>NC_056525.1:242712807-242754394 GCF_019175285.1 Sceloporus undulatus
TGCTGGAAGGCTATCAATTCACCAGCCTCATCCAAAGATCACTGAATATGCAAATAGGTTCCTATTTTATACAGGTTCAGCACCAACTATATTCAATGTTTTCTAAGGCTACCATTTCGTAGTGAACAAATTCCATCCTAATCAACACAGTGGAAGGTGCTTTGGTTCTCTTCCAAATTTGTAATTGCATTTATAGGTAGGTCATGGTGATTGCCTTGCAGTTATTTCTTTGTTTCTTTTTCCCTTTTCTTTGCTCCATTTTTAACTAGGAAATGTAATAAGGCATTTATTGCTGCCCAATGCCCTATGGCTTCACCCCATGAAAGGTCGTAGGAACCACTTTAATGGATTTTTTATTTCTGACATATTGCCATTGTTCACCAACTGCACTTGGAGAACATGTTATTGTCAATATATTATTAAGCACTATTTTGAAAAATCCCTACTGGCCCCAGTTCAAAAGAGCAATATGCCTTGACTGTAGAACTGTAGGCAACATATATCAGGAGGAAATAGTTATTTGCTTGGTCTCCAAACCATGGTGTCATGAACAAAGAACTGGAGAAAGAGTTGGATTTGATGAGACCAAAAGCTTCACAGCTCATAGAAAAGTTAATTGGGTAAAGAACTACTTCCAATTCATCAAGCAGAGAGAATCGGAAGGAAGCATTCATTGTAGGAATTGATACATTATAGACAAACCCATTAATCTAATTCAGCTCCATCAACAGTTGGAATTAGAAATGGGCATCCATAGTAACAAAGGCAACAAAACCCATCATGTGATTTTTAGCAATTTTTCTTCTATCAGGAAAAGGGAACAGTCCCTACATCCACCCCAAAGAAAAATAATATGTTTTCAGAATGGTTAACTCTTAAAGTACTCTTTGGAGACATAGCCATGTTAATCTGGAATATCAGTATGCAAAGGGATCTTGTAGCACCTTTGAGACTAACTGTGTAGGAGAAGTCATAGCATAAGCTTTCATAGGCTTGGCCTATGCATGGAGCGAATGATGCCCAGAAAGGTTTATGTATCTGAGGCAGTAGACTAAGGCTGCTGTTATTTTGCATACGTAAAAACAATAGTGATTTCTGATTGCATCAGTGAGCTAATGAATCCAGGGCTTCCTCCTCTGCTTCCTTTGTCTCAAGAACACATGAATTCTATTAATATAAACAAAGTTAAAGGCTCTATGACCAAAAGTCTACATCAGGGAGATAGAGTGCAACCCACTCACAGAGCTGCATGATGAATCAGTTACAACACTGCACTACTAAATATGCAAATACATGTGAAATGAATAATTGCAGTGTACAATGTACAATGCCCCATACAAAATGCATGTATCTACAAGTGTCATGCAATGCACACTAGCATCACATGTGCAATGGCATTGCATGGACAACTCCACTTCCCCAGCCTTCAACTGACTTCCAAATCAGGCAATACTAATACTAACACTATTGCTAATATTAATAATAATAACACCCTAAGTACCTCTCCCCGTGGCAGGGAAAAACAACAAATAAACAATGCAAAACATCAATTAAAATATGCAGCAGTTTAAAAGGACAAATAAGACATACATACTCTAATATAATCCACATTTAAAATTCATCATTTAAAAATCATCTGAATAAAGCCTGCATGTTCAGCTGCTTCTGTAGGGGAACATGCACATAAACAAGTCACTACCAGGTGCCAGTCAACAGTTAAGATGACTGAATAGGAGCTCAAAGTATTTATTCAAAAGGAGCCTCACATAGAGGCTTATCTGATGGTTCTGCCATCCACCTTCAGATGCATGTTTTGCCAGGAAACATCGCACCCTGCTCTGTGAAGCCATTGGTATGTTACAGAACCCTTTCACCATGTATGTGTAGGCTATTCTGCTTTACAAGGGAGATTAGCAAAGGAGACTTTGTGACTGAATGCTTCCAGCACAGAGTGCAAAACAAGGGCAGAATTAATGTCGATTGAAGGTGGTGGAACAATAAGGAGAGAACAGATGTGGGCAGGAGTACAGCTTGGCTTTAATGTGCCTCTCCCCTTTGAGGATCAACAGTCCACTTAGCCCTCTTCAAGATACATATAACACTGTGAGAATGTTATAATTAGGTAGTGAGTCACAGGCATCTTTGGAATCCCATCTTCTCCTTTGCCAACCACAGGCCAACAGAGAGAGGCTCAGGCAACGATCAGCAACAGCAGCCATCTCTGTTTGTAATTCTAGGCTATTAGGTTTTGCAGATTGCTCCAGTATGATTGGGTGCAAGGCTCACACTGTCCCACAAAAGTTAAAAATAAGCAGAGAAGACTCATGGCAGGGAATTTACTTCCTTGTTTGTCTTCCTAGTGGAAAAGGGGAACTAAGACTCTATAAAAACCCTCTATTTTCTTTTATTTTCTTTTTTCCTATAAACCTATAGAACATATGGAGCATAAGCTGACCCACTTTAATATCTGTTTACAGTGAAAACGAGAAAATCAAAGGACAATCTACACTTTAAAGGAAATTCCTTTTCTTCCATGCTATCTTTCAGTGACTATGGCGCTTTACAGAGCGCCCAAAATGGGTGCTCTGCTGGCACCGCCGGTTGCTGCATCCGGGAACCACAGCGGTCAAACTGCGCAGTTCCTGGATGCACCAAAAAGAAGCCTCAAAAAGTGGCTTCTTTTTGGGCCCTGGAAGTGGCGCCGCAAGTGGCCAATGGCGCACTTGCGATGTCACTTATGTTGCAGGACGTGCAGACTCTATGCATCCGCAATGTCAAGATGGCGACGCCCATGTAGAACGGGCACCGCCATTTTGTACATCCCCAGGGCGTACTAGGGTTAGGGGCGTGCGTAAAGCACGCCCTTTCCTAACCCTAGTACGTCCTGGGGACGTACTTTACACCCATGCAGAACGGGCCTATGACAAGGTGTTTTCACACACACACACACACACACACACACACACACACACACACACATAATTTCCTTTCTCCCAGAAAGGGACCCAACGTGGCTCACAAATAAAACCATTTTAAAACTTTGCAAGAAAAAGAAAAAAACAATGAAAATTAACTAGCTAAAAAATGAAGTGTAAAATGTACAGTGTGCCCACGTCATACATGGTCACCTTTTACACAGCTGCAAGATGGAAGTATCAATGGCGCACACACCACCACATGTCATGTACAAGCCCCATTATTTTCAATGGGGTTCAAGCATATGTGCTATTTGCCTTACGCAGAGGGGTCCAGAATGGATTCCCCATGTAAGGCAAGGGCCACTGCATAAACATGCACAAGTTAAAAACATAACTAATATATACACCCCTTATACATGTTTTAATTTTAATTTTGTTTTACTTTTAGTTTTCATTTTGAATTTTGTAAACAGTTGATATTGATTTATCTACTTGCAACCTGAGATTACATGATAAAATGGTGGGATAAAAATGTTTTGATAGATAAATAAATAAAGTATCCAAACTGGAACTGTTTTGCCGAACCCAGTGCTCTAATGACTATTCTACACTGCCCTTTCTGCCACATACTGACTCCAGATAATTTATTCCATTGTGGAAGAAATCATGACAGAAACATGGGGCACTGCAGGATGTAGGAATATTTGATATCTATATTAAGTTCAGTGCAGCAAGGCAATATGAGCTTGTGCTAGAAAACAAGAGAAATTACATGAGATGCCCATTACATTTATTGCCTCAGGAAATCTATCTTATGATAGCACAGGAGATAGCTCAAAGAAGTTGACCTAAGAGGAGCCCTGAAAAGCTAGCAGCCATTGTTGGGGTTGGAGTCCTATGGATGCCCCATCCTAGAAAAAGTGAACTAAGGGACTGACTAACTTCTTGAGAGAAGGGGGAACTGACCTCTGCAAATAAGAAGGAAGCAAAAGCTTTAATACATAGAGGAAAGAAAGATGCACAGACCTAAAAACAATGGGCAGACATTGAAGCTTACTTCATGCATGTTAATTCAGCTTATCTCTACCTGGTTTAAAATTTAGTTCAGGAGGCATCCTAATGTTATCAGATGGTTTTTACCACCGAATTTGCAGCCCAAATACAGCCCAGGTCCATCTGCATTTCCAGAGCTGCTCTTTGCAGCTCTTTATGGATCTGGGAGTTTTCCGAGTTAAGAAAATGGCCACCGGAGCAGTTCTGGAAGTGGGGATGGATCTGGGCTGTATTAGGGCAACAAATTCAGTGATAAAAACCATCTGATAGCATCAGGATGCTGCCTGAATAAAATTTAAACTGGGTAGAGGTAAGCTGAATTAACATGCATGCAATTATTGCCATTATCTAGACTTTGATCCCTCACTAATCATTTTATACAAGTCTTGATGCCTGTTTGCTTCTAACACAGGGGTGGGGTAAATGCACAGGGAATAGAAGTTGATTTTTGCCATTATTCCCTCCTGGGATGCACTCCCACTTCCTGGTCAACAAATTGGTCTAATTTTCAGTCAATTTCAGTAATTTTCCACCATGATTTGGGGGTAGATAAATGAAACCAGTGTGTTTGATTATGTTTTGGAGATGTTTGGGGACTTTAAAAAAAAATAACAAAAAAATGAGGTGTAGATGACATATATGGCCCACAGTTCACACTTTCAATCTAAGCAATTAAAAAAAAGGATTAATAACCGAATTAGCATTACTACACCAGTGTCCTTACATCCTAGTTGTTTAAATGTGATTTAATTTTCCTTTATTTCTTTACACTTTTGGTATTGTGAAGACATCCTGTTTGAAATTAATAACAGCAATAAGAATTGTATTACCAAAGAAAAGAAAAGAAGAGAAAAGAAAAGAATGCACACACAAAAAAATCAGGCGAGAGCTATTTTCCATCACATTTCACCCGTTCCCAGCATTTCAGCCTGAGACACAACTCTCTTTTACTATGCTTGTTAAACTGTGATGGGAAGGCTGTGTGTATTGGATCGAAACCACCAGAGTATGTGATAGGTACCGAGAGATTCCTCCATGATGCTTTGTAATTAACACCACCAATTCAAATGTGAGGTTATGAAGGCTCTATTTGTGTGCCATGATATTTATATATCTGCAATAAACCAATAATAAAAGAAACTTCTGAGAATACTGTTTCCATTTGCCTCCGCTTCATCTTCATTATTTTCTCCTTCTCTGGTAAACAGCAAGCTCCAGAAAATATTATACATTACTTTACTTTACTACACTAACACTGCTCTCATCTTAAAAATTATACCTTTTCTCTACAGCGCTGTCTTTTGAGACTAAATAAAAGCCAAATTTAGGATCATTGTCTTCTCGCCAAATTCCCTCTGCTTAAACCTTTGTTTCCCCTAATCCCCTTTGTGTGTGTATGCGTGTGTGTATGTTCCTACATCTCTCAGCATTTTCCCCTTAGTTTATCTTGAGAGAGAAGAAACTCTAATACACTTACATTTTCATTTTGGGAATGAAAAATCTATTGAGTTTGTGGCATACATGAAAAAAGAAATTGCGTGTAGAAAAGTGCCTCCAGGTGTCAAATAACCTGTGTTTGTGTGTTTATGAAGTCAAAACTTTGTGTACCTGAGGAACCAAACTTCTTCTACATTACATAGATATAGAATCATAGACTCATAGAATTGGAAGGAACCCCACAGACCATTGAGTCCAGCCCCCTGTTAAATGCAGGAATGTTAGCTCCATTCCAGCCTCTTTTTGAAGAAATCCAGAGAAGGTGACTCCACTATCATTCAAAGAAATTAGTTCTATTGTTGAATAGCTCTTATTGTCAAGAAGTGACTTTTTTTTTAAATTTTTTATTATTAAAAGAATACACAATTGTACACAATTACAACAACATTCAAAACAATGACAAAAACATACATATAAACCATACACAATACATACCTAAATATCAACGCATACAAACTTACTCCAAACACACCTCATTCATATATATCCAACTTATGCAATAATATTGTAATCCGTTATATTATTCCAAATGAAGAGTAACCTTCAAACTCACTTCACTCCTTTCCCTTTCTATTGATCTACTACCACTTCTCTTCTTCCTTCCCTCTATTCACTTCTCACACATACCCTCTCCCAGTCCTATCTTATCTATCCACTCTAGTCTACCTACACATACCTTCCTCACCTACTTAACCTTCTAGTTCTTCCCTATCATCCCCTTATTACTCTTCATTAAATAAATACAAACCACTCTCTCCCTCACTTCATCCTAACATTCTTTCCATTTTGACTTCCTCCTACCTATACTAAATTTACATTACATATGACTTTCTGGTACTAACGTTGTCACAAGTGGATCCGATTTCCCTTATCTATCAAAATTCTTCACATATATATATGTCACCTAGCGAGCCTGAGCATTCATAGATTTAAAGGAGATCACCGCTATTTCGCCCCATTGCCTCTCTAAAAACTGAGTCACCTTTCCCCATTCTTCCCTAACCTGTTCTATACCATTTTCTCTTATCGTTTGAGTTAAATTGTCCATTGAAATAGCTTCATACACTTTACTTATCCAATCTTCTAACCCTGGGATCTCATCATTTTTCCATTTTTGGGCAAAGCATATTCTAGCAGTGGCTGTTAGGTAGTAAAGAATTTTCTTATCAGGACCCTTAATCTGATCATCAAAAATACCTAACAGATAAGTCTCCGGTTTCAATTGTATCTTTTCCCCCAACATATTCCCAATTTGGTTATTTATCATACTCCAAAAATTTTTAGCTTTTTTACACGTCCACCAGCAGTGGTAGAAAGTTCCAATATCTTTCTTACACTTCCAGCATAGATTGTTTTTGACCTTGTAGATTTTTGCAATTTTTACTGGCGTTATATACCAATGAAAAAATAATTTGTAGAAGTTTTCTCTTAAACTTTGAGAAACTGTGAGTTCATAGTTGTTTTTCCATGCTCTTTCCCATTGCAGCATTTCAATTGGATGACCTATTTCCCGTGCCCACTTGATCATGTCTTCCTTCACTACTTCTTGTTCCATTTCGTAGGACAACAACAATTTGTAAATCTTTCCAACTGCTTTCTCATGTTCTTCTAATAATAATTTCCCCAGTTCTAAATTTCCTTGGGAACTTGTTACCTTTTGTTCTTTCATATCCTGTTTGTATCTCATAACAATCTGGTTATATGCAAACCAATTAATTTGCCAGCCTTCCTCCTTAAGCTTCTCTAGGGATTTTAAACACATTTTAAACACATTTAAAATGGGTAAAATGTGTAAGAAGTGACTTTTAATGTTCAGTTGAAATCTACTGTCCTTTAACTAAGACATGGCCCTCCTGTCTGGAGTTGCAGAGAACAAGCCTGTACCCTCCTCTGTAATACCCCTTGGAATATTTAAAGTGCACAATCATGACATCCCTCATTCTTCTTTTCACCAGGTTGAACATGCCCAGCTCCTTCAAGCTTTTCCTCATAAGTGTTCTCCATACCACTTATTACCTTTGATGACTTTCTTTGAGCTTGCCTATGTGTCTGCATGTGTTGTGTGCCTTCAAGTCATTACTGATGTATGGCAACCCTGAGGTGAATCTATAACAGAGGTTTCTTGACAGAATTTGTTCCAAGAGGGCTTGTATTTGCCTTCCTCTGAGACTTAGGCCCAGTACAGACTGGTGCTTTGCACTGGCCTTGGCCCAAAATAGGAGTGAGCAGGGGCTGAGCACCTACATGCTCAGAAGCCCTACTGTGCACCCCAGGTGCCATCATTGTGTGCCCCTGTACCAACAGGGCATGCCATGATGACATCTGCATGGCGCAGCACCCAAACAGCAATGATGGACATCATCATTGGACACAAGCGAGCCAATGGCATCCTGCGCATGGCCTAAGAAGAAACCGCAGGGAGCTGGTTCTTTTTATAACTCCTGGAGGCTGTGCCATTTGGTTGGTGCAGTCTCCATCCAGGGCAGAAAAGGGCAGCATCTTGCCCCTCCTTTCTGCCAGTATGTATCCCCCCTAAGAGAGTGTGACTTGACCAAGGTGGATTTCCATGACTGAGTGTGAACTGAGACCCTGGTCTTCAGAGTCCAATCCTCAAACTGCTAGACCATGATGGCTCTCAGCATCCACCCTAAAATGAGATATGCATAAGTGAAAACAGTACTCCAGATGAGACCTGACAAGAGCAGAATATAGTGGGACTATTACTTTCCCTGTCTGCAGGGACCAGAATACTCCAGGAGCAGTTGAAATTGCCCTGATGTCCCCTCTCCCATTACTTGGCACTCTAGAGTGACAGCAGGCAGATGTTTACACATGCATCCTACTGTGTCAGCCACAGTCATTTCTGTCACCACTATCACAGGTCACTTCCTTTGAGGCCAAAAACCAAGACTCCCAGCATCAGTCACATGGCTGTAGTTCATTCTGATCACAGAGGAATTGACTTGTGGTGGCAGGTGACACAGCAGAAGGCATTTGTGTACAGCTGCCTGCTGTCACTCTGGAGGGCTCTGGCTCTTGTGGGAAGATCTGGAGCAAAAGGTGACTTTTTAAAATTTGGTTTGGGGGGGGGGGATAGGTTTAGTGTTCAGCTGGCCATCTGCCAAAACAAAAATCTGCTAAACAAAAATCTGTTGATCTATACCACTTTATCCTCTGTGGAAAAAACAGATACTCAGTGGCACCACACAGTATTCCCACCTTTGCTTGAAACAGTTACTTTTTACTATTGTAAGAATGCACACACATTCCATTTTCCCCTTGGAAACAATGACTTTTTCTGATCTGACTCAGATGACATTTGCCATTTACTACAATCCCTGCTATGAAGGACAGACTTAGTTAAAGATATCCCATATTATGACAGCATCTAATTCCAAACAGCATCCCATTACCTGGAATATCATCTGTTTCTCCATTGGTGTGTTTGAATCTATCTCCTTCCACATGGACACTTGGACACAGCACATCTGAGGAGAGAAAAAAGGAGTGCATTTCAGTTTAAAATCATATCATTATTTTGACCTTAATTGGAAAAGTGTGCTTGAATATATTGCACTACCAGAGTCTGGACAGGGTAAAGTCGAAGTTAAGAACATTACATTTCTGCTAATTACATTTAAAAAAGAAAAATCTGAATAGATCAAACCAAAGACTTATTTAGTCCAGTGATCTGTTCACACATTGGCCTACAACATTTCTATGAGAATTCCACAAGCAGGACATGATGCAACTGGCCCCTCTTTTTCTACTCCTCAGCAACTGGTTTAGAAAGACATACAGTCTGTGACACTGAACATGATACATACCCAGTCCTCCATGAATTCATCTAACCCCCCTTTAAAGCTGTTAAACTTGATAGCTTTGTGCTGTGTGAAGCACCAGTTCCTTTCATTATATTGGACAAAACTGAAGATCTTAGAGTTGAATGATTGTAAGATAACATTCTTGTAGCTTCTGCTATGGCCTTCCCCTCCCGATGTACAGTATGTGCAATTACAAGATAAAGTCTTGGGATGACACCTTAGTGATATGTCTAGCAATGAAGCCATTGATTTGTAGTCCTGGTCTGGGTAACAATCTGTGACTTGTGTTGGCAATATCAGAAACTTTGACACTGTGCTGTGTTGTAACCATTTATTTGGTGATCAGTAGGGAACCCATAGGTATCTATTAATGGCTGTTAGACGTAAAAGGTAAGTTGAACACTCTAGATTCAGAAAGACATGCTAGGAAGCAAACATTAAGGTACATGCTCTATTTATATTGTTTTTGTTGTGTACCTTCAAGTGATTTCTAACTTGTGAGAACCTTAAGGCAAACATTTCATGAAGTTTTCTTGGACACATTTGTTCAGAGGGAGTTTGTCATTCTCTTCCTTTGAGGCTGAGATGGTGTGATTTGCTCAAAGTCACCCCCCATCATCATCATCATCAAAGTGGGTATACATGGCTGGGGTGAGATTATCAGATCCTGGTATCCTGGAGTCATAGTTCAACATTCAAATCACCCACTATGCTGTGTTAGCTCTGCTCCATACACAAGCTTTCTTCCATGTCTGTCTGGCCACTAACCTCAGCAAGAATTTTGAGCCAGCTAACATTTCATCTGATTAAGAAATACAAAATATTACATTTCTATTTTTTATTTGTTTTTTAAAAATGCATATTTTAACCTACACACAATTTTCTATCTTTTTCTCATTTCCCAGCAACCACGGAATCTTTATATTGTATTATTAAACCAACAGCTAGCTAATTTTACACTTTTAAACAAAAGTGACAGTGGCTGAAGAGCATGAATGAACGATGAAAGACAACACATGTCCTAACTATGGAGCTGTATAGTCTTCCCCTAAGGAGTGGTCTGCAGCCACCCCTTTTAGCACCAGATTGGGGCCGTGGCAACTGCACACCGTAGCTGCATCTTGCCTTTCCGTGGTACAAAAAGGAGCCCCCCAAAGCGGCTCCTTTCCACACCACAGATAAGGTGCCATAGCCATCGGTGCCATGGCTTTTCAGTGCTCCTTTGATGCTGTGTCATATAGACACAGCATCAGAGGAGCGTCCACTGTGTACTGTGGTGCGTGATGTCACGCTGGCCTGGGGACTGAGTTGGAGCATGCATTGTATGGACATCACACCCCAGCTCTGCCCCTAGGCCAGCCTTAATGGCTGCTCTGTACAGCCTCTATGTGCTCATCTGTACTTTAAAGATTCTGCTTTATTTTCAGAAGCTTTAATGAATAATCTCTGAATAAAAACACATAAAGCACAAGCTAGTTTAGTCCATTTCTTGATCAATCAGGTCATTTTTTTATGAGTGCACCAATCAAGTTCAAATGCAAAAGAAACCACATTCCATATTTATGGAATAATCCTAATCTGAACATTCTGAAGCAACTCTTTTTATGGAAGCAGCTGGGAAAGTGTGGGATTTATAAATTAGATCAATTAATAAGTTTGGATGGAGAATTCTAGCTATTGTCAACATTACTATTACCCCACGGCAAATCTCTAAAAACTCTGTTGTCCATATTTCCATTTTGGTTAGCTCTGTATGCTCTGTCCATGTGAATTGTTATTTTGTGTGTGTGATAGCACTCTGAATTTTCCTAAATAAAACCTTCTTAATTCACATAAGACCTGCAATTCCCCTCAGTTTGTACTCGTAAAAACTGGCACACACATTCCAAAGATTACTGAAGCTTCTTGCAAAAGTGAATTCATCAAAATTTGAAGTAATACTGATAGTTGGTGGGGATCTCCCATTCCCCATCACCCATTCTTTGGATTACACTATCCAAGCTGTGCATGAATATAACATATAGATGTCAATTTTGCTGACCTTTTTTCTTTTCTTGCTTTCTTTTTCTTTCTTTTTTCTCTTTTTTTGAAAGGAAAATAGTTATATGAATGCTCATATTTACATCCTAGGTTTCTTTTCCTCTTTTCCTCTGCTTTTTGTCTCTTTTTTAGTTTCAATATATCTCCAAGTTTAGAGTGTAAGCAGCAATATAAAAGAATAATGAACAGACTATTCCAGTTCCACATTCTCAACATCAACATTTTCCCATACCTCCTCCACACTCTTTATCATACCTGATGCTACGATCTCCAACAGAATCTATTGGGACAGATTTCTTTCTTTTATGCATTTCTCTTTTCTTAGCAAAGAGCCTTTGCTCAACAAAGATATATGCCAAGCAATAAAATCACACCACCAAGACAGATTCCAACAGCAAAGGTCACTGGCTGCGGATATCCAGACATCAGGAAAGCCATTATAAAGTGGGCCAACTGGATGTTTGGAAGCAGCTGTTGATAAATCACTTCTATTATCAGAATAGCTCCAGGCGTTTCATTAGCATATGGGAAGCTTGTCACCAAATTATATCGTTATTGTGGGTGGTTGAATGCAGCTTCAGGCTGCATAACACAATGCTCTTGAAGCATTTCCTCAAATGGGAGAAAGAAATGGTACAGGTGCCAACTTTGTCAACAAAAATTCCCAAAGTAGAAATATTTATTACTGTACTTGCTTGATAGGTTATGATATTCACGCACATTGCTCTGTAGAAGGGTTACACAACCTTTTCCACTACATGGGCTGCAGTTTGTATTATCAAGGGGTGGGACACTTTTTCATAGATACATATGAACAAATGCACATGCACACATGTCCTCTACTTCATTCCCCAGCAATCTAGACTGAAAACTGTGTTTATCAGCTTCTAACACTAGTACTTTTCAAAGAAGTAACCACGTTAGTCTGTTGCAGAATAAAAAAGGGAAAAAAGAAGGGGGGGAGGAGGGAAGAAGTAGAAAGAAATCTGCTTGTTTATTTATTACTGCTTATTTATTTTCAGATGCAATATAGAGCGAGTAGTCACTCATTCTCCAATGGGATATGTGCCATCCCATATCAGCAATGCTGCTCTACATTCTACATTGGACAAACAGGACTTTCTCTGCACTAGAGGATTAATGGACACAATCATGACATTAGAAATTGCAATAACCAAAAACCAGCTTCAGAGCACTGCAGTCTTCCTGGACATACAATATGGGATTACCAGGTTACTGTCCTTGAACAAAGAGATTACAAACAAAGGTTTAAAAAGAAGATGCTGAAATGAATTATATTTACAAATTCTGATACTTTATAATTGATGTCACTCTCTTGAATTTCCAGTGAGTCACTAGAGATTTTCAGGCTGATTCCAGTTCTCTTTTTCTGGTTGGGTGCAGCTTGGAGGCCTTCTGTCTCCATCCCCTTTCCAGTAAACAGCATTATACCCTGAATGCTAGGAGGGTGCCATGGGAAGGAGTTGGTTACGGCACAAAGTGTTGTTGAATACCTTCTTCCACAATGTCCGAGCAAGGAAATGTGTGTGCATCACCCCAGGTTATGCATGACCCCAACATGATTCCAGCCACTAGTGAACAAGGAACACCTGTGTCTACTTCTGATATGTGGCCGGCCAGTGCCTTCAAGATATCTTGTAATATAGCTGAACTGTCAACAAAGAACTTTGCTTTGGGCAAGGAAACCACCCTATACTGACTTGTGGATTTTGGAGGTTTTCAGCCAAAAATAAATTTCCCAAACTCTTGCCAATCCCTTTTCCTGACCTCATCAATAGGTGGATGGTGTGTGTGTGTGGTTGCATCCACACTGCAGAAATAATCCACTTTGACACCACTTTAACTGACATGGCTCAATACTATGGAATTATGGGAACTGTAGCTTGTTGTGGCACCGCAGTAGAGCTTTGAGACCCAATTTTGGACGGAAAGAAGGAAACAGCAACAGCAGCAATAACAATAACAACAGAGGTAGTGTTTATAGACTATTACAAATATAAAGTGGATGGTAAGCAGGGGCACCAGTCAAATCAAAACTGTGTTAGGACCTCAAAGTTCTCTGCTCTCTGGGGGCAGGGGAGGCCAGGGAAATTTATCCCATGATGACATCATTTTACCAAATCTCCTGAGCAATAGGAAAAATTCCCCAACAGTTTCTCTGTAGTGGGATTCAGTGATGGTGTTAGGACACTTTATTTCTGTTTTGATGTATTTATGACAACAGCAATAATTGTACTGGAAACCTGTCCACCAATCTGAACCTCACGCACACACACACATAGTGTGCTGGATATAGCATCATTCTGGGGCTTTGTGGGAAGACACTGGCAGGTGCTGCATGAAATACAAAGTGTGTGTGTGGGGGGGGAGAAAATAGTCAGATACAATTTTGCAAATTGGACTTCTTATGGGGGTGAAAAAAAGAGGAAAATCAGAAATGTGCCTCCTGAGGGGAGGGATGGTTTGTGAAAAATGTTGCTTCCACACTAATACAAATCAATGCAATCTTAACTAACATGGGAAAAAATATATGAGGCAGGTCCCTCCCTCTCTCTCTCTCTTGATGGATTACAGTTTCTTCTTCATTTGTTCCTAAATGTTCTTAGGATGTCTAGATGAGATCACCTTCAGAGCTTCCATGTATTTTATGGGATTGTTTACAGCCACTTTCTTTGACCCTTTGCTGAAAGGCAATCTTTAGAATGGGATCTATCACCAAAACAGACAACATACTTTTGGGATGACTCACCAACTGTGCTGGAGGAAGCCACAGAAAGGAGGCTAGGAATCCAGCACAAATAGCCAGAAAACATCATAAAATACCCCAAAGTGAACATCAGATCAACGCACTACTGACAGGCTCTTTCCTCCTTCTAACCTTTCGATTTTAGTTTCCTTCCAGTGTTTGCATCATTTTCCTCTAATAAGAACTTCATTTCCTAAGGGTTGTTCAAGACAGTTCGGGCTGCCATGTTCCATATGGAACATGACTTGAGTCCCATTAAAGTCTAGCTCAGAGACACTGATTTGCATCCCTTTACAATGTAATTCAAGCTTTATGTTTGGGGGCATGCTTGCATCACTTAGTCCAATATTCTCTGCAGAAAACATGAGACGTTAAGGAGGGGAAAATGCCTATCCAAATATCTAAGGTCACGTATGATGGCAACAGTTCCTTGGTGATCATCTCCAGGGTGCTTGCTGAACTAAACATCCCCATCACAGTTTGGGTGGAAACAAAGGCAAGTACAAACACATGCATGCTCCATGCTTGAAGAAGGCATCTATTGGACTTTCAGTTTTCACTTCTTAGTATCTCGTGATTTTAAACTGGAAGTTTTATATTTCTCTGTTAAAATCCATACTGGCAAATTGTGACTACCAGAAACTGTGAAGAATCAAAGACTTCCTTGCTTATCACAGGACTGTTTACCAAGAGTGTAGCTATGGAAAGGGGAGAGAAAATGGGGACATTGCCTCCCCCCATAATTATTCTCTTCCCCCGCACCTGAAATTTCCCTTCAATCCCTATATTTCTAGCATTGCAGTAATTTGAAATGAAAATAAAAGTTAAGCCAAACATGTAGCATTACAAAAAATTAAAAACAATAAAAATTAAGCATCATCATTGTTAAAAACAGTTGAAAATATATTTTAAAACCCGGCCATGTAATGCTCCTCCCACAGACATATATAAGCAAAGACTCTGCCCACCATTATTTTATTATTGTATTATTGTTTTTAGGTTTTATCGTTTGTAATTTAAATGGATATAATTGTTTAATCTTTTTTAAGGGGGAATTGTATATATTGTATTTTTAAAGGTTGTACGCCACTTTGATTGTGGTAACAAAAAGCAGGATATGAATTAAAGTTTTGTTATTTATTTATTTATTTATTATAAAACATAATTGAAAAGATTGGTGCCTTCAGGTACCCTACTTGAGGTAAAACAAGTAAGAAGCAGAAGGCCCATTACAAACAGGCACCCTAGTACGCCCCCAACCCTAATACATGCTTGGCGCATCCAAAATGGTGGCACCCATTCTAGATGGGCACCGCCATTATGACGTCATGAACGCACTACCTCCACTGCGGATGTGATATCTTTGTGCCGCGCGAGGGCGCATAGAGCGCCCTTTCTGCGGCACATGAAAGAGCTCTGAAATGGAGCTCCTTCCACGGTTTGCGTCGCTGGCACAGCCTTTAGACAGCTGCGCCAGCGACGCAAGGGAGAAAGGGGCCAAGCGGCCCCTTTCTCCTCCTCCCTGCCGCCACTGGGTGTCCTTGGGGCTTGAAGCCCCAAGGACACCCCTTTCCTTTTGCCGCTTCCCCACTGCCTGGAAAGTGGCGGATCGGGGCCTCGGAGGCTGCCGTTCTGGCAGCTGAGGCCCTGATCAGTCTGTAACCTGCCAAACTATTATGCTTGAATAAGACTTTCTAAATGAGAAATGATTTTAAAATGAGAAAGGAAGAACAGCAGAAGGGAACATGGGGACTTGACAGACCATCCCAAAAGGGCAGGTTGGAGGCTCCCGTTTTTGATCCTGAGGGATGCTACAGCAGCCAAACGGTGTGGCCTCCCTCTACACCAAAAAGAACCCGCTAAAAGTACTTTCTTTTTGGTGCATGGGGCAGACGCGTATCGATGACGCATGTGCAGCACAACAATGTGCAGACACTGCACCACATTTGCATCATGATGGTGGCCCCCCATATGGACAGGAGACCACCATGATGGCGGTGGCATTACGTACTAGTATTCGGGAGCCTGCAGTCACTCTGCAGTCCTGAACCCTAGTTTTGGCTCCAGGGTGCCAGAAAGCAACCATTTTTACTGGGCTATAGTTACTATGATACACCAACATATAGCAATGAAGCTTTTGCATTGATTAGATCCAACAAACCTTTTGTTGTCTATACTGAGTCATAAAAAAATATTAAATTTGGAGTTTCTGCACAGACACTTAGGTGGGAAGTAGTTCCTGATAACTGTGGAAGTGAGGTGATGAGGAAAGGTGAAACATGAATCCTAAGTGGCCCAGTGTTACTTTTTATATTCCTGCATGTTTTGACTGAACTTTGCTACCTCAGACCAACTTAGCCCACACAACAATTGAGATTTCCAATCTAGGCAACAACAATGGATGTTTTGATTTTAGGATTTTGGACATTTCTGGGGGAAAGTAGCAGTGGTGGTGGTAGTAGTAGTAGTTAACTGCCTGGCAACCTAGTGAATGAGACATCTCCAAGACTCCCTATCCTCCACTGCACTACGTAGGCTCTGAAAGTTCAGACTCATGATGACCTCCTTGATTGAATCTACTCATCTGATGTGTGGTTTTCCTCTTTCTGCTGCCTTCTACCTTGGATGGTTGAATCCATGGATGCAGAATCCATGGTTATGGAGAGTCAACTGTAGTAAGCAATGGCATTTAAAAATTGAGAAAAATGTCCACAGCAATGGAATTTATTTAAATACAGCCTTACTCAACCTTAAATAAGTAGAGTAATGTGGATCTTGATGCAGATGTCTTCACCCTTCATTACAATTACATACTACATAATAAGTCTAGTTTCCTAACTGTGTCATATTTTAATGAGGGTACAAATGTGTCACCATTGCCACACCTAAAAAGAAACCCTAAGATGCTGAAACTAAGACAGTTTACACAAAACTGCACCTAAATGGGACACATTTCTTTTCCATCCAACATGGATTGAAACTCCTAATGCCAAGAGAAACAAGCCAACACCCTCACTAGCCAGCACTGAATCAAGGAATTCAATTTGTTCTCCTCCCAGCTGGCCTTCAAAAGACCCAGCACCAAAACAGATTGAATAAAATGAAAGGTGATTAAAAACAAACGATCAGAAACAGAGAGAGGTGGGGATGAAGCCATCCCCATGGGAACATATAGACCCCTAATACATTGGGCACTGAAGCTTGCAATATTCATCCCAAGATCTTGCACCCTTTAATTTCCGTCTGACACCATCTCCCCCCTATTGTCTTTGATATACAGTAATTCATGGTTTTAATAGTTTATTATATGTTTTTAATCTAGTTTGAATTTACTTTTTTAATATGTATTTTAGATGTGAATTTTTAATTGTTCTTATTGTCTGTTTTTAACGATATTGTACACCGCTTTGATCGTAGGAAAAGCGGTTAACAAATAGACAATTTATAATTTAATTTATTATTATTAATTAACTGGAAGAATTGCTCATGTGCTTGGTTGGATTATTGTTGTTGTGTATGCATTGAAGTAATTTCCAATTTATGGTGGCCCTAAGGCAACCCTATCATGTGGTTTTCTTGGAAAGATTTGTTCAGAAGAGGTCTACTATTGCCTTCCTCCAAAACTGAGAGTGTGTGACTTGTCCAAAATCACCCATTGGGTTTCCATGGCTGAGTGGGTTTCAAACCCTTGTCTCCAGAGTCATAATTCAACATTCAAACCACTGCACCATGCTGGCTGGATTATTAGGAGAAACCAATTGATGCTGGAGAATGATGTGCTTTGTTGTCTGTGATGTTCCTCCTAGGTATAACTAGTACTTTCTCTCTAGTTTTTGCATGACAGTTTCTCCATCGTCTGCCTGAGGAGCCACTTCAGGGATGACCCATTATTCAGTGGTAGAGTTTATGCTTTGTATGCAGAATGTTCAAGTTCAGTCAAGACAGCCCCAATTAAATGGATCTCTGATGGCATACAGCGATAGCTATGAATGCCCCAAGTAAATGGTCTGCTAGGTAGACAATGTTGTGTCAAATGAACCAATGTGGTGTATTTGCTATAAGCAAACTTCACATGTTCATACTTTTCGAAAAAGCTGCTTTACATCTTTGCACTTTTGGATGAGTTACACTCTCTCAGTCCCAAAAAACCCTATAATAGGTTTGCCTCATGATTGCTGTAAGTCAGAAATTACTTAAAGGCACACAAGAATAACAAACTCTGCTCAAGCACAGTAGTGAATTTCTACAGCTCCAGAGACTAGAACAAAAAGCAATAGATTCATATAATCATAGAACCATGGAATCATAGGGCTGGTATACACCAGCATAAAGCACTGTGTTCCCGGTGATACTAGGTTTAGGGAGCACTCACCAAACGCACGCTCTCTAACCCTAGAATGTATGGGGGGTGCCATCATTATGCGGCACAGTCCACATGGTGTGCGTAACAATGATGTCAGGCATGCGCCACATCCAAATGGCGCAGCACATGCGTGACATGTCCGTGACACCCCAGGCCACTTACAGCACCTTGTGACGGCATGGAAAACAACTCCAAAACGGAGCTCCTTTTGGGCCCCCGCATCGTTGGTGCTCAAGAGGAGAAAGGGATGTCCGCCATGGCCCCTTTCTCCTCTGCATGAAGAGAAAGAGGCCATGGCAGACGCCCCTTTCTCCTCTCTAGCACCAGGGTGCCATTGGCACCTAAGGCACAAGGGCACCCCTTTTCCAGGCCAAACAAAAGCGGCATTTTGGTCTGGAAAAATGGTGGATTGGGACCACAGAGTTGCCAGTGAGGCTGCCCTGGCCCCAATCCAGCAGCAAAAGGGGTGGGTGCAGGCCACCCCTTTGGGGTGATCTCTACCACACCATAGATACAGAAGAAACCATCAGAATTATAGAGATAGAGGAAACCTTCTGCCTTGCAGGAACACACAATTAAAGCACTCCCTGCAACAGTCAGTCATCCAGCCTCGGTTTAAAAACCTCCAGACTCCACCACACTCCAATGTAGCACATTCCACTGTTGAACAACTCTTACCATCAGAACTATTCTTAATATTTAGACGGAATTTTTTTCCCTATAGTTTGAATCGATCCTCAATATGACATCCCTTTCATATCACCTCTTAATCTTTTCTTCCCCAGGCTAAACATACCCAGCTTCTTAAGATGCCCCTCATAGGGCATGGTTTCCAAATCGTTCACCATTTTGATCACCTTCTTTTGGACACACTCCAGCTTTTTAATATCTCTCTTGAATTGTAGTGCCCAGAACTGGACACATTATTCCCAGTGAGGACCAAAGCTGAATAAAGTGGCCCTTGATCTAAACACTAGAAGAGTTATAGAAGACACTAGAAGAGTTATGCAAAAGAAATGAGAAAATGATTGATACATGGAATGTGGAATCGTATGAAGACACCCCCCCCCCCCAAATGAAGTAGAATCTACAATAAGAGAAATTGGGAAAAACAAATTCCCAGGAACAGATGATATTACAATTAAACTAATTCAGTGCACAAATAGCTTTCAGAAACGACACACTTTTCAAATGTATTGTCAGAGCTTCAGGTGGGGAATGCTTAAAGAACTCTTTGCTTCCTTTGAGAATGAAATTAATGAGGACTTGCATCCCTATTGTCTACATTAGATGTGCATTTTCAACAACGTTTCAATCAAGATGATAACCCTGTGATTCCTACACTGTTCATCCACCTCAAAATTTTCTTGTCACCATCTTTGCCTGATGAAGAAACGAATGGACTACTGAAGCTAAAGTAAAGATACCTTTCCCATGGCCCAATAAAGGTATCATCACAACCTGTACTATACATTACACATATGATGAATAGCTGTAGAGGCCCATTCATTCTACACAGTGTTATGATATCATTGCCATTGCTATGAAACCTTGTAGTTTGTAGTTTGGGGAGTCACTAGAAAACTTTGGTTGAGAATGCTTAATACCTCACTCTAAATTGCAAATCCCATGGTTCTATAGGGTGAGGCCATGGCAAGTGAAATCATAACATTGTAATTGTATAATGTGAAAGGTTCCCCTTGTAAAAAGAACAAACCCATGCAAAATAAAACAAAACAGCATCCCTGATGCTCCTAAAAGTTAAACAAAACAGAGTCCAAACCTCAAATCAGTTTTAAGTAACAAAGCAAAACAACTAAGCTAATGTTAAATAAATAAAGAAAGGAGGTATGAAAACATTCATGCTGGCCTAAAACTTGCTTGTGTTTTATGGCTGCTTCATCTGCTGCAAATTATAGGTAACAGACAAACAATTATGGTGACTGAGTGTCTTCTTATAAAATCAAAGCCTGTAAGTTTCACAGCTCAACCTCTTGTGTCTTTCAAACTGACTGCCAATCGGGCAGCACATCAATCAGTGCCAGCTGGAGCTCCGGTTTAAGTGCTATTTCCAGAGGCAAAATTAGAGGAGAGGCAGGCGGACAGCTGCTGTTCTCATTTGGCTTCTGCCTTCAGACCAGGTCCCAGGCGAAACTGAGCCCTAAACAAAAGGTTGGGATTAATGCTACAGTGCTTGGGGAGGAGACCAGATCTGCAGTATGCATCATTGACTGCAAGGATCAAACACCTCTGGATTTGAGCTCTCGTTCTAAAACAACTTGAAGACTTGGCAAATTAAAAATCAAATGAAAAGGTGCTTCACAGAGTTGGGTGAAATCAATCTGCCCCTGCTTCTTTTCTGACTACAGTACTTAATTCATGTTCATCTGAACACCGGTTAGAAGAAGGCTTTAAAAATACCAATGGTCTGACACTTGTTGGGCTTTTAATTACTGAACGCCCCTCTTCAGCATTTCATAATAGCTTTCCCCTTTCTTTGTGGATTTTATTGGATGGTCTCCAGTTTGAGTTCTTTTTGTCATGCTGATGTGTGGCTCACTTTCTTATGTTTTACAGATACTGGTACAAATGAACCAACCAGCCAGAATGCTATTGTTTAGTCTCAACAGAGCATATTAGTTGAATCAATTGCTGAATGGCAAGTCTCTGTAAGGTTCAGGCCTATCTATCTATCTATCTATCTATCTATCTATCTATCTATCTATCTATCTATCTATCGTATTTGTGTGTGTGCGTGTGTGCATGTGTATATGATTTTGTATATAAGTAATGCATGCATGTAATATGTATTATATATATGAAACAGAATATGCAATACATATTCATATGCACTGGAGTCCCCCATTCTGTCTTGACAATGGTTTTATAAGAGCTTGAAAAAGTTACATCTTTGGACTAGTTCCAAGAATCTGCCCCACTAACATGGCCACTCCCACAATCTGGCCATGATGGTGGGGAGGATTCTGGAACATGAAGCCCTTTGATCATCTAAACCATTTCATCAATCCCAATCATCTCCCATTCATCACTGAGACCAGAAGAAGGAACATTATAGCTTAACTCACAGAAATGAATGGCAGTCCCTCATTTACATGATTGGAAACAAAGCAATAAACTCAGGAAAAAAATCAGGACTATACCTATTCCTGGTGAATCTACATTCATCTCTGACAATGGGGACATAGCCTACACACCATAAAGTGGAGAATGGCCATGTGGGGAGGCTTCTGGGGTTTTACAGTAACTTGTGGAGTGGAGCTTTGTATGCTGCAGAGGGAGGAAGGGAATACCAGCACCCCCCCTCCCCCAGCATCTGAAAAAGTACATCCATAAGATGTAAACATGGCAGTTAAAGCATAATCATAGTGCTATAACTTTATTGCATGAATGGATCAGAGGACTGGGCAGCTGTTGTAGCCCCAAGGGCTAATTATTTGCCGCTGGGACCCTTCAGGACCCACGGGTGTTTGTTTGTTTGTTTGTTTTTGGAAAATAGATGTTTTCAGTATGAAAGGGCCTCCAAATTCTTCTTAGAACCCTCATTATCTTCCATTTCCTACCAGTATTCTGCCAAAATCCCTCCCAATTATTTTGTCCAAATAGGCTGTTCTTATTTGCTGTCAAGTTCACTTCAAGGTATGGAAAACTTCTCTAGGAGACATCCACAAGAGCCCCAGTCATCAACTTTCCTGCTTAGGTCTTCCAGACTTTGTTGATTGAATCAAACTACCTGTATTGTGCTCCTCCTCTTTTCCTACTGCCTTCTCCTTTACCTAGCATTTTTGTCTTTTTCCAATGAGTCATGTCATCTCATGATATGGCCAATTACACCAGCTTCAGATTAGTCATGTTGGCTTCTAATGAGAGTTTAGACTTAATTTCCATCAAGATACATGCCTTTGTATTTATTTATTTATTTTTTTAGCTGTCCATAGTAACCATACAACTTTTCTCCAGCACCAGTTTCCAAATGAGACTCAACAAAGTTATTTCTAAAATGGGTGAGCCCCCCTCCTCGTGTTAAGTTAATCAAGTTTTTCCCATCCATGTGCTATTTTCCCAACTGTTGCTCTGGAACTCTTTGCCAGGAAAAGCAGCACTTTTAAAGGGTATGTGTCAGTCATAGCTGACAGGAAGTCCATGTGTTTTATACTTGGCTGTATGTTCTCAGTTACATAATGTCAAACCAAAATTGTCCCAAGCAGCTGCTGTTTCTCATCTCTAGCTGATTTAATCTAGTAGAGTAAATTTGTCTTAGATGAAGAAGTACAGCAGGCCTTGGTATTCACTGCGGTTTGGTTCTAGGACCCCCTGTAGATATCAAAATCCATGCATGCTCAAGTCCCATTATATATAAGGCATAGTAAAATTATGTCCCTTAAATGAAATAGCAAAATCAAGGTTTTCTTTTTGGAATGTTAAAAGAATATTTAAATGGCATGGATAATTGAATCCATGGATGCAAAATCAGTGGTTACAGAGGGCTAACTGTAGTGAGCAGTGGCACTTAAGAGGTCAAGGAAAATGTCCACCTCAATGGAATGTGTTTAATTCCAGCCCTACTCAATCCTAAAAAAGTATATCTTTTTGGAGATGTCTGGGGATACACAGGGCCAATTCTAACTGTGGGGTTCAACGTTAGTGAACCAGTGAATCCCCCCAAGTTTTAGTCCTAACCTATTTCGGTTAGCACCTTGGCTGGCTCCTTTAAATTTGGGGCAACAATTCAGGACAGATTCACAGCTCTATTAACATGGAAGCTACTAGCTTCCAAGCCATTGTTACATATAGCTGCATGGTCTCCTCATGTTCTCAAGCATGCCCTCTTCATGTGGAGGACAGGCAACTGGTGATTTCATAAGTGCTTCACAATATGCAGTTTATTATCAAATAAGCAGAGTATAGAGCACACAGTAGATGCTTCTGAAAAGTACCAGGTATTCTGCCACACCTTAATGGCCATAAAGAGATGTTTCCGAGAATACTTTTAGTTCACTTTGTTTCTTCCAAACCAGAATCTAGAGTATGAATCCTTGATGGTAAGAGCAGTTTGACAATAGGATAGACTTCCCCAGAACATAGTGGACTCTCCATCTTTAAACAGAGGTTGGATGGCCATATCTTGAGAGTGCTTTAGTTTGTATTCCAGTACAGAGGGTGGTTGGACTAAGTGGAAGTTATAGTTCAAATTTTGTGATTCTTTGTCCACTGCACCATAAATATCCAATTGTTTTCTACTGTTTTCTCTCACACACATCATGCATGCAGAGAAAATACACTCTCTCCTCTCACATCTCTTTGTGCATCGCTTTTCCAATCTTCCAAGCCAATGACAGCTGGTGGTTTCCATGTCAGTAGGGAAAGAATCCACTCCAAATTTTAATCTGAATTTCACAGCATGCAATTATAACACTGTTATTCTGCTTTGACCACCGTACTTCCATCCTCTGGAATCCTGCAGTTTGTAGTTTGGTGAGATACTAGATTGCTCTGTTTGAGAATTCTAGATATCTCTCCCTAGATAACAAACCTCAAGATTCAGTGGGATGTTGCAATAGAAGTTAAAGTGGAATTTAGCGATCTAATTGTGCCGTACGGATGGATGAATCTGACAGTTTGATTTTTTTCCCCTCACCTTCTTTCTTTCTCTGGGTGCATCTACACTGCAGAAATAATGCAGCTTGACACCACTTTAACTGCCATGACTCCATCCTATAAAATTCTGGGATTTGTAGTTTTGTGAGGCACCAGCATGCTTTGGCAGAGAAGTCTTAAGAACTTAAAAACTACAAATCCCAAGATTCCATAGGATGAAGCTGCAGCACCTAATGTCATGTCAAACTGTATTATTTCTATGGTATAGTATAACCTCCCCTCTCTCTACATACATACATACAAGCATATAATATCAAGTCATGTTGATCCAATTTGGTAAATGCTTATCAAAATCAAACTGAAATTAAATCCTCAACTATCCTCCACTACCTTTCAGCAGTTTGTAATCAAACTGCTCAGATAATGATTTATGGGTCACTTAGTGAAAACAAAAGTACACAAAAGCATTCATATTTTCATCCATAAAATTTTGCACAGTTCTCTGTCTTGTAGTAGTTGAATACAAGATCTAAAACTGTTTCCTCTGCAGCTGAAAATCCTAGCCTTCTATATTAAGCTGGCATTATCTTTTCAAATTTACCTTAGCTTTCACAGCTTTCAAGAACACGTACGGCTCCATCTATCAAAGACTCCTCTAGGAATGGTTTGTAATAAACGTGGAACACATGTAGCTGTCAGGCTTTACAAGAATAAACTATGGGTAGTTGCAAGAAAAATCTATGAGGACAAGAGTGATAGTTGAGAGACAGAGAGATTACAGATGGATTTCTCCCACCACCACTCATCATTATAATCCAGAATTCATTGTTTTAATAATAAAACAATCAGGATTGCTATCTTGCCTATAGACTATACTGTGATCACAGTTGAGTTTGCCAAGTCAACTACATCCTATTCATTCAAATTTTAGAGCTAAATAAAACACCAGAGGGTAGGCCCTTGTGTTGACACAGAAGTGAGCCAGGCAAGGGTTGGGAGGGAGGCAGAATTACCTTCAACTCAACCAAATGTGGAAATGATCGGAAAGGTAATCTGGGTAAGTGGGCTGAGATTGGGTGTTTCCTTCATAGAAATGCTAGATGGATAGCCTCCTTAATATCCTTCCATAGGCAGGTGAAGACATTTTGTTTGTTTCAGAAAGACTTTCATAACTGACTGCACTTGGGGAAAGGGCATTTCATAGCAGGCATTTGTTGCTTTTGAACGAATACATTTGCAAACTGTTCTACAATTCTATTAATAATTGAATTGCATTTTAAATTTGTGTAGATTTTTAGTTATGTGAACTTCTCCCTATATTTTTTGTAAGCTGTCTTGAGTCCCAAGACAGGTGGGTGGGAGAAGAAAATTAATAAATAAATGAGCTAGCATGGCATAGTGGTTTGTGTGATGGACTAGGACTCTGGAAGACCAGGTTTTGAATTTCTGCATGGCCATGGAAACCCACCAAGTGACCTCAGGCAAACCACGCTCTCTCAGCCTCATATGAAGGCTGAGATGTCTAAAGACATCTTGCCAAGAAAACCTTGTGATAAATTCACCTTAGAGTCACCATAATTTTTTGGGGGAAAATAAATAAATAATAATAATAAAATCTTTATTTGTATCCCGCCCTTCCAAAAGATCAGGGCGGCTTACAGTGGTGCAACGAGTGCAAACAAAATACAAGAGTTAAAAACATGTAAACAACAGTAACAATAGTCTAAAAATAACAATAAAAGCCCCTTAGCCCAACCTCATGGCCACGGAAGAGGAGGGAGGCCCACAGGATATTTAATCGGGGAATGCCTGCTTGAATAGGAAGGTTTTGAGGTCCTTCCTAAATTGGGCCAGGGTGGTAGATGAGCGGAGCTCGGTGGGCAGCGTGTTCCAAAGGGCTGGGGCAGCTGTGGAAAAGGCCCTTCTCGAAGTGGAAGCTAACCTGGCCCCAGGCACCTTCAGCAATTGCTGCCCGGATGTTCTGAGGGTGCGAGGCGGATTGTACGGGGAGAGGCGGTCCTTTAGGTATCCTGGGCCCAAGCCATTTAGGGCTTTATAGGTAATAACCAACGCCTTATATTGGGCTCGGAAGCGAATAGGCAGCCAGTGCAGATCTTTGAGCACAGGTGTTATGTGGCTGGTCCTGGATACGCCAGTGACCAGCCTGGCTGCCATGTTCTGTACCATTTGGAGCTTCTGAGTTTGGTATAAGGGTTGCCCCATGTAGAGTACATTGCAGAAATCCAGTCTCGAAGTTACCAGAGCATGTACAACAGTTTCTAGGTCCCTCTGGTCCAGGTATGGGCGCAGCTGGCGAATCAGCCGAAGCTGGTAACAAGTGCTCTTGACCGTCGCGTTCACCTGAGCAGTCAAGTGAAGCGACGAGTCAAGAAGCACCCCCAGACTGCGCACGGAGTCCTTCACAGGGAGCGTGACCCCGTTCAGGACAGGTGGAACCACCGCCATTCCTGGACCAGGGGAACCTATCACTAGTACCTCCGTTTTCTCTGGATTCAATTTGAGTCGGTTTTCCCTCATCCAGCCCATTACTGACTCCAGACAGGCCACGAGAGGAGAGACGCCATCCCCAGTCACTACATCAGTTGGAGACATAGAGAAAATGATTTGGGTGTCATCAGCGTACTGATAACCCCGCGCCCCATGTCTCCGGATGATCTCTCCCAGCGGTTTCATGTAAATGTTAAATAGCATGGGAGACAGAATGGCTCCTTGAGGGACCCCAGTTTTAAGGGCCCGCTCGCTGGAGCACACGTCTCCCAGCTGCACCATCTGGGACCTCCCGGAGAGGTAGGAACGGAACCACTGGAGCGCAGTGCCCCCGATTCCCACCTCAACCAGGCGCCCCAGAAGGATACCATGGTCTATGGTATCGAAAGCCGCTGAGATGTCCAAGAGCACCAGCAGGGACACGCTTCCCCTGTCAATGCTCAGACGGAGATCATCGACCAAGGCGACCATGGCCGTCTCAACCCCGTGACCCGCCCGAAAGCCAGTTTGAAATGGGTCCAGATAATCCGTTTCATCCAAGACCGCCTGAAGCTGGATCGCAATCGCCCTCTCGATCACCTTCCCCAAGAATGGTAGCAGCGAAACAGGCCGATAATTATTATGAACCAGGGGGTCGAGGGAGGGCTTTTTTAGGATCGGTTTTACTATGGCCAATTTAAGATCCGATGGAAATCGCCCATCCCTCAAAGAGGTGTTAATTATCCGGTGTAACAATGACGTTACCACCGGTCCCCCCTGGGCCGCTAACCACGAGGGGCAGGGATCAAGGGAGCAGGTTGTTTTCCGAACACTTCCGAGGATCTTGTCCACCTCCTCGGTACTCACCAACTCAAACTGATCCAGTGTAACATAGTCCACGGAGGCTCTGGACACTTCTACCCTAGGTTCTGCCATAATGTCGGCGTTCAGACCTTCACTTATACGAGAAGTTTTATCCACAAAAAAGTTGTTAAACAGGTCGCAGCAGGCCTTAGAAGGTTCAAGGATCTGGTTCAGGGCAGGAGGGAGCTGAGTTAGCTCCCTGACCACCCTGAACAACTCTGCCGGACGCGACTCTGCGGACGCAATACGAGCACCATAGAACGAATTCTTTGTTGCTCGTATTGCCTCTCCGTAGTCCTTTAACAGTTGGTCTAGGAGAATCTTGTCGTGTAAGTAAAGGTGTTTCCGCCAACGGTACTCTAGCCGTCGCAGAACCCGCTTCCTCGCCCGGAGATCTTCCGTATACCAGGGCTTGCGTTTGGAAGCGGGCCTGAGAGGGCGCTTGGGAGCGATTCTGTGTATAGCCCCGGAAAGACCGGTATTCCAAATACCGGTGAGGGCATCAACAGAGTCGCCGTCATTTCCAACCGTGAGCCCCTCTAAGGCTTCTTGGAACCTCTCAGGTTCCATCAGCCTTCGAGGGTGGACCATCCTAACTGGTCCACCACCCCCGGGGGGGATCTGGGTAGAAGCAAAAATAAATTAAAAACCCAACCTCTAAATAATCCCTAGATTTCAAACAGAATAGGGAGGATCCTTTTTAAAGTTACAGTTCCCAGAAACCAGAAGCCAACATACAGCCTGGTCATGTTAGCGGAGAAAGTGTTTTTAAATTGTGGAGTTGAAGGCTTTGATGGCCGGCATCCATCATTTTTTGTGGATTTTTCCGTCTGTGTGGTCATGTTCTAGAAGTGTTTATTCCTGATGTTTCTCCAGCATCTGTGCATTCTGTGAAGATGTCAGCCACAGATGCTGGCAAAACATCAGGAATAAACTTTTCTAGAACATGGTCATATAACCCGAAAAACCCACAAAAAACTATGGTTTTAAATTGTTTTTAATTATATCAACAAATTAGATCATGAGTTAACATTTGTATGTTTTTAGTGACATGGACTTTTAATTTGCATTTGTTTTAATTTTTTAAAGCTGTCCAACATCCCAGAGCTGGGGGGAAAGGTAGCGTATAAATAAATAATATAATAACTGTAACAACAAATATAATACAAGTGCACTATTTAATTGCCACAGTTTGCACATATCAAATGTAGCAGCAAATTGTGGCTGCAAGCAGGAGAGTTCTTCCTGTTCTTATGTAGGCTTTGACATAGCATAATCCCAGAGCTGTTGCTTTTGCACAGCTTGACCTCCCTTGGTTTGGCAATGAAACCTGCGGTTTCAAAACCTCTGACAGGCCTCTAAATGAAATGAAGACAAATCACCTCCCAGGGATGTATGAGCAGGTCATGCCTCTGAAGCTGCTGGCACTTGGGGGTCAAGCCCAGACAGAATTCTCTGTGTGTCCTTCGCTCAGCAAGAATCTTGACAGGTCAATGGCATGAAGAGAGGCTGATGATGATTTGGCCACAGAGGAAAAAGAAGAAGAAGAAGTGTGAATTCAGAGAGAGCCTGTGGGACAGATTTCAGAAGCCAGCATGCTCCGTGCATTAACACCTCTCCTGAGAGGGAGGCCTCGGAAATTGGTCAGAGGCCTCACTTGACTGAGCAATGTCTGTCGCTTCTAGCTAACTCCCCTGGAAGCCTGATGCTTCCATTAGTTTAGCTTACACCTCCAGGAGAATCAAGCTGTAAGGCATGGCTGGGCACAGTGCAGCCCTCCAAGGTATTGTTGAAGTGTTAAGTTCAACCATTTGTCACCATTCACTTCCATTAGCCCTAGCCAACATAAGTAATGGAGAGGAATGCTGGGAGATGAAATTCAGCAGGTTCTGGAGAGGCACACAGTTGCCCCTGGTGAAAGGCTTTTTTCTGATGTAGAGCTTGGAAATGCTAATGCTTTTGAATATAATTCCCACAATTTAGGCTCCCAGATTTCAAGTCCTGGCCCCGAGTTTCAGGTTTTCATGGGCCATCCCCAGGTGGGAAATAAGGTGCACATTCTCCTCTTCTAGTGGGTACATTTTTAGGCAAAAGAAAAGGGCTGTGTGCTCCGTCATGGAAATCCACTGGGTGATCTTGGGGAAGTCACACTATCTCAGAGGATGACAATGGAGACTCCACTCTGAAGAAACATGCCAGAACAACCCTATGTTAGGTTCATCATATGTGCATGTGCTGCAACTTGCAAAGAATCTCCAGTGGGGGTTCTATGATTTTTCTTAGTTAGTGTCTTCCCTTCTATTTGTTGAGTTCCAGGGCTCATCCTTTGCTCTGCATCCATCTTCTGTGGCATGTCTGCACCGGGTGTCAGCTGGTGCAGAGGAGAGGGGGACTTCAGCCTTCTGGGGGGGGGTGACTTCCAGGGGGAAAGCCCAAGGCTAGCAATGGCAAACCCCTTTCTGATGAAACCTGCAAAGAAAACTCCATGGTACTTTCACTTTAGGGTCACCATAAGTCAGAAACAACTTGAAGGTGCCACACACACAAGCCACACTCTCTCATCCTCAGAGGATGGCAATAGAAACTCCCCTCTGATGAAGCTTGCCCCATGATAGTTTCACCTTAGGGTCGCCAGGAACTGGTGCTCGGAAGGGAGGGAGGGTGTTCTGAGCCCATAAGTTGGAAATGACTTGGAGGCACACAATAACAACAACAACAAGCATAATGAAGCACAAAAGACACAGCACAAGAACAAGAACAAAGAGAACCAGCAGTCTGAGCATCTGACTCTGGAGACCAGGGCTCGGCCATGAAACCCACTGGGAAAGTCACACTCTCTCAGCCTCAGAGGAATGCAAAGGCAAACCTCTTCTGAAAAAATCTTGCCAAGAAAATCCCATGGATGGCCTCATTACACTTCACTAAACTACAGTTCCCAGAATCCCATAGCATAGTAAGGTGCAGGCCTTCCAGCTGAAAGGCACAAATCTTCCACCCAGAAAGGGTAGGACGTCTGCCCAGAAGGGTCGTGCACTGCCCCTCCTTGTCCAGACATACAACATTCAGATGAGTTTTTGTTGTTGTTGTTATGTTGCAGAGACAGAGTTGTGCATGTGGTGCCACTGCTCCTGCATATGTGCATTGCAGAGAGATGTTCCTAAGCATAGCTGTATGCCTGCACTGTTCAAACAGATGCACATTTTGTTGCACATTTGGTCTCTTGAATTCAGGTTCACAAAGTCCTCATTCAGTATAATAGTTGTGTAGCACAATTAACATACAGTGTCACTTTGTCTCTGGAGAGTTACACTGCACAAGCCCAGTGTTGGTTGTTGGTCATAATGTAGGATGTGTGTGTGTGATAATCAGAACTGAAGTAACAGAGCAAGATAGCAAAAGTGAAACTGAGATTATCCCAACAGTAATAATAGCCATTCATGGTTTGGACCTTACTTTGCTGTTCAGTACTTTGTCAATGTTAAGAAATGTTTAGTAAGAACACTGGTCAGAAGCCACACACTGGCCCTGGAGCATGAAAAAGACAAAGTGGGCACAGCAACAGCTGTCCAAGAAAAGGCATCACCTTCTCTGTTTTGTCTCTCTCAGGACAAGGATGTCGGGTTTAAACGTCATGGCCTCCAGCTTATGTGGGATGACTGTGGCCTTGGGTTGTAAATCAGAGCCAGGTAACAAGCTGAACTCTGTCCCTTTTGCCTGGTGCCAACATTTGTCTAAGTAGACACTTGCATCCATCCATCTCCTCCTCCCTTCATTACTGCTCATAGTCCATCTAAGGTCAATTGTTCCTCTCTTTGTTAAGGCTGCACAGAAGGTGATTTTAAATGAGACAGTTTCGTCTTGCTCCTTACCAGACACTTCTGCACCCCAAAAGAATAATGCCATCAAAAGAATATAAGTAAATAATTGGAACTCTGAAGAACATCCACAGAATGTGAACAGCAATCGAGAGATTTCCTGAATACTGATGGCAACAAGCTTGACATTGTTGTTGTTGTTAGCATCATTATCATTAGATTTATACAACACCCCCCCCCCCCCATACACACACAAGTTTGGGACTCAAAGCAGTTTACAAATTCAAGTTATTGCAGTCTTCATCAAGATTACAGAAGATAAACCTGTATGAGTTGTTGGTTTGATCCAATGGATAGGGAAACCTTAAAGAAGGGGCTGTACTTATTCAGAAGGAAAGAGATGCAGAGATGGAGAGAAGGGGAACTACAATTTCCATAGATAAGAATTTTTATTTATATTATTTTATTTATTTATTAGCCACCTTCCTTTCATCCCTGTAAGTCATAATTAGACCTTGTCACCTTGAATTAGGTAATAGTCTTTTAATTTATAGATTCAAGAGTGGGAGGGAAAAATTCTTCGAGTGGAATTTGGATCCGGTATTTTGTATCTATTTTCTATTTTTATTTAGGGCTTTAAGGCTTTATTTAATAGCTTTAAACACTTGGCATTGTCTGGTCATGACTATCCCAGTCTCAAAGATTTTGGGGACAAAACCAGAAACTTAACATTATGATGTTTTAAAATAAATGGGTCTTAAAATTTTATATGATCTTAAATTGGTTTTTATTGGTTTTAACTCTACAGATTGTTTAATTGTTTTAAATTAATACACACACATGATACATTATTATTATTATTATTATTATTATTAATATTCTGCTTTTTCCCAAAGGAATCAAAGTGGATTCCAACAGTATAAATAAAACATCAAACAATTAAAAATTATATTTTAAAAATCCCAAGATCCCAACCCCCCAATCATAAAAACAATGATCGACTCATACAAAGAGATTAAACACTGAAGAATTTAAAATTATCCAATAGGAATACATTAAAATTTCAGGCACATATATATGATGTTTTTATTTAGGGTTTATTTTTTAATTCTGTACTTTTTAACATATAATGCCAGTTGCCTTTTAGTACTACATGGGGCTAACCTTGTATCAAGTCCGGAAGCTTCAATTAGTACAAAATATGACAGCCAGATTGGTCACTGGTGCGTCCAGGTTTGACCATATAACACCTATCTTGAAAGATCTTCACTGGCTGTCCATTCGCTTCCGAGCGCAATACAAGGTGTTGGTCACTACCTATAAAGCCCTACATGGCTTGGGCCCAAGTTACTTGAGGGACCGCATCTCCCCATTTGATCCGCCCTGCACACTCAGAACATCTGGGAAGAACTTACTGGTAATTCCACCTTTCAAATATGTTGCCACATCCCAGATGGCCTTTTCAGCGGTGGCCCCATGGATGTGGAATGATCTACCTGAGGAGCTCCGTCTGACAACCCCCCTAGAAACATTCAAAAAGAGGCTTAAAACTCTTCTTTTTTATCAAGCCTTCCCCCCTGAAGAATGAAGTTATCTACCCTGTTGCCATCAATCCCCTGCTTACCCGAAGGCGAATGATTGTGCTTAGAGTTCTGTAATTGTATGGTTTTAATTGTCTGTACACCGCTTTGATCTGTGGAAAAGCGGTATATAAATAAAATTTATTATTATTATTATTATTATTATTATTACTATTGTTGGAAAAACACAGGGTATAAATGGAATAAATAAATAGATAAATGAAAGCATTTTTGATGCAGCCCCACTGTCGCCCTGGAAAGTTAAACTCCGTTTCTTAAATAACGACTTATATGCTTATTTGGTCTGCAAATAAATGTTCAAGTCCAAAAGTACCATTAAAACTGGTTCAGTTGGTCATGCAGCATAAAATTGTCATGAAACTTCAAGAGAGTTAAGTAGAAAAGGAAATTTTAAAAGCCTCCAGCAGATGTCATTACAGCTTACAAATGCAATTTCTCAACAACATCAAAATCTGAGAGGTTGTTGTATTGGGGAGAATGACAATTCACAAAGTTAGGATTATACCACATTTAACACAAAAAATGTTGCGGGGATAGTTCCAGCTATCCTGATTTGGCAGGGACAGTCCCAATTAGTCATCTGCCACCCTGCTTTTTCAGCTGCATTTTTAAATTTTAATTAGCATTGTGGCCTGTTCCAAAGTTTTAAAACACCTTGAAAGTCAGGGTGAGGGTCTGTTGATTTTAAATTTGGTTGTTTTTCAGAAGTCTTAAAGACGTTATCAGCTCTTCTTTGTAATCTGCTGTTCCCAATTGTTCTCTCCTCCTCCCACTTTCCCTCTGAGTATAAAGTGTCAAAGTAGTTTTCACTCCATTAACTCAGTAGGAGGCGAGGGAGAAGAGGGACAGGGCTGAATAATGCCCTCTCCAGTGGGTTCAGGCAAAAGCAAACTGTTGCCACCCCTCCAAACCTGTGTGTTCTCCTTATGAATAATTTTACCATAGTTTTTGTGGGGGGGTTTTGGGCTATGTGGCCATGTTCTAGAAGAGTTTATTCCCAACGTTTCACCTGCATCGGTGGCTGGCATCTTCTCTGAAGAATAAACTCTTCTAGAACATGGCCAGATAGCCCAAAAAAACCCCACAGAAAACTATGGATGCCGGCCATGGAAGCCTTTGACTTAACAACTTTTACCATTTTGGCAACACTTCAGTATTGTTTCACATGTGTCCTGGCTGCATCAATACCACTAATCCAGGATGAAACCACTTTAATTGCCTTGGCTCAATGTAGAGGAATTCTGGGAATTGTAGTTTTGTGAGGCATATTACGTTTTCTCAGATAGCTCTGGTGCCACAACAAGCTGCAATTCCCAGAATTCCATAGCACTGAGCCATGACATTTAAAGTGATGTCAACCTGGATTATTTCTGTAATGTGGATGCAGCCCCAGTTTTCTACTCGGAAATGTTGGAAGGAAAAGATGTTCCTGTTAATGAGAACTCCTGTTCCAAGCCCTTGAAACTCAGGTATCTAATGTCTTGCCTGATATGCATACTATGGAGATCCCAGAACATGGAAGTTACTGATTTTCAAAAATGAAATATTAATAAGCCGGTGTATTTGGAACTTGAATTTCCAATGGAAGCACTAGAGATGGACTTCTATCTATAAATAGTATATAACATTGTTGTTGATATAGTTTGAGGCTAGGAACTGGGCACCCTCTCTTTACAGATGTGGACTTTGCAGACCCCTCTCATACAGTCCCTCCGTGGCAGTGAGTCTACTGTGGGGTCCCATCATCTATGGCTTCTCTCAGACAGGTTAAGCACAAGGTGCCCAACATTGACAGTTGCCCATCTTGAAAAAAATGTAGATAAATTTGCTACTTCTTTTTATACACACACAGACACAGACACAGACACACACATGCACACACACACACGGGTGTGTGTGTGTGTGTGAAAAATACATGCATACACACCATGTTATGAAGTTAAAGGGTCACAACATATAATCAACTGCAATCTGGTATGCTAATTGATAGTTTCCTTGGCTTTCCCCCTGTTCTCTGTTATTTTTACATAGACCACTCTTTGGAACACACAGTTTGCCATATGGAGATGACACAGCAAAGCCATTCTCTAAGCATTTCAAAATCCATATATGCATTAGTATTATGTTCCAGATAGAGGAACATCTACCCTACCTGCCTGGGAAGGGGGTACTGCTATAATCACATTGGTAGCTCTTGAAGAAAGGAAAGAGGGATCCAGCTAAGAATTAAAGCCTTGTTCTTTCCATTGCTCGGGGGTTTCCATTACAAACTCTCCTTCTGTTTTTAGAGTTAGCAAATCATTATAAGTTACCCATCTGCCCTTTACTATTTCTTGACTTTGATAAAAAGCTTCATTTATAGAAACCCAAAGTGGAATCTCTCTATTTATGTGGGATTTATATTTCTGCCATATTCTGAGGAGTGATCTTCTAACATAATGGTTCAAAAAATCTTTGTTAACTCTTGCTTTATTATAAAACATATATGTGTGTCAACCAAAGCAGTTGTCCATGCCTTCCAATTGTAAGACCCTTCTATTTTTTTTTAACAAGATCCAGTCCTTCATCCATTGCAGACACGCTGCATGGAAATAGACCTTTAAGGACGGTAGACCCAAACCTCCTCTTTTAACATTATCTAATAATGACTTAAATCTAATTCTTGGTTTTTTTCCAGCCCAAATAAATCTTTGCAAGTCTTTCTGCCATTTTAAAAAAAGGTTTATCATTAGTCAAGATAGGTATGATCTGAAATAAAAATAATAACTTGGGCAATACATTCATTCTAACTGCAGCTATTCTGCCCAATAAAGATAGATGGAGTTTATCCCACTTCGTCATATTTATTTATTTATTTATTTAGGTATTTATATCCCGCCCTTCAGCCCTAATGGCTCTCAGGGCGGCTTACAATTATTGTTTTTAATCATACAGTTCCCTGCCCTCAGGCTTACAATCTAAAAGACACGAAACAAAAGGAGAAGGGTCCAACTTAACGTCTCCCAAAACCTTCTCATAATTGTTTTTGAACAGTTCTGAGTTTTGGGCTGTAAAATTGATTCCTAAATATTTGATCTTTTTTCCACTTTAAATCCAGATTTATCTTGTAGCCTCTCTTGTTCCTTTTTTCTTAGATTCACTGGTAGTATTTTTTATTTTTCTTTATTAATCTGAAAACCTGTATGTTGACCATATTCTTTCAATTTGTAAAGCAGAGAATTGATACATTCCAGTGGGTCAGCTAAATAGATCACCACATCATCAGTGTATAATTTGAGTTTGTATTCTTGCTGTTTGATTTTCAAACCCTTGATCAGTTTGTCTTCCCTAATGCTGGTGTTTAGGATTTCCAAAGTAGGGATAAATAATAAGGGTGAAAATGGGCATCCCTGCCTTGTACCTCTCATAATTGGTAGCTCTTTTGTTTTTTCTCCATTAATGATCAATCTTGCATTTTCTTTCCTATAGATTGCCCCTATCCAATTTAGAAAAGTATTTCCACAAACATTTTTTTCAAAACTTCTGCCCCCAGACTTTGGAATGGAATCCCAGAGGAGACCTGTCTCATTACATCTTTAGAAATCTTTAAGAAGGTGGTAAAGACAGAGCTCTTCTGCCGTGCTTATCCTCCTGACCTCCTATGAAGATCACTAGTATGGAATGAGACCAGCTGACCCCTTGAATTATTGATATTAATGTTTTTAGATTTTAATGTTTTTATTTTATTTTTATTTTTTACTGTGGTTTTAATGGTGTAATTTTAACCTCGTAATTTTAACTTTGTTGTGATCCTGCTTCGATCCATTGGAAGAGGTGAGAAGATAGAAATAAAAATTATTATTATTATTATTATTATTATTATGAAAACTCCAATTGATCTTATTAAATGCTTTTTCTGCATCTAGAAAAATTAAAGCTTACATGTTGAGGTCAAAGGCTTTCATGGCCAGCATCCATAGTTTTTCATGGGTTTTTCAAGCTCTTTTAAAGCATTCTTGCCTTTTTTAATGAGTCATGCCTCCTCATAATGTGGCCAAAATATGATTTTGTTGTCCTGATATTAGAATTAGAATTATAGAATTATAGTTATAGAGTTGTAAGAGGCCTCAAGGACCATCATGTCCAGCCATGCAGGAAGACACAATCAAAGCACACACAATCTGACAGATGACCACCCAGCCTCTGTTTAAAAACTTCCATAGGAGGGAGACTCCACCACCCGCCAAGGCAGCCCATTCCACTGTCGTCCAGCTCTTACTGTCAAGAAGACATTCTTCTTAATGTTGAGGTGGAATCTCTTTTCCTGGAGGTTCAGTCCACTGCTCCTGGTCCTGTTCTCTAGAACTGCAGAAAATAAATTTTCTCTGTCTCCAGTATGAAGCCCCTTCAAATATTAAACTATCACATCACCTCTTAACCTTCTCTTGTCCAGCCTAAACATACCAAGCTCCCTAAGTTGCTATTCATAGGTCATGGTTTCCAGACTTTCCTCATTTTGGTTACCCTCCTCTGGACACACTCCAGCTTCTCAACGTCCTTTTGGGATTGTAGTACCCAGAACTGAATGCAGTATTCCTGGTAAAGACTGGGCAAAGGAGAATATGGCAACTGAATGGCGATTAACAACAACATCCATCAGCTTCCCAGCTTCCCCACCTTTTGACTTACCAAGAGATTGGGGTGGGTTGAAGGATAAGCCCTGGAAGGTTTGTGAGGGATCCTCTGCAGAACCTGCACAGCCTTTGCCTTCCCACAACAGAAAAGCAGAGCTTCCACCTCCAAGCACACTGCTCTCCTAATGGCTGTGGGAGAATGATGAAGGCAGATTCTAGGAAGAGTTCACATCTGATTTGTTCCAGGACCCATTTGTTTGTCTTTTTACTAGCCTAACATATCCACAGAATTCTTCTCCAACACCCCACCTCAAATGAGGTGGTTTTCTTTCTATCAGATTTCTTTGCCATCCAACTTTTGCACCCATAAATAGTGACGGGATATGCAATGGCAGGAAAAATCTTCACTTTAGTTTTCAGCTGTATATCTTTGAACTTTATGTCCTTGTCTGTTTCTTTCATAGCTACCCTTCCTGATTCTAGTCCTCTCTTGATTTCTTGATTGCAATTTTCATTCCAGTCAATGATTGTACCAAGGTATGGGAAGTTGTCATATGATGTATGCCCATCACTAGTCGCTCACTGTTGGACGTCTGGAGCTGGTGGTAGTTGTCAAAAATGTCTGGTATCATGTCAGGAAAAGCTAAGGTATAGTAATGAGGTCTATACATGCAATTGCTGACATGACTTTTATAAACAAATCTCCACAGAGTCTTTGCAGTGGAAGGGTTTTAAAAAAAAATCAGAGGATTTGAATAATTAATGCTTCATTGCATTCCACATCTGGAAAAGCCAGAAGTGATACTCAAAACAGTTGTTCTTCTTCAGCACCTCTCCAGCCCATATTGGTACTCAACTTAACTGGGCAGCTTTCCAGGCCACACTGACTGCCTGGCCCTCGACAGCCCAGTGAACAAAGTTTCCAGTTTGTCTTGTATTATCTACCAGAGCAAACGTTGCCTTTCTAATCATCTGTGCAGGATTATTGTTTCTATTATTTTTCCTGTTCCCAGGAGGCATCTGTCCCCTACATACAGCTGCTGAAATAATCAGAGGCACAGAGTTACATGTCTAGACTTGAGCACCATCCCACCCACAAGAGTCTGGATGGCAGAAAGGAATTCATCTGTGAGAGTCAAAACTGCAGAGGAAGTGACTTCCTCTGGAGGTCTGATTAAGAGAAACTGCAGAACTAAAAACTTCCATTAGAAGGCTGCAGTCCAATGGAAAACTGGGTTTGTCAAAGTATCAAAAACATGGGCAGATGGTAATGTCACAATTTATGTAGTTCATTCTCTGCAATATGCAACCTATCCAGCTAAGTGCAGCTCACCAGCCCAACTTGGGACTTCTGGATGGAGTTTGAGAGTTTTGTTTGGATTGGCCAACATAAAAGAAACAGGTGGTAGCAGTAACTGTACCACTTTGACTTCAGGGGACATCAACATGCTCAGTGCTCCTCTTTTAAAAACAAAACACGTTGTTAGGAAGAAAAGCTGCAAGGAGAAACTATTTATCCATTTCACTTAACTCTGGGGAAGCTGTTTCATTTCTAGAGCCATGGCTGCCAATAGTAATGGATTAGATTAGGGCAAGGAAATCAAAGATAAATCCAGAGAAGACAGAGATGCTCTTGATAATTTAAAATGCAAATCAGGGAATGGGGACACAGTCTGAAGATGGAGAGGAAAAAGTTCACCATGTCAATGTACTGTTGCATTCTGTCCTGAGCCTGAGATTTCAGTAGTGACCAGAATTATATTTGCATCATTAAAACTAGTGTACAAGATTTTCACATTCATGGGGACGCCTGATCTGGCCACAATGATAACATTCCATAGTTGTACCCTCTGATCCTCTGATCATAGTTTATCCTCTGATGCAGGGACTGACATATTATGAAATTAATATTCGAAATGGGGATGGGATTGAAATGTTTTGTTTTTGTGTATTCCCATTCCTAATATCTAACGTCATACTATGTCATCAATACCCATCCGCACTCTATAGCGGGCAAACAGGCCAGTCTCTGCATCAGACATTAGGAATGGGAATACACAAAAACTGGTGGTAGAATATTTCAGTCTCCCTGGGCAACCCATGTCAGACCTCAAAAGAGTGGTCATTGAACAAAAGAACTACAAGGGCAGATTAGAAAGAGAAACAGCAGAATTGGAGTTCATCTAGAGACTACAGTCCATCAGCAATGGATTGAACAAAGATAATGGCTTCCTGACACACTACACACATTTCGACACTTTGTAACTCCATTCTCATGGGTGCGTCCTACATTCATCTGTTCTCTTGGCCTATAAGCTAGTTTCCAATGCCTTTCTTCACAGATGACCATCATTAAAACTGGACCTGCCATTTTATTTCTAAACACAAAGGATTTTGATTTTGAATTGACATTCTCACAAACCAAGGACATATATACGTCTGTCCTGCCTTTCCACTTCACTAAATATATCCAAGGAAGTAGACTTAAGTCTACAAAAGCTCATTCTGCAAACTTATTTGTTTCAATTAGTCTCAAAGCTGCTACAAGATCTCTCTACATACAGACATGAAGTATAAGTGAATTATGTACATTTATTACAACATTTCTTCCCACTTCTGTGTTCCTAGTCATCACCCAGACTGGAGGCTATTTCCAAAAATTTTGATTGCCTGAACATGAACATGACAACAGGGAACATGATTAGCTGAACTGAGTTCCCTTCCAGTGGAATGATGTATTCTGCCACATGGTCTGTGATATAGTGACACATCTGGCAATGTGAAACCTTAGAATCTCAATTCATTCTCCAGTTTCCTGTCAATCCCTCAGGAATTTGCTAAAATGAGAAGGCATTTGTGAACATCAAAGCTGCTGGAGGGCTGAAATGGAATCTGGTAAAGGAAAAGCCATTTCGGGACTCATGAGACAGACAAAAACTCCTTGGACAGCTCTGGCCTTGTGTGGGATTTTATGGCCTCAAGAATGGAATGGCATTGAGGGGGCACAGAAACATTCAAAATGAAAATAAAAGTCCACAATTTGTGAAACTGCAAAAACAGTGAAACTGGGTGAACCCATGTTTACAGAAGGAATAACCCTTAGAAAAGGGCACAGAATCATCAGAAAAAAGGAGAGCCCGTTTTTGGATAAACTTTCTTCTGAAGAAACAAAACAACTGTAAGAGCTAAAAAAAAACCCTGTTCATTGGCTCTCCTTATCAGTCACTACTAATCTTTGCTTATTTCATTGCAATGCTTAAAACCAGGTGATTTTACTATTGTTGTTGCTGCTACTGCTTTATCCATTTGTATACTACCTTTCTCTGGACAATGAAATTCAAAGCAGTTAACGGCATATTTAACAATAAAGGTTAATGCAAAAACTTGCATAACAGTATAAATATAAAACATATGTTTGCACTTTTTTCTCCAATGAGACTTTCTGCAGCACTTTGGGATTATTTAAGGCAAACTTATTTTAAGTCACCCTCTTATGAGGCGTCACCCAGTGCAGTCCACATACCCTCCTCCCCTGAATGACACCGCTGCAAGTCACCAGATTTCAACAGTGTGGTAAAATGCAGAAGACTCCCTTCCCTTTTAAAATGAGTACTTCCACTTTAAAACCTCTGTGGTAGGTCCACACCTTGTTCTGAATCCATTCAGCATAAACTGGCTGAAAAGCAAGGTACATGCTCTAGCTGTACTCTGTTTTAAAACAGGGCAGAAGAATGGAAGGGCCAGATTTCATATTGCAGTGCTTTGTAGAAATGTCATGCTTTTCAATACATCATTCTTTCCTCACACCAGAATTTCAAAAGTTTTTTTTTTCCTGTTGGAGAAAACTGAGAGGGTACTCTGCACAATGAACTGTCTTCCATCAGGGCTAGCCTGGAAGAAGAGACTCCTCCCTCCATAACTGTCATCTTCTGGCCTATGAGGGAGTTGACCAGGCAGGCCCAGCTCCATCAGGGTTGGCCTGGAAGAAGAGACCCCTCCTTCCATTACTGTCATCCTCTGGCCTATGAGGGAGTTGACCAGGCAGGCCCAGCTCCATCAGGGTTGGCCTGGAAGAAGAGACCCCTCCTTCCATAACTGTCATCTTCTGGCCTATGAGGGAGTTGACCAG
>NC_056525.1:242754419-242827444 GCF_019175285.1 Sceloporus undulatus
GAGATCTATTTCAATAGCCCGAGTCTAGGCACGTGTATAGAGATAGAGATAGCAGATGCTTTTTAAGAAATAAATTTATTTTAAAAAGGGATAGTAATAAGATAGAAAGAATGTTATAACACTCTTGCAAAAGCCCCCTTTGCATTGCAGGTCGAAGAACATAGTTACAGAATTCCTTCCAGACAAGCCATTGTTGAAAATAAACAAAAAGGCCTAAACGCACTAGCTAACACATTCCTAACTACTCACAGAAGATGGGATTTGTAGTCCTTTTGAGTTCCTGGAGCAGGGAGGGCCCCTGGCCTCTCGACCTGCATTCCCCTGAGTCTGTGCCTTCCAGACTCAAAGAGACAGCATCTGGCATCCCCCTCAGAAGAAGATCAAGGGAGAGACAAAGACCGCATGGCTGCAGAGTCCTTTTAAAGATTTCCCATAGAAAGTCTTGAATCTCGCGGATCCCTCCTCTGATGGTCAGTTAGACTTACATCAGCTATGATGTCACAGCTCCTTAGCATGTGATGTCATCTCTCATTAGCATGCCTCCTCCCAGATTAACCCTTTGTGTTCAGGGAGACAGTTCCAGATGGCTGGAGACCCAGCCATCACAGGGTCGTTCACTCTTCTTGCCACAACATGAACCGGTACGAGATGTGCTGGTCCGGTATGGCTAGAAATAAACTGTAAAGATCCAACAACACTTCTAAACAATCTTTTATCCTCAAAAGCTCTGTGTACTTCCTCTGACACAAAACTTGTGTAGTCATCGGAGTTTTCCACAACTTTGCACTCTGTAAACCACATTTCTCATTAACCTTTCAATTTCTTGCTTTGACTCAGCAAACAATTGCCCTCTTCAGTCCCATTCTACATTATCCCAAGTAAGACTTCAACTACCTAAATCTTTCAACGCAAATTTCTTTGACAATTCATTTTTCACCAACTCAATTTCTTTCTCTTTGATTTGGCTGCAACGCACAAATCGTCCCATCAGACAATAAAATTACATCTCCTTTTGTGTATACACAAGCATCTGCAACACTTCTCTTGTAACCTAACTTCTCCACATTCATCATGGCATAAATTCCAAGCTCTTGCACTTTGCTTGAGACCGTACAATGCTTTCTTCAACCTGTATATACATTCTGACTACCCACCTACTTCAAAACCTTGAGGTTGCTCCATGAAATCTCTTCTTTAACATTGGCATTTAAATAAGCCGTCCAAAATCAAAAATGCTCTACAATCAGATCTCTCTTTCCTGCACTTGCTAATACCATCCTTAAACCTCTGCTTTTGCGGTTGAGAAAAAAAGTTTGTCATAATTTTCAAACTGTTCCGTGAAAAGCCTTTTGCTACCAACCTTGCCTTATTTCACACTACCATCAGGCATGTCCTTTCCTTTTATAAAACCCACTGCAACCAATGACTTTTCTATCCTTGGGTCCCCTTTCTATTATTCAAAAACATCTTTCCTTCCAAGCAATCAAAATTCACACTCATTGCTTCACACCATTTCTCCTGTTTCCTCTCTAGGAAAATTTTCTATCTCAGCAAAACTTTTCGTTCTTCAAAGACTAAACAGGCTTTTGCATTGGTTCACCACAAATCTGTTCAGGAGATTTTCTAGTTCTTTGACTACGTTCTAGGTACAACTCTGTTGTCTGCCTCTCTCTTCCTCATCTCTGTCTACACTGGAAGTTGTGGCTTTCTTACTGAATCTCTTGTCCTCTGTCATGCGTGTAGTTTTTGGTCTGGGACATTTCACTATCTGAGGAGCTATCACTGCTACTTGTGGATGGTTCTTCTGTTTTACTATAACCCCTCCATTTCCTGAGATGCTTGGCTTTGGGTCTGAGTCTCTGCCTCACTTGAGTTGCCTAACTTCACAAACCTTCCTTATTGCATGAGTTTTCCCAACCAGCATATCTTTCAAAATGGCAGATCTTGAATGTCTACTCTTTTCCTCCAATAGAATTTGTAACTGTTTCCAGAATACCCCAAAAACATCATCTTCTACTCCTGGGTTCACCTTGTTTCTAAGCATGCAGGTGTGTACACATATGCATATTACCAAAGATTCCTTAGGTATTTAAAATTAGGAATTCTACCATATAGGACTCTATAAGGAATATCATCTATACTGCGAATGATAGAGCCATTGGTAATGGTACTGCTGTCAAAACAGCTTCACCCCAAAAATATCACTTACACCCGCGTCCAGCCATTCATACAAGCAGTTAACTTTTTGATTTCTTGAATCTTTCTCTCTGCAAGCCCACCTCACTAGGACATGCAGGATTGTTGTGGTGTGTGGTGTATGCCAACCTTTTGGAACCAATAAATCAATTTCATTAGATAAAATTCCCGCCTCTATCAGTTTTATAATTGTGTCCTACTCTGAAATCAAATTTTCTTTCAAACCATTCTTATCCAAGATTTTAAGTTTTGCCCAGCGTCTGACTTATTTTTCAGTATTCTGACAAATGTAAATCTAGTGTATCTGTCTACATTACCAAATAATACTTCATCCTCCTATAGATAAACAGCTTGCTTGGGCAACGTCAGCATGTACAAATTCAAAAGGTCTTCGTGCAATTCTTTTGTCTTTTTTGCACAGATATATGACTTAATTTTCACTTGAACTACAAATGGTACAATCCAAATGATTTTTCAGTCTGCCACTCCAGATCACGGCAACATACTGATTAGGTTCTTTAAGCATTTAAAGCTTGCATGGCCAAATTTTCTATGTAAACTCATGTCATACAATCCTTGGTAACGGAACATTATCTACATTGTTCATTTTCTAATTGTAATTATCAAGACTTTCCTCTAGGAAATAAAGCTATCTTTCTTTGGCCCTATTCCGCCAAAGCTCACCCATTTAACTTATCTTGCCAAAGATTCTTTCAAAAATTACAGTGAGTCCTGGTCTGTTAATCTACTGACTGATATAAATTGTTTTCCAACTCTCTCACATGTACACATTTAACTCGTGTTTAACCCCGGAATGTAAACAGATCCCATTTCTTAACTGAAACTTACTTCATTGCCATTAGCTAGAAATTACTGCATTAGTATTGGCAGATTTCCTATTTTCAATTAACTAAATGTCATTACACAATTACTGGGTTGCACCAGAATCATTAACCATAGAAATCTTTTCTATGTTCTCTTTTACATTGTGGCACGTTCCTTCTTGTTGTAACTGCCCCTGAAAAAATGTCGCTTGTTCTGTCTGTGTTGTTGAAAGTTCCGGCGTCTGCAGTCTGTTACTCTCTGTCTGTACTGGTCAGCAGCCAATTGTTGACAGTTTTTCTTTTGCAAATGTCCTGCCTTTCCACAGTGGAACAACGTCGTTTTTCTCTCGCGGGAGCTGCTCTTGGTGTTCTCTTAACTCAGGAGCCTGGGGTAGTCTTGGTGCTGATTTCTGTGAGTCTTCTTTTTCAGACACTCTTCTCTGATTTTCCTCCAAATTCTTGCTACTACAAGTCTCTGCTTAGTTCAGTCTCAGGCAGATCTGAAGACTGTTAGTGATTGAGTCCCAGTGAACTGTCTAAGACTCTAATAGGATGTAACATTGCTGTTCTTTGCTTATTGGACACCTCTTAATCTGCCTCCACAAACAGGTTTTGCATTTTCTTTAAATGTTCAATTACACACTGTCCTTAGTCACTTTTGTCTATAGATTCTTTTAGACCAAAGCATTTTGGCAAAAGCTGTAGTTGGAGTATGTAGCCTTTCAAGAGTCCCCAAACTTCTTTTGCGGAGCCCTTACTCTCACATCGTTTATCATGTCCTCCTCGAGCATCAAATACAAGCATGCTTTTCCTTGCTATCTCTTTCTTTGGCGGCTGCATTTGCATCGGCTGCTAGCCCCGTCTCGACTGTAGCCCATAAACCTTCTTTAATCAGTAGTGACTGTGCATAAACTTTCCAGGTGGAGTAATTGTGGATTTTAACTTGCTAACTTCAACACTTCCACTTATTTGTGCAGTGACTCAATTTGGCAAAGTCCTTCCTGAGTTTGCACAGCTGCCTCGTCTCGGGCTTTTCCAAAACACAAAACACTTCACTCACGAGATACCAGTGCAGCGATACACAGCTTGCTCTGATCGGTCGTCCACAAAACTTCTTTCTCTTCCAGGAAAGTCAGCTTCCTGTGGATGCTGGGGTGTTCCAGTAACTGGTCTGGGCCCATAACCCTTGTTAGGGATGATGGGAGTTGCAGCTCTTCTCCTGGCTTTCACTCTCACCACCCTGGTCGAGGAAGAACAACCAGTTTGACCAGTAGCTCTGAGAATTGGCTGAAGTGTTCTTCCAACTCTCTGCAGTCCTGCTGGTTCTTGTTCTGCTCTCAAGACCACCAGTCAACACAGTAGTCTTCTTATAAAAAGATCTACTTTTATTCTAATATAACACTATGCACAAACACTCCACTACTCACAAAATCCACTCTACTATACTCCTCAATACCCACACTACATACTCCTATACCCACAAAAAGTATTGCCATACATATTGCTTATAGAGACATTTGTCTCTCTATTCATTATACAGTTGCCACCTCCTGGGCGTTTACATACATTATGATTGACAAACCATACTTGGCTCAATCTAGCCCCACATGCATCATACATTACTGTCCACTCAATGACTCTCAGGTGATATCAATTTGCACTTTTCACTTTGTATTGCTCATAGGTCCTTGCTTTCAGGACTCTCATAATTACATTACTTAAACACCTGTGTGACAATCAATAACTTTTGCTGTGTCATGTAGTTTCAAATACATTCAATACATATTATATTTCTTGTGACTATATATCCCATGTGGCTTTTTCCTGACATGCTCTAGCTACTCTGTTTTTAAAACAGGGCAGAAGAATGGAAGGGCCAGATTTCATATTGCAGTGCTTTGTAGAAATGTCATGCTTTTCAATACATCATTCTTTCCTCACACCAGAATTTCAAAAGTTTTTTTTCCTGTTGGAGAAAACTGAGAGGGTACTCTGCACAATGAACTGTCTTCCATCAGGGCTAGCCTGGAAGAAGAGACTCCTCCCTCCCCCTCCATAACTGTCATCTTCTGGCCTATGAGGGAGTTGACCAGGCAGGCCCAGCTCCATCAGGGTTGGCCTGGAAGAAGAGACCCCTCCTTCCATTACTGTCATCCTCTGGCCTATGAGGGAGTTGACCAGGCAGGCCCAGCTCCATCAGGGTTGGCCTGGAAGAAGAGACCCCTCCTTCCATAACTGTCATCATCTGGCCTATGAGGGAGTTGACCAGGCAGGCCCAACTCCATCAGGGCTAGCTTGGAAGAAGAGACTCCTCCCTCCATAACTGCCATCCTCTGGCCTATGAGGGAGTTGACCAGGAAGGCCCAGCTCCACCAGGGCTAGCCTGTAGAAGAAGAGGCCTCTCTCCATTCCATCTGCCTTGGTCCAGGCCTCAGAGGGAGAGAAGAATGCTGGACCTGATCCTCTCCCCCTCCTCACCATTCCCTTCTCCTTTTGTGTCGTGTCTTTTTAGATTGTAAGCCTGAGGGTAGGGACCCATCTGTTATAAGCTGCCTGGATTCCCAGTGATTGGGTGGCATATAAATAAATCCTATTATTATTATTATTATTATTATTATTATTATTATTATTATTATTATTATGTGCAAAAAACATCAGGTTTTAATGTGTGTAGGGTGTATTAAAATGCTGAGATGATTTTTATTATCTAAAAAACCTCAATGGCCTCATATAGGGAGCTGTAGAGGGGTTTTTTTTGGGGGGGGCAATTTTTTAACTTTACTGAAGAACTCTGCTGAAAGGGGAGCTGAAAGGAACTGCAATATTTTAAAAAAATTGATTCCTTTCAGTAGGAAAGAAGAAACTCCGTGTTTTCCATCCTTTTGAAATCTGCCTGAGTTTTCAGGCAGTAACTTTCCACATAGCCCAGATACATCTAAATGCCCTTTAGTATAATCTATTTTTAAACACCTGTTCATAAACACATGCACAGACATGCACACACATACAAACATTCCTTCAATTTTTAATTACATGCTATCATTTGACAGTTGGTGTTCCCTTAGTGGATGTGTACAGGGCATAAGAAACTCATATGTATTATGGCAGTTTAGTTATTTATATCTCTAGGCCAATAGGTATTGGGCTACTAGTTAGCCAATGAAGCCCATTTTCTAGAAACCTGAGATGTGTTTTCTTTTTCTCTTCTCAATTTTATTGGATGTTGTCCACTGTTCTTTTGTTATGTTTGGTGCAAGTGTGTGTGTATTCTCAAGGATTTCTGTGCAAATGGATTTTTCCACCAAAAAGAGTCCATAAAACTGCCTCCCCCCCCCCCATGCCTAGTGCCCTTTCTTGTCCTACAGGAAGCCTTAATACATTGAGATATGTTGATTAATACGTTGAGGGACACCTGATTTAAGGAGACTACGCGTGAAAGGGATCTAGGAGTCCAAGTAGACCACAAGTTGAACATGAGTCAACAGTGTAATACAGCAGCCAAAAAAAGTCAATGTGATTTTAGGCTGCATCAATAGAAGTATAGTGTCTAGATCAAGGGAAGTAATAGTGCCACTTTATTTGGCTTTGGCCAGGCCTCTCCTGGAATACTGTGTCCAGTTTCAGGCACCACAATGCATAAAGGATGTTGACAAATTGTCCAGAGTAGGGTGACCAAAGTGGTGAAGGGCCAGGAAACCATGCCTTATGAGGAAAGACTTAGGAAGCTGGGTATGTTTAGTCTGGAGAAGAGAAGGTTAAAAGGTGATATGATAGCCCCGTTTAAGTATTTGAAGGAGTGTCACCCTGAGGATGGAGCAAGCCTTTTTTTCTGCTGCTTCAGAGAATAGGACTCAGAACAATAGATGCAAGCAACAGGCATGGAGATTCCACGTTAACACTAGGAGGAACTTCCTGAGAATAAGAGCTGTTAGAGAGTGGGACACAGAAAGTGGTGGAGTCTCCTTCTTTGGAGGTCTTTAAACAGAAGCTGGTGGCCATCTGTCAGGGATGTTTGATTATGATTTCCTGCATGGCAGGGGGTTGGCCCTTATGGTTGCTTCTAACAGTGATTCTATGATTGTATGATTCTATGACATAAAGCTTTCTGACTGCATAATCCTGTCATAATCTTCAATTTATCACCCTTTTGTTTCTCAATGGGTCTTTGTGGTTCATACTTTCCATGGCAGTAGCAAGCATCCATGAACCAATATGGTGAAGTGGTTTGAGCACTGGACTATGACTCTAGTGAACAGGGATGAAATCTCTACTTGGCCATGAACACCCACTGGGTGAGCTTGGGCAAAGTCACACACTCCCAGCCTCAGAGGAAGGCAAAGGTAAACCACCGCTGAACAAATCTTTCCAAGTGAATCCCCTAAAATAAAGGTAATGTGGTCCCTTGTCATGAATGTCTAGATAACCAACTGTAGGGGGTGGTGATCATTTCCATTACTAAGCCGAAGAGCTATAATTGCCTGAGGCCTGCTGTGGTGGTCATGTGGCCAGCATGACTGCACCAAATGCTGTTACCTTCCCACTGAAGTGATACCTCTTTATCTGCTTGCATTTGAATGCTGCTGGTAGAAGTTGGTACTAATGACAGGAGCTCACCACATCATATGGCACTTAGGCCTTGAATTGCCAGACTTCCAATCTTCTAACCATCACAACTGGCATCTTAACCACTAAGCCACTGCATCCCTCAGCATTGCCTAAAGTTGGAAATGATTTAAAGGCACACAACAAGAAGTGAGCATGCTTTGAGTCCCACCCTGGGGAAAAGGTGGGCTATAAATAAAGTGATGAATGGATTCTTAAAACCAGCTATTGTGAAGGCTATGAGGGCCAATTGTAATTTCCATATCATTCTGACAGGGCAAAGATCCCCAAAATTGGCCAATGAACAGCCAAACATATTGATCAGTTTCACCCACCCATTGAACAATTGAAGGGTTTTGTTTCTGCAGCATTTCCCTCTCCTGCTGCTGAATAAGCTGGAGGGCCTCCAGGGAGTTGGGCAGGGGGTCTGAGGCTTTCTACAAATCTTATGTCCTTTTAATCAGCTTCCATGTTTCAACTGTATTTATTTTTGCTTGACTGTTTACTGTTATTTGTCTTGCCTGCAATTTGGAAGAGGGACTTCTATCTTAATGACTTACATAATTAACTAAACCATGCACAGTCCATCAAATTATTTGTGCATGGTTCTATGGTGTGCAAAACCATAACTTTAAAATCTGCAGATTATCACACTGTCTGAAAGTATGAAATCTAACCTTTGGGTGTAACTTCAAGAGCTCTCAGGGGAACTTGGGACATGCGACCTGCAATTTTAAATAACATAAATAACCCATCCACTCCAAAACAAGCATTATGCTGTACCACAGAGAGGAGGAAGAAATATTCTTAGCTGGCCAGTTCAATCTAATCGACTTTAATTGCCATGTGTATGTAAACCACATGTTAAGCAAAACAAGGTCTGAGATTAGAAAGCACTGCAGGATGAATTCCAAAGGCTGTCTAAGGCTTATATATTACTAGTGGGGAGAAAGCAAGGAAGAAAGAACAAAGTCCTACATTCCCATCCCCTATGGATGGAAAGCTCACCCCCCCCCCAAAAAAAAACCTGCCTAATGGAGGATGTCCAGCATGCCATTATATTCAGGAGATTATCAGACAGGGAACGGGAGTGAAACTTGTTCTTATTCCATCCATGACACCAGTTGTGAGAAAGACATTCTCACATGTCGCACCGACCCTGTCATTGACTTGTCAGTGAAGTGGAATTGCATTAGTGGGTTCTTCCATTAATACAAAATGAAGGGCAAGGACAGGACAATTCCACTTCACTGACTGGATAATGACAGGATCAGCACAACACCATATGAAAGTATTTCAGCCAATTGGTGTCATTGGCGCTTCCTGGATGGAAGAATGTCCAGATCAGTGTGATGTCATCTGAAAATCCTTCCCGTGATCACATGGGAAGGACAGGACAAAAACGGGACAAAGATGTCCCGTCCCCCATATGATGATCTCCTCAGTCTTCTAAAAATTAGCTTTCCAGGAACTTCACTCCTCCAGGAAAGCACATTATTGTAGGGCTAGCATTGCATGTCCTTTTACAGGTGGAAATGCATGGCACTCAAACATGGGAGCTACTTGGTATGAGTATGAAAATCATTGTCCTTTTCTCTTCCTAAAAGGACATTTGTGTATACTGAACTAAAAACTGACTTAACCAGAGGTGGGAATGTTGTCATATTATTCTAAACACACAGTGTTCAACTCTGTGTGCTTTTGTTTTTGTTATGTGCCTCCAAAGTATCATTGTTTGGATGTTATTGGATTTGCTATATGGCCAACATGGCTACCCCAGATGATTTTTAGATTTCAAGATACCACGTTTTAGCCATCAGAGGGCAAGAGAGAGCCAGTGCACTGAAACTTTGCTATCTGAGGCTTCTGCCTCCAACAAAGGTAAAGCAATGCTTTACCGCTACACCATTTAAAGTTTTGTGATACAAAACATGAAGACTTCTTGAGAAATTCAGTGTTCTCTACCTACATAGGAGCATGTGGCTTCACAGAGGAAGGAGACATGTTGAATTTCCAAGGAAACATCTTCTTTGAATTGCAAATGGATATTAAATTTCCTTGAATTTGAAAAGCTACCAGTGACTACATGGCCAAATGGGGAGGTGCCAGCCTGAAGACTTCAAAAGCTTGCAACATGTAATTGTGCATTTTGGCTGGCCCAATAAAGGTATCATTGTTTGGATGCTAAAGAAAGAAGTCTGTTTCATTTTTGTTGATGTATAAGCTATTCTGTGAAACTTTTCAGGTATAAATATTTCACATCAACACAAGTTAATTGGTACAACAAGAATAAAGCCATTATCACCTGAAAACAACAACACGGCAAGGATCATCATTTTGGAAAGTAGGCTACCTTCAAGATTAATTGTAGGATAAGAAACCATTTTGTGTTTACCATGAACAACTGGGGAAGGGTAGCACATAATAAAGCAGCTGTTGTTTAAGATACAGCTGCAGATACTAGTTAAAAAGTTAACAAAACTAATTGGGAAAATCACTCAAAACAGATATGATTTTTTTTAAAAAAAATAATTAGTCATACATTATCCTTCTGCTGTCATGAAAAGTCATCACTCAATCAAGATGGTTAAGTACAGTTTGGTATGTTGACAGACCCCAAGGGTAAAAATACCTTATAGTTACATACTGAATGCATGTGTCAACTCTTATGTGGTGTTTATCACCATGACATCTGTCATGGATTACAACACTATGTGTTTCCATAGTTCACTCTGGATGTCTCACATTACTTTGTACAGATGTAGTAAGGACTCTGCTGGACAACGTACAAACAAATAACAATGCAGACAGTGGTATACATGAATGAAGAGGTTGTGAAAATAGCCCACTTTATGGGCAAAGGATGGAAACTCTTTTCTCTAGGCTTCTGAAGATCAAGAAAATAGAGGAGACAAATCATTACATTGAAAGAGAGATACTGTGACCAAAGTGTGGATTCTCTCTCACACATATACACAAACAATCATTTTCTCTTCCTTATAATTAAACTGAAGACCAAGTGTAGTTTTTCTTATCTTGAGTACACATAGAAGTCTTCAAATATTTCATTTCTGTATTCAGGAATGAAAAATTTCAAAAGTATTCTCCCTACTGGGTGAAATTACAATGATTTTCTACATTTTTGATGATTTTTCACATTTCAGGACTTTTTGGTGGGTGAATTCCTCATTTGGACAGCAATACTAGGACCAGGGTATGTAAAAATGTTTTATAGACTTCTTTCTTGTCAAAGATGCATAAAATTTGTGCATTTTACCTTGGAGTAAAACCTAACTGAAGACAGAAAGATTAGTTTTCCACAAGGCTTGCCCCCAAATTCTATGTTTGACAAAATTCAAGATATATTAAAACTTGATTTAAAGTCTGCTTAGTTTGAGATGAAGAAAGGCTTAGCCAGTCATAGAACAGCCCAGGTGACTCTTAGTCTGCATTTGCAGTGTAGAAATAATCCATGTTGATAAACTGCCATGGCTCAGTGCTATAGAATTCTGGGAATTGCAGTTCTGAGAGATGTTTAGCTTTCTCTGTCAGAGAGCTCTGGTGCCAAATCAAACTACAAATCCCAGGATTCCGTAGCACTGAGCCATGGTAATTAGTCAATCTAGATTATTTCTGCAGTGCAGATGCAGCCTCAGACATGATAAAATTGCCATCCTAGTTGGATCAGGGAGGCTGTACCAAAAAGGGCAGGGGGAAGCATGAGGACTTCTCAGATCTCACTCACCATCCCTGATTTGGGGGCTAATCAGATGGTGCCTAAGGAGAGGCTTGCTACCACCCCTTTGCTTGCTGGGTTGGGGCCGTGCCAACTGCACCCCATGCCTCCAGCCCAGCTGGTTCACAGTGCAAAAAGGGACAGCAGAATGCTATTCTTTTAGTACTGGGAAAAGGGCACCCTTGCCGCCATGGTGGTGGGGGTTTTTTTTTTTTTTTTTTTGGCATTTCTTCAGCACAGCGTGTGCTGAAATGCCTCAACTCTGCCCACCATGTGGTCAGATGGGCTGCATGATGCCGCTTTGGGGGTGGTGTCAGGGCATGAGGCGTGTAGTCACCACACCCCCACTCCACTCTGATGCCGGCTCATAGTACCGGTCTGTACAGCCTCTTAGTTATCCAACACAGATCCTTTCTTAGGAGAAAAAATGTCATATGTGCCTTAACTTCCAATGCCTCAATGAAAAATCATTTAATGCCTCATAGTATCATTTTTTAAAATCATATGATGCCTCTATAGAAAACATGAGAACATCACTCCTATAAAGACACTGTATGCTCAAGAAGACAGTGATATTGCAGTTTTTAAGCAGCCCTAACTCAGTTTCCCCATTTGCATCCTTCTGAAATCAAAGTATGTATGGTCAAATCTTCATTGTGGAGTTTTTAAAAAATGCTTGTGGCTCCCTCTTCCTATGCACCACCTGCTACATACACTTGGTAACCAGGGATTACCAAGAGATAACTGGGTTTGAAGTAGTTCTAACTACTTTAAACAATCATACTCTAAACCTGAGCTCAGGACAGGAGACTAATTATATCCTTGAATTAACTCTTACTTTTCTTAAGACTTTTTCCTTCACCCTAAATCTACAACAGTTGGCTTCAGCTCAGCAGATTCTTTTCTTAGCAAATATCTCTCTCCTGCCTCATCCACAGTCCCAATATCTGCCATACCCTCCTGCCTCCGTTTTTCCCTGCAGTGTCACAGGGAAAAAAAAGTGTGTGTGTGTGCATGAAAAGCTTTAATGCAGCTACAGGGTAAACCTCACACCCTGTTTTGTTGTGTTCCTTTGAGCCCAACCTGCATTTTCATCCCGTCCTTGTTTCATATCAGACTGTGAAATTATGTACATTGTTTCCTGCAGGGAACTTTTCACATATTTTAGTATGCATTTTCCCTAATATATAGCCTTTTTAACGCATTTTTGTATACATTTTCTCCCACAGCCTAAAGAGGTTTTGTGCACATTTTTTTCCACATAGATCTTTTGTTTGCTTGTCTTTAATTCCAAAGGGAATTCTGCTTACTGAGCTGTTTGATAGTGGAATAGACTGCCTTGGAGAGTGATGTACTGTGTTTTGAAGGTCTTTAAACAGAGACTGGATAGACCTCTGGTTGGACTGAAAATGCTTTAGTTATATATTTCCAGTTCACAGTGAATTGGAATAGATGGCCTTTGTGGTCTCTTCCAATTGCCATTCTATGACAGAAACCTGAAAGATAAACTCCCTTTTTTCCCTAACAGTTTTATCAGATTCAAAGATATAGCCATTTTAGTTTGGAAAATCAGTATGCAAAGGGATCATGTAGCACCTTTGTGACTAACTGAAAGAAAGGAGTTGGTAGTCTACAAAAACTCATGCTACCAACTTTGTTTTCAGCTAATCTCAAAATTGCTACAAAATCACTTTGTACAGAGTTTTAGTGATGAACTGGATATATTTTTTTAAAGCAGTCAATATTTTCTTTTCTTTTCTCTGTTCTGAAGGTTGTTCTTCATCAATCTATGATGATAGCTGTAACTCTCTATGTGATGACTTATTTTGTGCAAATAGCAAGTATAAAATGAGGGAAAGTTCCCATGTAGTGATATTACAATTCTGTCACATATGAGGTACAGAGATGATTTAGAATTATATCCAGTTGAAATGATGTCCTTCAGTTCAAGATCACAGTAACAGACATAAAGATCCACTGACTTCAGTCTGACTGTTGATTTAAATTCAGGATAACAGGGTTGCGCAATGAATCAGATATATATTGAAACTGTTAGACAGAAATAATAAATATATACAGAGATTTTGCAATAAAATTACCAACCTGATATCTGTGAAGGACTTCCGAGTACCAAATACCTTTATATATTGCGCATTGTTTTGCGACAAATAAGGGGTTTTCTTACTTACTCTCACAAAGCCTCCTCCTCAGCTTTCCACGAATCTTATCAATGGCATTGTAATCAGACACATGGAAGACATGGGCAGATTTAGGCTCAGATGCCATCTCATCCAGTTCTTCTTTAAGTGCCTCTCCAACACCCACAGCAAAGATCCTGATTCCTGCTTTATGTGCTGCAGTGGCTGGATCCAAGACGTAATCCTGGCTCCGACCATCAGTTAGAAGGATAGCTACTTTTTTGATAGCGCTGTCACTTGGCCTTCCACCAGCCTCTGCAGAAAAGCTGTATCTATTAATGTACCTCAAGGCATCACCCGTGTTTGTATTGCCTCCATAATATTTGATGTTCTTTGCAGCCTCCTTGATTTCTTCCCAAGTTTGGTATCTTCCAAGGTCAAACTCAGTGGTTGGTCTATCACTATAGCGGATGACACCAACGCGAGTTTTGTCTGGTCCAACCTCAAAGGTGTCTACTAAATTAGCTACCCATTGGCGAACCTTCTCAAAGTCCTCTTTGCCCACACTGGAGGAGGTATCCAAGATGAAGATGAGATCGTAGTGAACATTCTTACAACCTGCATGGGAAACATGAGAAGCTGTTGAGATATGGTAGAGGAAAGCAGTCACCAGCATCAGCAGCTCCAGATACATTTCTGTTCAGCATCCCGCCTTTTGAGGGAACTTCTTGCTAGCTGCCATCTCTCTTGTGTGCAGAACATGTTCCACCTTGGAGACCCATAGTGAGTCTGCTGTCAAAGTTGTAAAAGATCTAAAGTAGATTCAAACACAGTTTTTGCTTTATTATGCAAACCCGCTCTGTATGTTTGTGTTGCAGCTACTATGCCTTGGTTCAACCCTTTCGCCTACTCTGTCTGCATGTCTATGAGGCAACTATTTTCCTTTGAAATCTTAACAGACTGCTCTCTGTTCCCCCACCTTCCATTCCCCTTTGATGCAACATGCTGTAAAAACCCTTGGCAGATCAAAAGTTGCCTGCCTTCAATGTGCCTTAGCTGACTCTAATCGCAAGCAATTGGCATTCCATGTTTTCACTTTAAAAGGCCATTATTATCTTTTATTTATTGTTTGCCTGAAGAAATGTTTTCCTTTTCAAGCATGAAAACTTTTACAGGATTTTTTCTTTAAAAGAAAACAAATCGAGAGTCTTGACAACAGAGTGATTCATTGAATTGGAGAACAAATTCCTTAGATAAAGATAATTCAGTTGTCATGAAACTCTTTCTCTAACTCACACACACACACACACACACACACACACACAAAAAGGGGGGGGGGAGGCAAGTCATTGGGAAAAAAGCCAAGGACCACACCCCATGACAACATTTTGGGAGAACAACTTATCATCCTGAAATATAAGAGTCTTATATTTAAATTATTCCATTCAGAGAATGAATAATGATATAAAGCAAAGGTTACAAATTAGCTACTCAGATATTTATCACATATCATTCAATGAGGCCCAGCAGTGGTGGCACATTTCCCTAAAGAAATGTTGATCATAACTAACATCACTTACAAAGAGGTTGGGGTCATAGATCCCTAGCGTTCCATAATCTTCTCTTGAAATGCCTTCCATCACATAAAGAAGTAAGTTCTAAGGTGTGCAAAATAGCAATTCCATTAGATCAGGGCAGCTTTCTATAGGAATTGACAACATACCATAAATTTATGGCAGATGCATAGCTTCTGTGGAAGTAGACTAAGTCTATGAAAACTTATGCTACAATTTCTTTTGCAGTCCCAAAAGTGGGACTGGGTTGGCATATTTTACTTCAACACCACCTAAGGTTTTCCTGATGTAAAATCATGAAGACTTCTTGAGAAATTCAGTGTCCTCTGCCTAACAAAGGGGCCTGTGGCCTCACAAAAGATGGAGACACACTGGATTGCAAAGAAAGTATCTTTTTGTGTGGCAAATGGATGTTAAATTTCCTGGACTTTGAGAATCACCCAGTAGCCACATAGCCAGAAGGAAGTGGTGCATACCTCTTGCACTAAGAAAAAATGCAAAATACAGGCTTATGACTAACATTTCAATTTTTTTCTCCTGTATGGTTTTAAACACCTTGCCTGATGAAGAAGCCAGTGGAGATGCAAAAGCTTGCAACATGTATATTGTGCATTTTGTTGTTCCAATAAAGGTATCACTGGTGGATTTTTTAAATATTACTGAAACTTCTTCTACAGAGAGAGACGGTGCAATGCCACCCCTTTCCTAGCTGGTTCAGGGCCACAGCAACATCATGCCACAGCACTGATCTGGCCTTTTGAGGGCCACCATAGCTGCATTTCCACAGCTATACTCCTTTTTTCACACTCAAAAGGATACCATAGCTGCATTTCCACAGCTATAAGGCACTCTTTTGGTGCTGCGTCATATGGACGCAGTGCCAGAGGAATGCCATGATGCCGCTTGCCATGTGGAGTAGCATGCGGCATCAGGACACCCGGCGGGGGGGCGGATTTGAGCATGTGTCATGAGGACACTATGCCCCAACTCTGCCCTCATGCTGGCCCTAATGACTGGTGTGTACAGGGCCTAAGTCTCAAAAATACTACCAGATCCCTTTCCATTAAATTAAGAGAAGACTACTTAGCAACTGGCTACAAGGGCCACAAGTAGACTGTGGAGAAATGCTGCACTAAAGCAAAATCTATGAGAAAGCAGAGTTCAGAGTTCAAGATCAGGACTATTAATGTGAATTTCAGGACCAAAGCCTAAGATCTAGGTGACATAGGAGGTGGGATGTGGTAATCTCATTAAGCATGGCACATTAGGCATCAACCACAATTGCACAGAATGTGTCATTCAAATATAAAACTCCAAGTCTAACAAATGATGAAAGTACACACACGCACATACACACACGCACACACACTTTTCAAAGTACCACACTCATCATGATATCCCTATCCTTACTCCAGGATAGACAACAGAAGAAAGGCCAGGGACTGAGATCTGGCAATCTGGCATGTGGTAGAAGTTCAAGCTTCCTATACAACAGTGCTCCAACTACTGACAGATCCTGTGCAACATTTCCCATGCACCCAACAAGGCTATAGTAAAAGTTATGTTGTCTTTGGTACTATGCCCCTGTTACATTTCTTTTGCAAATGATGTTTGCACTTACCTGCTCTTTGAGCCTGAGTGTTCTCTCCGCCCCACAGAAGTAGCAAAAGTATCAAGAGAGAAGGGATCTGATATCTTCTTGCAAGGAACATGACTCCCTCCTTCTCCATCAGAGTTTTCTCCTTTCTCCCCCTTCCACGGTGGGAGTTATTCTATAAATCCATGTCTAGGTAAAGAACCAAAAACAAAGCAAAACAGAGAAATAAAGGGAATTCAAAGCAAGTATAAGGTTATGGTGTCACCTATCTATGGGGGCAGGAGAAGGACTTGGGAAAAATAGAGGAAATGGTTTCCCAACTGTACATTCTTTCTTATGGATAGTGCTTCCTCTCCCCTGTTTTCCTCGAGGGCCTGCAGACTGTACACAGACAAAGCAACACAGAGTTCACCAGTGTTTGAAAGAGCAGATTAAAAGGTCTTTGTTGCAGGCTCAGCCCCAGTTGTCAGAAGGGGGAAGATTACCACATTATTTAGGTTGAAATGAGTCCATCTTTGACAGTATGTTCAGAGCAGCAGACCGGAAATTATCCCTGGGGCTGGCCTCTCTTGCTTCCATGTTAGACTTGTGCCTTGTTGGGAGGCTTGTTTATGATAGTTCCTTCCGACCTGAATTGACCAAACATTGTGAAAAAGTTGCAGACTCATCCAACAGCTTTTGCCCCAGCTGTGCTCATACCTGCTCAACGCTGGTTGCGCCATCCTGTGTAAGATGGTGTGCTTTCTACGCAAAGCAAAACAAAACCCCAAAACAACAAATCTCACTTCTTGTGCAAAGACAAGAGGTGAATTGGGGAAAGTGGAGCAGGCAGAAGGAGTTCAAAATCAGAAGGCCGTTCAAGCAGCAGCAAAACATATGGCACAAATTGCCCTGAGATATTTGTTCTGACAAGGTAGGCTCATAACTATTCTAAATTTCTCAGGGCTTACAGAAACAGCTTGAAGTTGCTTTGAGGAAAGGTGAGGGGGGGGGGGAGTGACTGGATCATACTGACATGTACAAACCAGAGCTTGGAAAAGTTACTTTGTTGGGCTACGACTCTCAGAATATCCCAGTCAGCATGAACACTGGTAGCATTGTGAGGAAACCAGCCTTGGATCTATATACTGGGTCTACTGATGCTGCAGGAAGAAATATATAGTATGACCATCTATATGCAATTTAAAGTGGTTTGGTCCATACTATCTAAATGTCCTGATTTGCCCTGGTTAATTCTCCACCATCCCACTCTCTTTAGCTGCTTTTAAATGTCCCAGTTTCTCCCTTCCCTTCCCTCTTTCCCCCTTTGTCCTCAGCTTACGTTTATTGTTACAAACTGTGTAGTAATTCTAGTCTTCCAGTTGCTCAATTAAGTCATCAGAGGCTCAGGAAAAAGCAAACTGCTGCAGGCTCTCCTAGCTTGTGCATTCTTGCCATCTTGACCAGAATCTGGTGTTGCTTGGCCTGAAGTACTAGGTTTTCATTTTTGAAATGTTGGAGGGTATATCGGTCTAACGTTTTCCCAGTTTTATGCTACAAGTAAAGATGGAGCTTAATTGTCCCATTTCCTCTTCTTCCTAACTCCCAAGGGGGAAAACAGCCAGTAAAAATGTGATACAAGCTAACAACCGAAGTATTGTAGTTTGTAGTGCTTGGCAGCCTCATGCGTAAAACATTATGCTCCATATCCATGCCACAAGGCCTCAGTTTACACGTAATAGCTTCTGTTTCTCCCATGTCCTGTTTGACTTCCTTGTTTAAATAGTTGCTGTAGAGGATTTGGGAGACAGAGCTTCCTCTGAGCCCAGCCCTTTCCGCCACTCTTTTCTTCATCTCCCTTCTGCCATTTGGGATGACAGAAGCATAATAGTGCCTGATGAATTTTCTCTTAATTTCTGGTATGAATCTGTTTGCTTTGCATTCATTCATTTGCTTTATTTACACACACACACACACACACACACCATTTACAAGCAATAATCTGTATGTTATCCTAGAACCACAGAATCTTATAGTTTGGAAGGGACCACAAGGGCCATCTAGTCCATGCCTGCCATGCAGAAACACACAACTAAAGAACACCTGAAAGATACCCATCAAACTGCAACTGTTCCAATGCTGAACTGCTCTTGCAGTAAAGAAGTTATGCTTAATATTAGGTGGACTCTCTTTTATTTTAGTTTTAATCCATTGGTTCATCTTCTGCTTTCTGAAGGAACCAAAAACATGTTTGTTCCATCTTCCACATGATATCACTGTTATATAGATGGCTTTGTTTTATACTGGCAATCCTAGAGCTCAGCCTGATAGGGACTTGAGTGGATCAGTCCCTGTGGATTATTTACATTTTTATCACTTAAGTGTAATATTTTATCTCAAAGTAAAAATATCTTAAATGTATTTTGGTTGGTGGTTTTCTGGGGGAAGGGGGGTAATTCCAACACAGGATTTGGATATATGAGATGGTAGATGGTCAGGTACCTTCTGATAGATGCATTAGTTAAGGAGGAATGAAGTGCAGAGCTAGGTTTCAGTTCTGGCAAGGAAAGACATGTCAGGCTGGAAAGCGTTCATGTTTCAAGGACATAAATTCATCCTGAAACTTTCCAAAACAGTATGACAGTTTAAAAAACAAAAGAAAGAATAGGTCTGTTTACAGACAGCTTCTCTTACTGGTGTATTTCAACTCCTTTCCAGCAGGTGTCCTAACAACACCATGAGAGCTAAAAACATTTCTGCAGTAAACTACATCTTTGCCAAAACGGAGTTCCAGTGCCTAATTTATGAAGACAATTCCTCATGCTTAGTAATTTGGAAAATTTAATCCTGGTCCATCTTGTAATATCACAAGGCTGGATTCAATGTCAACCTAGTTGAAAGAGGAAGGCTATTAGAATAACTATCTACAATTCATAATATGCTTTTTCCTGCCACAGAAGCTAGACAATCCTGATGCAAATGAAAACAAGAATGTTGAAGACTTATTTTATAAGTGTAAAGATGATGATAAGTGTGTGGGATGGGGGTTGCCATGTGGTTTAGAAGTCTTTGCAAAATAGCACCATGTAAACTTACCCTAGTACTGTTATGATCAAAATAACCAGAAGCACTAAAGCAGCTATTTTAAAAATATGGGTAGCTGTGTTGGATATATAGCAAAGTACAGTATTATCCAAAATCCACAAGACAGTGATTCCTTTATTGGGACAACCAAAATGCACATTATACATGCTGCAAGCATTTGAAGCTCCACTGGCTTCTTCATCAGGCAAAGGTGTTAAAAATGATACCGGGGGGGGGGGGTGTTATAATGTTAGTCTTAGCCCCGCATTTGATCAAGATGTTGTAGTTGTAGTCCTTAGTTACTTCTAACAATAATGCCTGGTAATGTTGAGGGCTGTGGGAAAAGAGGAAGACCATCTACCAGATTGATGGATGCAAACAGAGAGGCCAGGGCCATGAATCTGCAAGAGCTGAACAGGGTGGCGGAGGATAGGACAACTTGGAAATCTCTCATTCATAGAGCCGCCATAGGTCAAAATTCACTTGAAGACAGCTAACAACCACAACTAAGGCAGGGTATACACCGCCAGAAAGAGGCGCCTCCTCAGAGCCTCTCTTTGCTCCGCAGGAGCGCCACAGCAACCAAATTGCACGGCACTGCTGCAAAGCAAAAAGGAGCACCTGGAAGCAGCTCCTTTTTGCGGCAGCACTGTGACACCACAAAGTGCCAGAGACGGCACAGTGACGTTGCAGCCCCATCACCAGATGCGGTGCAGCTGCGATGTCACCATTATGCACCGTGTCTTGTGGCGTGCAGCAGCTGCAGCACCCCTGTCACGTGCAAGGGTTGCCATGCATGTGGGCGCTCTGCCCACCAGGCAACCCTCACATGTGACGAGGGCTCCTCAAAGGCCTGTCTATTCTGGGCCAAATATTAGAATTTTATCACTTATCTCATTATCCTGCTTGAAAAATTAGATTAGCATTGAGAAGTAATTCTTATCAGGCTTGTTTGTTAAATAGTTTTAATTCTACACCACCGGGACCAAATCAAGATATTTGGCTGAAGTGCAGGATAAGATGTGATCCACCAAAGGCAGCTCTAAATGGCTCTTATATAAGAGGAGAGGGCAGACCCTTGTCCTTCTCTTTAGGTGCACACAAAAGCAAACTCCTCTAGTTTCTCCTAACTTGTGTGTTCTTCCTTGAGGCCTTTTGCCACCTTGACCACACTCTGATGTTGCTTGGCCACAAGTGTAAAAAGTTGGAGGGTATGCACAAATCCTGACTCAGGAATAAATAAATAAATAAATAATAAACTTTATTTGTATATCGCCCTTCGAAGCATCAGGGCGGTTCACAGCAAATATCATACAATTAGGAATGAGGTCTATGTTCCATAAACAGATGAGTCAAACAACAGATAAGCCCCTGGGTTGCTGAAGTCCTATTCTATGTAAGGTAATAATGAGTCCAGCCACACTCTTGAATCAAGTAAAATGAAATATGGGCACAAAATGTGGTGAATGCCATTCCTGGTCAATGTATCCAACAGGATCTGAGATATAGCACATTAACAGTCTGTCTACAACTACAACAACCTCACCCTCAAAAATTATAAATGAGCCAAGATAGATATTCTTCACCATCTCTCTCTAGTCACTATCCTCAGTTCTCCTCCTGTTTTATGCTCCCACAGAGTCCTTTGACTTAACAAGTAGTCACCTGGGACATTGTAATGTTAGCAACATATTGAGCCTTGTTTAGTATTCTTATATGGCCTTGGGATAAATGTTAGATTAATCATCATCATCATCATCATCATCTTGTCCTTAGTTAATTTTATCTTCCTGGCCCTGAAGAAATATTACCGAACTTATCCCAGTGTACATTAAATTGTACTTTTTGTCATCTAGAGAAGAAAACACAGAAGAAACAAAATATGGGGGGGAGGGGTTGTTCTCCTTTTTTGTTGTTGTTGTTATGCAGAACAATCCCATGCTCCCCAAAATATACTTAGTTAGAACTCACATGCATTGATCTCTTGCGTATATAATCAGATACGATGGCTTTAGAAGAGCTATTAATGGTCCCCTGACAGAGCAGCAGCTCTGAAATTCCACAGCAAGGGCCAGCTGAGACTCAATATATTTTTGCCTGCTGCAGACAGACACATGGAGTCAGAGGGCTAAACCAAATGGAATGCCCCATCCAGGGGAATGGAATAACACAACATTTTCATGCCTTTTATAAAGCTTCAATCTCTCCCTCTACTCACAAACAATGAAGCTATGGAAGAACTAGAATATCCCCATCACACTTCCCAAGCCAGTTCCCAAATTACTACCAGGCTTAAACAGGGGCTCATTTTAAACAACTGAATCATGCAGTCATCTTCTGCCATTTTTAAAAAATGCTATACAGAGAAAAAATAGAACTAGTCATTTTGACAAGAGATAAGACATGGCTGCTTCACCTGTCTGTGTATATTTGTCCACAGATTCAGCTTCCACAGATTCAACCATCCATGGCTTGAGAATATTTTTAAAAAATATATCCAAAAAAGCAAACATTGATTTTGTCATTCTATATAAGGGACACCATTTTACTACACCATTGTATATAATGGGATGAGCATCCACAGATTTTTGTATCCCTGGGGGATCCTGGAACCAAACCCAAACAGATACCATTTTTCAGGACACAGTTTGTCGTGTTAGGTCAAATATGTGCCATTTACTACTAGCATTATCAAGGTTTCACAGGGTTTTAAAAAAATATATTAAATTTGAAAATATGATTTTTCAATCATTTAGGCCGGCCCTCATAAAGGCTATTCTGCACATGATTGGGGAGGTGAGAAGATACAGAATGGGAGTGAGTTGGGCTTGTTTCCATGGAGGTGGGTACAAATGGGTACAGATGGTACCTTGAAAATAGGTGTTTTCCAAAAAATAAAAAAATAAAAAAAATCCAAATCTCTCCTTACCCCACAGAGAAATAAAAAGGACTTGAAAATGAAATACAAATATTTCACCCATGCTATATATATTCTGATGTATTTTTTGTCCTTTAAAGTTTATACACACAGCCTTCCAGAAAGCTAATATAAATTTGGTCCAGGGTATGTGAAACTGGAAGTCAGTTCTTTACCTGGACAAAACTCCCAGTCTGTACTTTCGCAAAACCAAATTACGAAGCTCCCTGTTACACTGCATTGCAACCATGTGTACCAATGGACTGTGTGAAAGATTCTCCTATGTGATTTAGAATAGTTTTAGTTATGCCAACGTTCCTTTTTGGGAAGATCAGTAATGTCGCTTAACCGATGACCATTGACTTCTGCATAATGCTGAGTTTCAAGAAAATTATATACTATGTCCATGGCCCCTTAGAATCACAGCTAATTCACATATTTACAATATCTAATGCAACTCATGAACTCATAACTGGAAAAGGCTTAGTATGCCAACTACTCCAATCACCTGCTTAAACTGGAAGAGCTATAGTTCTAGCATTTCCAGAAAATGGTGAGTGCCGATACTTATCTGGACAATTGGCTCCATTGTTGAACCGCACTTGAAGACAAGACATTCCTCTCTGTTCACTTGAATTCTGTCCTCCTATAACTTAAGTCCATTGGATATAGTCTTCCAACTAATCCTCACTGCAGAAATAATGCAGTTTGACACCACTTAAACTGCTCTGGATCAGTGCTATGGAATTCTGAGATTTGTAGTTTTGTGAGCTTTGATGCCAGAAAAAGCATACAAATTCCAGGATTCCATAGCATTGAGCCATGGCTTTTAAAGCAATGTCAAACTGCATTATTTCTGCAGTGGGGATGCTGGCTTATTCACAAGAGGAGACTCTCACTGTCTATTTGCTTTCTTCATTCTTAGGGGATGAGGAGTAGAGTTAATGCATACCTTCTAAATTTCAGATTACAATAATCCTCACTGCATTGGGGATAGAAGAATGGCTAGTAAAACTGTATGAAATGATGGAAACGGACCTGTTACCAACAAAATTGAACTCAGATCAAAATAAAGGACTGAAAAAAGACTGTGAGAAAGTACTGATTTTTATGTTTAACAAACAGGGTAAAGTGGCAACTATGGGAACTAATTTAGGCATTTAAACTTTAAAGAGCCCCAACCTAGGAAATTAAGAACAAGCAAATCACATCAGTCAAACCAGGATAGATAGCGATATTAGAAATAAATGATACTGTGGAGTAAAGACAAGGAACTTGGTTTGACTCTGGAAGTATAAGGTTGTTAAAATACCAAATAAAGCTAAATTTATGTTGACAAATGCTTCCCAGCCTTTGTGTTCAGTGGATAAGAAAAAATGGGAAAGAAAGATAGTGAGAAATAATATCTATTATTTAAAGGTGTAAAACCTGTATGATATAAGCCTGAGGGGGTTAGAAAAAGGAATATCAGATAAAGTAGTACCACAGAAATAAGAAAATATAAAAAGAGTTAGAAATCAATCGGAACATGGTTGGTCATAGGAGATGTAAAGATTATTATTTAAACTGTAATATTGGGGGAAGAGGTGGGGGAATGAAGGAAACTGTAATAGACAAATATGGAAAATTGTCGGAATCAACGAAGTTGGAAAATTTACCATTTTATATTATTTTAACATGCAATTTATTCCCTTGATGTACTTGAAATGAATATGTTAATAAATATTATTAAAAAGATAAATTTCAAAGATTACTAGACTATCGTTCTATAATATTCTGAAAAGGTTCTCTTCCTGTTCCAGGTAAGTGTAACTGAATGACAACCTCAAAAGTATAATCCAAATTGAATCTACAGGTTCCATGTATGATGAATTTCATGAAATACTTTTAGAAAGGAAAAGTTTAAGCAAATTGCCAAGCACCTCTGAAAATATATTGACATTGAAAATGTGCCCCATTTTGGAGTCTGCTGCTCATTTCTTGGGGGGGTGGTTATGTGCAAAATAGTGTAACATTCTAAAAAATGTTCTTGTGTGCCTTCAAATTGTTTCTGATTTATGTTGACCCTAACATGAACTTATCATGGAGCTTTCTTGGCAAGATTTGTTCAGAGAGGGCTTGCCTTTGCCTTTCTCTGAGGCTGAGAGAGTGTGACTTGCCTAAGGTCACACAGTGATTTTCTATGGCTGAGTAGAGATTTGAACTCTGGTTTCCAGAGCCTGAAACTATTATACCATGCTGGCTGTCTTGAAAATGTGTACAGTTAAATAAACAGATACAAATATGTTTTGTATTGAAGGAAAAGTGCATGTAAAATGTGTATTGTTGTTGTTGGGTCCTTCAAGTTATTTCTGACTTATGGTGAACCTTGGCAAATTCCGTCAGAGTGGGCTTGCCATTGCCATGCTCTGAGTCTGAGATAGTGTGACTTGCCCAGGGTCACCGAGAGGGTTTCATGGCCGAGAACAGATTTGAACTCTGTTGGTCAGAGTCATAGTCCAATGCTCAACCCACTGCATCATGCTGGCTGTCAAAATGTGTATATCAGGACAGGGGGAATTCCAAGTGTGTGTACAAAAATGTGTTTGAATTGCTATGCAAGCGGGGCAAAATGACTCTCAACTGATTCAAAGGATGAGATGAGAATACTGTTAGGATTCAGAGTAAAACAATTGGGGCTGACAATATTCTGCAATCAAAGTTTCCAAAATTCTTATTCCTTTCATGTAGATACTAAACTATGTAACTAAGGGGCAGTTTAGAGGAGCCAGCTTCATGCTCGCAGTATTCACAGGGAAGTTATTCTGGGTGAAATCTAACCTAGTCTTTTTTAGTACAGTACAGGACTGTGTTAATAAAAGACCCAATGTGTCATGCCTTTTTATAGGGCTTAAACATACATTAGAAGAGGAAGGGGGTAAGAGGCCTAAATTGCTTAGGGTAATGAGGGAAGGTTAGCCATTTTCCTACAATAAGCAAAACACAAGGAATGTTGGCTTCTATGGTGTTTGCAGTGCAGTTATTGTGCAACAGGTACATCCCATCGTAAAATTTCTTTTTAATCTTAAGAGGAAGCAAGTCTACAGAAGAGAGAAAGCAAGATGACAGTTCTGTATTTGCCAGAGTGAAAACTGGAGAAGGCTCCTGTCCCTTTACTGGTTATGTCAAAAAATTTTTAGCAGGTGCTGTTTCTTACCTGGTTGCATGACAAGCAACACCAGATGAAATCCTCTCTTCTTTAAAACTATTAAAGGCACAGGAGCATTCTCCAGTGTCCAACCTCGCAACTACAGAGGCTAGTTACATGCAGGGTAACCAGAGTTCTTCACCACAAAGGAACTATAAAAATGTGGGACATTCAAGAAAAATGGAGGACATCACAAAATAAAAGCTCAAAATATTCATAGAAATGTAAATTCATGCTTTTAATTCTGCTCAAAATGGAGGAAATTTTGGAATTCCTCTTGGACAGAAGGTTGAAATGTAAGACATGTCCTGGAAAAGTAGGATGTCTGGTCACCCCGGTCACCATGACATGTCTTTAGAGACATGTGTGCATATGCTATATATACTCTGAGGTATCCCCCCCCAAAGTTTATCCAAACTAGAAAACTAGTACAAGTTTGTAGCAGAGTGTGTGAAATAAGACAAAACCAAATTATTGACCTCCCTGGTACATTGTGTTGGAACCACTGTGTTGCCATCCTTCAAGCATTTAATCTTTCATGCATGAAGATGTTCCTATGTAGCTTACATTAGTTTTACCTCTGTCAGGCTCACTTTTTAGGGAGATCAATAATGTGGCTGAAAGTTATATCCTGATGGTCATAGATAGGAAATTTTGGATCTGTTTCTTTTCCTAGAGTTGGGGAGTGAGAATCAAGTAGCCCATGGGCCACATTTGACCCATTGAAGCCAGCATGGCAGCCAACAGAGACCCCCCAGAGCCATCCCACAGCCCAAATCTCCCCCAAAAGCTCCAATCCAAAATGGACAATTGTACATTTGACAGCTCTAGCGGGCATAGTCATCCATTTTAATGATATTCCAGCTCTGCCACCATAATGGCACTCAAAATAATCTGTTTTGAAAACTGGAAATGGTTTTCAGCCACTTCAAGTTGCAAAAAGGGAAGGAGGCAAATGGAGCCTATAGACATCCAGCATGGTGGAGAATGAGGCAGGCATCTTTCATAGGCGGGTTACAGACCGCCAAAATGCGATGGTCTGCTGCTGCCGCTGCTTGCTGCACCCGGGAACTGCAGCAGCCAAACGACGCAGTTCCCGGATGCAGCAAAGAAGGAGCGTGAAAATTGCGCTCCTTCTTGCTCCCCAGAAGAGACGCCACGAGGCGCTAGTCACACACTCGTGGCGTCACTTCCGGGGCGCGACGTGCAGACGCAGAGTGTCTACTATGTCAATATGGCGGTGGCCGTGTGGAACGGCTGCCGCCATTTGTCACAGACTCTGTCCATGATAGGGTAAGGGGCGTGTGGAAGAGATGCCCCTTTTTCAAAATCGGACATCCTAAGGACGTCCCTTATGGCGGTGTGTAATGCGCCATAGTTGCCTACTTCTGCACTAGTTGAATCGGGACTTTCTTCCATTGCTTCCTGCTACCACACCAAGTGGTGCAAAAATCTGACTCCAAAGTTTTGAGCCCACAGTTGTGCTGCCACAGCAAGATGAAGATGGGAGAGAGAAAGCAATAATAGAATTAGAAGATATCACAAGGACCACCCAATCCAACCCTCTGCTAAGCAAGAATACACAAGCAAAGCACTCCCAACAGATGGCCATCCAGCCTCTATTTAAGAACCTCCAAAGAAGGAGTCTCCACCACACTCTGAGGCAGCATCTTCCACTGTTGAACACCTCTAACTGTCAGGAAGTTCTTCCTAATGCTTAGGTGGAATCTCCTGTCTGGTAGTTTGAATCTGTTGCTTCATATCCTAGTCTCTGGAACAGCAGAAAACAAGCTTGTGCCAGCCACACTATGATATGTCTTCAAATATTTAAACATGGCTATCATGTCAATTCTTGACCATGCTTAAATATTTGAATAATGTCCAAATTCCACTAACAGAAGAAGCAGATCTAGAGAAATTAGACCACAGTGGATCTTGGTCAATAAACTAATGGTTCCTTAATTTTGTTCTTGAGATTTTTCTCTGTTTGTAATGAATCTGTATACAAGCAAAATTGACAGATGAATACATGCAGTCAGGCCTCCATATCCACAGATTCTTTATCCATGGATTAGGCATCCACAGTGTGAAAATATTCAAAAATATATAAATTCAAAAAGGAAAGCTTGATTTTGCCATTTTACATAAGTGTGTGTATGTTTGTGTGTGTCACCGTTGCCACAATTGGCAGCTCACAGATGTGTAACATTACAGAATTCCATGCATCTGTAAATTGCCAATGACATACTGTCTGTATCCTGTGCATTGGCTCTCAGAAATATCAGGACAAAAGCCAGTGAAGGAAGATAAAGGAGTCCATTGGATAAAAATGTCTGGGAAAAGCAAAGTGCAGCTTGGGGAGGCAAATATGTGTTGAAATAATGTTTAAAATTGGACAGCATCCTGAGAAGGCCCTTCTTTGTGTGTCACAAGGTTATTACTGATAATAAAAAGGAAAGCATTGGTGTCTCTGGAATTTATAGAGAGAATACAAGCAGAAGGAGATTAAGAGAAGTGTCTGTGGCAAAGACTGTGTCAGAGACAGAGAAATGAGTCCCCTGAATTTTTTTTCACACTGAATTCTCAGTGTTTTTACTCCTGGATGAACAACATTCATAGGAGTCTTTCATGCTGGTATAGATGTAGAGGCTGACCCCTGTAGCACTTCAGCCAAAAGGAAGGTCAGTATAACTCATTCTCAGAGCAACCTCTTGGCCATCTACCTCCCTGAATTCTGTGCCTCTGGCAGGTGTTGATGAAAAAAACCGATCAATAGCCCTGACATTCAAGGGAAGGAATTCAAACCCTCCCTTTTATATGGTTTTGTCCATTTTCTGTTTTCTCCAGCCTCCCTTTCCCATTCTTTTAATTCTTTAAATAAACCTCAAAAGAAAAGACATTTTTGTGGGCCATAAAACATCTCCCTCCACAACATAAAGCCTGGTTAAACAATTCCCAGTAGTAAGAAACAGAAGCAGCAGATGAAACAACAAAAGGAGATAGAGGTGAACACAGGTTCTTTGGGGTATGTTTCTTTTGAAACATAAATGACAAGGCACTGTGAAACTACTAGTGAGCTATTTCTGGAGTACCAGACTGCCTCATCTTGGAGTATGGAAAAGGAATGATCCAACTTTTTCATCTCTTAAATTGTTCAGAATTTACCATTGTAGCCTTACAGTTTGATAGAACTAAATCTACAAAATAACTGAAAGAATGACTCTTTCAACTTCACAGCAAACCTACAAAATGAAGAATTCTACTCCCACTTTGCAGACAGCCAGAGAAAAGGCCACCAAGGAAGGTGATGTATGAAATAGTATTTTGCACATAAGTCTGGCATTTCAAAATGAACACACATATAGGGATACACAATCAAAACACTCCTGACAGATGGCTATCCAGCCTCTGTTTGAATACTTCCAAAGAAGAAGATGCTACTTCTCTCTGAGGCAGTGTGATCCACTATGAAAAAGCTCTTAGTGTCAGGAAGTTCTTCTTAATATTTCAGTGGAATCTCTTTTCCAGCAGTTTGAATCCATTGCTCCAGGTCCTAGTCTCTGAAGAAGTAGAAAATAAACTTGCTCCACCCTCAATATGACATTCCTTCAAATATTTAAACATGGATATATATTACCCCTTAATCTTCTCCAGGTGTAAACATACCCAGTTCTGCTTCTCATAGGGTATGGTTTCGAGACATTTCACCATTTTGGTCACCCTCCTGTGGACATGCTCCAGCCTATCAACATCTTTCTTGAATTGTGATGCCCATAAATTAACATAATAATCCAGGTGATGTCTAACCAAAACAGAATAGAGTGCTACTATTACTTCCTTTAATCTAGATCCTATACTCCTATTGATGATCTGATTGGAATGGTCTGACTTCATGTACAGTATGGGCCATGAGAGGTAGGGAAAGTCATGTGGGGGCTGGGGCCTCCCTAGTTATTTTTAATTCATGCAAGGTGGTGTGACATATAATTTGAAAGATTTGGATATGGTGGAATACAAAAGATTACCTTTTGGAAATTTTGCCACAACTATATAAAACAAAATTGAGGATTTGCCTGTTGGTCTATTGTTCCCACTCCATGCATGAAGGGCTTGATGGAGTTTCACAGGATTTGGTGGGGATATTTGTGACACTCTGATCACATGTACGGTGTACATGAAATTCACTTGGGGGACAAGGGGTTCTCCAATGATTCCTCCTACACACACACACACACACGCACACACACTGATATAGAGCGGTATGTTTGCCAACTAACTGAGAAAGGCATGTTCTGTCAAGGGCTACAGAGACTGATGTGCAGTATGAGGAACATATGAGCTCCCAAAAATATGAAGATAAGATAACAGAGATAAAAAGATAAGTATTTATCCTCCAAGGTTATGACCATTTCTTCAGCATGACTAATCTTCCCAAAAATTAACATTTGCAATTTTCAGGAGTGGAGGAAAAAAATTGCATACTGCCATCTAAATAAGCCTATAACAGAAACATTTCTGCATGTTTATGGTGCATTTTTCCCCAAGAAGATACTCACTAAATGAAGCTGGCTTGGCTCACTCCCTGCTGTCTTCTGCCAGAAGAAGAAAAACCTTGGGGCTTCTGACAACTGACTAGTTGCCAAGTAAGGAGCTTTTACTGGGTGACTAGTGATGTATATTTTTAATTGATGTGGTTTTAAATTGCTTTTAATTTAGATGTTTCAATATTCATTATTATTGATGTTATGCTATTAAGGTGTTTTTATCTTGTGAGCCTCCTTGGGTCTCTTTTTGGGAGAAAGGCAGCATAAAAGTGAAATAAATAAATAAATAAATAAATAAAATTATTTGTTTAATTTTTTTTCAGTGGTGACTGAAATTCTACATTGGGGTTGCATACAGTAAATCTCCACATGCACAGTTATATATCAGCAGTACCAAACAACCCCTGTGATGAATGACAATGTTGCACAGCTAAGGTTACCAGCAAATATACATCCATGCAGGAACAATGTTCATCCTTGCCCAAATGGCAGTACATGTACAACTTCTCCTTCAGTCTTGAACTGAAGGCAGATGTTCCGCACTGAGCAAAAATGTCCAACCATTTCTATAGATGAATATATGCATGCATATCACATCAGTAGGATTCAACCCTTTTTATCAATTTTGGTTGTTTTTTTCTGTACCTTTTTGATTAATGTTGATATGAGTTATGTTGAGCCCCAAGTTTTGCAGAAAGAAGTCAGTAGAGGTGTGCATCAAAATGTTTTAAGTAATTTGATGTTGTGGAATAAGCCAGTTTCACAAATTTGGGACAAGATGCAGGAGTCTTGTTGTTGAGTGCCTTCAAGCTGTTTCTGACATGTGGTGACCCTATCACAAGGTTTTCTTAACATGATTTGTGTAGAGGGGATTTGCCTTTGCCTTGCTTTGAGGCTGAAAGAGTGTGACTTTCTCAAGGTCACCCAGAGGGTTTCCATGGCTGAGGGGGGAATTGAACCTTGGTCTCTAGAGCCATAGTCCAGTGCTCAAACCACTAGACCACACTGGCTCTCTGGCCACCTCATGTACAAAACAGACAGCCAATTATCACTTCGGGGGAAAATGAATATATATTGAGAGACAAAAAGAATTTCTTGACAGTAAGAGCTGTTTGACAGTGGAATGTGCCACCTCAGAATGTGCTGGATTCTCCCTTTTTGAAGGTTTTTAAACAGAGGCTGGATAGCCATCTGTTGGGGGTGCTCTGATGGTGTATTTCTGCATGGCAGAGGGTTGGATTGGATGTCCCTTGAGGTCTCTTCCAACTTTATGATTCTATGATTTTATCCCCTTACCATTTGAGAAAGCATTTTTCTTGTAAATATGTCATGTTCCTATCCCTATACCCAAGACTCAAACATTTTTAAGGCAACACATAGACATACAGAAACCAGGATGCTCTTGTATATCCTTACCTTCCATTGAGTTCATCTTGAAATTCTGAAGATGATTACTGTTGTTCTAGTAGTGGTTTATCATCCTCTCCCACAAAGTAAAGAGGGATTTTGAGTTGAGAGAATGTGGCTCATTAATAATAATAATAATAATAATAATAATAATAATATTTATTTGTATACCGCCCTCTGGCAAACCAATCCGGGCGGTTAACAACAGTAAAATATAAAATATGACAATTAAAAACACTTTATCCCTCCCCCCCTTAAGACAGTATTAAACAGTATAACATATTAAAAACACAATACAAAGCATAAAACCAGCAGTTAAAACTAAAAACCCTGATATCCCTCTGTTGATCCTCAACCATCACTAAGATGGGGCCACGGGAGGAATGAGGGAATCAGGGAACCTGGGAACCTGGGCCGGGATGGTTAATCTGGAAGCAAGGTTTTTTTTAAGTAATCAAAAGAAGATCCCTTGCAACACTCCAGTGAAGTCTACAATAATTAATAATGTCTGTGTTTTCCTTGGACAACATCACTGTGTTTTCCTAAGTACAGTATCTTGAAAAATAAACTTTGTAAGCACATTTATGTCCCCTCCTGGGGATACACTTGATGCCACCATTCAGCTGTTAGTGATGTATTTCTCCTTGGCGTATGCTGTAGGGGTGTTGCTGGGGCAACACCCGTAATTCCTCCCTGGAATCTTGCCTTCTCCCCCACCCACCTTGAAAGCACCGTATACAAAACCAAAAGTTTTAGCCAGTTCTCAAACTTGGATGAGATTAAGGGAGGATAAAAGGGATGACTCTCTCCTAGACTTTTCACATGGCTTTCCCTTGAAGCAAGAGACAAGACCTGGGAACAGGGAAGTGAATTTGCAGAGGTCTTTGCAATCATTGTAATCTGTCTTCTCTATCTGGAAGAAAGTCCATCCTGCAGTCTTTCAATATTGAGTACAATATTTATTTATTTATTTATTTATTTATTTCCTTTGTCCTGATACAGGGACTCAAGGAGGCAATAGCCCGCCCTTATCTATAGAGGATACATTCCAAGCCCCCCAGTGGATGCCTGAAATCTTGGACAGTATCACCCACTATACTAGCAATGTTTTCAGACTGCAACTGACCACTGATAACTGAAACCACAGAAAACAAAACTGCAAATAAGGGGAAATTAAATACAGTTGGCCCATCCCTTCCATGAGCTTGCCTTCCACACACTTGAGCTCATGCAGAAGGCAAGCCCTAATAGAAACAATGGGGTGGCAGCACGCCCTGTTGTCCTTAATGGGATTTGAACATACACTCAGTCTCCCTTATGCAGGGGAGGGAGGTCCAGAACGGATCCCCCATGTGGGCCAACTGTAAGGTTTTGGACTGTAGCTGACTGTAAGTAACTAAAACAGCTGAAAGTGAAATTATATATGAAGGTGGACTACCATATGTGTATCTGAAGTTTAGGAACAGAATAGGAATTATGTTGCTGTATTTTGCAATGAACTGCCTGACAGTTGTCATCTATCTATCAGTCTCTATATCTGTCTATCTGTCTATCTGTCTATCTCTCTGTCTGTCTATCTCCTGCCTTCCTCCCAGACTGGGACTCCAGGTGGCTTACAACAAGCAAATGCACACACACACACACACACACACACACACACACTAAAAGAACATATAGATAAAAATATAAAAAAGTTGAGCTTACAACAGACTTAACTAACAGCAAAATCAAAAACATTTAAATATTATTTTGAAATGAAAGTTAAAAACAGCACAGCACCATAAAACCACTTCTCTTGTAAACAATCAATTCCCAAGGGCTTGCTGAAATAAAAAGATCTTAACCTGCCACCAAGAACACAGCAAAAAAGGAGCCATCCAAACTTCCCTACGGAGGGAGTTCCAAAATATGGGAGCAACCACAGAGAATTCTTATTTTACGTTCTCACCAACTGTGTCTGTGAAGATGGTTGGATAGAGAGAACTGCCTCCTTAGAATAGGAAGATACAGTCCCTCAAAAAGCATCATAGAGTTGGGAAAGACAAGGGTGGCTGCAGCTCGTTGGACTTGTTGAAGTTTCTGAACACTCTTCAAAAGCAGCCCCAGAAAAGAATACATTATAGTAATCCAGTCAGGATATAACTAAGGCATGTGTCCTAGGAACAAATTCACTAGCTTAAACTATGCAAATGTGCTGCTGGCCACCATACAAGCTTGAGAAACCAGGTTCAGGGCTGAATGCAGGAGCACACCCAAGCTGCAAACGTACATTGTCAAGAGGAAATGTAACCCCATCCAACACAGGCTGAGTCCCTATTCCTTTCCTAAACCCCACCAAGACACTCAGAGATGATGGTAGAATCTTTCTGGCTGGTAACATTGTGGTACTTCAACATTAAGACTGCTTTGTCAGGAAATGTTATGGCCTTCATGGGAACGATGAGTATGTTGCAGCTGATACTGTCCTCAGCTCATTCACTTGGTTTCCCCTGTTGTATTTAGTTTTTCATATTGGAGAGATGATCTCAATGTGAAAAAATATCTATGGTTCAATTTTTGTACAAAGATCACTAGCCAGTGGGGTTTAGACATATTGAGGCCTGGAGCATTTGCAGGGGTAAGAGAGCTAATTGAAAAGGTGGTGGATCTAAATAGTGTCTTGATGGCTCTATAAGCTCACAAAATAATTTTATTGAAACTCTTGTTGATTTTAGAAAGGGGGAATGTCTTGCATGGTTGATCACAAGACTCCTGAGCACAATCTCCCACTGAGAATCAATAAATGTGCTTGATAAAACAAGTGGGATGGCAGCTAGGGTTTTTGGCAAAAAAAAAAAAAAAACACAAAACTGAAATTAATCTAACCTAACAGATAAAAAACTTGAAGAGCTAGTCCATGAATAATCTAGGGATGAAGAAATAAAATAAACATTATCAGCACTATTGCATTTCTAGAGCAGAGCTTTTCTGGATGATCAAAATCCAATTACATTGTGGTTTGGGGAGGGGGACATAGATCACACAATACTCCATTACTAGGTTGTTCCTTTACAGTTGTGGTGGGACAATTGTCCAATTTAGAATGGCCACATTCAGTTCAAGGTTGTAGAAGTAGAGTTGTGCATGGTTGTGCACTGCATATGGACGTACATGGTTGTGCATTTGCATTTGGTTGTGCATCAGTTCACATTCAGTGGTTTGGTTCAGTTATACATTGCCATTCATGGAAGGGTAGTGTAGTGTGGCATCATTAAAGCGGAATGTATGCTATGAAACACCAGTGTAGGATCTCAGTATCTGAAAGACCAGATTTTCCCATAAGAGTGTGCCTAGATTTAAGATTCTTCTGAGCTACCATTGCTTGTCACTCACCCATTTGATAAAATCATTAGGAGGCCTTCTCAGTGACTCTTTCCAGGCTTCCAAGAGGACCTAGGCTAGTTCTATTTTTGATGCTGGAGAAAGTAGGGGGAATAAGGGTATAGCCTGCCACAAAAAATTTCTGCCCCCCCAAAATTCTAGCATGGCAAAGAGGCAATGAAAACCAATAACACCTAGAACACTTATATGTGCTTTGTTCATATTTCCCTTGGTAAATGTGACTTTCTCTTTTCTTTGGTTAATTCAATGATCTTTCTAAACACTCAAGTGTAGTTTTCAGCTTTGGAACATGCAAGAAAATTTCATGGGGTGAATTGTTATGGGAGCCACTGCCTCTATTTATCCTCCCCTATAGCTATGTACAAGGGATATTATGATGTTCTAACACTGACTGGCAAGTCTATCATTATTAATACAGGCTTTTTGGTCTTTAAGCTGACAAGAAAGTTTGTTCAAATGATGTTTTAAAAGTTGGGTGCTATTTATTTCTTAATTTTTATAGGACTTGTTTATGTTGTATTGATATATTTCAAAATGAGTAAATAATGTCTTTCTGTATTTTATCTTGCTTTATTGTTGACTGCTTGGAGCAGTATTTATGGTGGAAATATAGGATATATACATAATAAATAATTTCTAAATAAATAAATATGGTGGACCTGGGGCAGGGATCATTTCATTTGTCTTACATTTCATTTAAGGCAGAATGATTAATATAATTAAGATGTGACCATGATAAACCAAAATGGTTTCAGTGAAGAAAAACTGCAATCTTTATAAACCCTTGTAGAAAATATATATATATATATATATATATATATATATATATATATATATATCCCAACCATAGATAGATAGATATTCTACAGTCCCTCCAATGTAAGATGCTAGAGCAGTGGTTCCCAGTCTTTGGTCTTCAGATCCCAGAATACAGACTGCTAGTCAAGCTGACTTGGGCTTCTGGGAACTGAAGCCCCAAACACCTGGAAGACCAAAGTTTGTGAATTTGTATGCTAAAGGTAGTACAACTGGATCTTAGAATCATATAAGTTTATCGCACAGGTTCCTGGAACAGGCCTGGCACGTTATGAAAGGAAGTGGGGTGGGAATGGGAGGTGGCATAGAATGCAGTTTACCGCACAGGAGAACGCCACCACCGCTGGAAGTTCCCATTCCATTCTGGATGCATTCCCCTGGGGCCAATTTTCAGGAATGCTTCTAAACAGTTCCTGAAAATCAGCCCCTGGGGAACGCATCTGGAGTGGAATGGGAACTTCCAGCATCGGCGTTGGCATTCTCTTGTGCGGTAAACTGTGTTCTATGCCACCTCCCTTTCCCATCATGCTCTCTTTTGTAATGCACCAGGCCCATTCCAGGGCCTGTGCAATAAACTTAATAGAATCATAGAACTGGAAGAGACCTCAAGGACCATCCACTCCAACCCCATACCAAGTCGGAACACCAGTCAAAGCACTCCTAACAGATCATACAGATAGTCATCCAGGCTCTGTTTTAAAAATTCCAAAGAAAGAGTCTTCACCACACTCTGAGTAGCTTACTCCAGTCTCAAAGAGCTCTGTCTGTCATGAAGTTCCTCCCGAGAGTTAGGTGGAATCTCTTTTCCTGTAGTTTGAATCCACTGTCCCTTGTCCTAGTCTCTAGAGCCATGCCCTGTTCAGACAGGGAAACCCAGTGGCCTTGGGCATGATAGGTTTGCTTTAGGGTCTTCATAAGTCAGAATCAACTTGAAGTCACACAACAACAACAACAACAACAACAACAACAACAACTTACCCCTCCTCAAAACAGCTCAAATCCACTGCAAAATGCACAAGTTCTCCACATATCACAACCCCCCCCCCTTAAAAAAAAAGCAAAAATAAAAGTGATACAACACTACTTCCAGTCTTGTTAGGCATGCCACTGTGGTCAACTGTGAGAGTGCCTGAGTTGAAAACTGGCACTCCCTCCCTCCACAGTTCCCCACTCTTGGCCAAAGGGAACCACCCAGTGAGATTCCCAAAAGAGTGAAATTTTGAACCCAGGTTTCCCATTCCTAATGCAGCACTCTGGCCACTCTACCCCACTGGATCTCTAAATGAGGGTGGATATTTTGCCTCCTCTGTGATAATGAAAGATACTGGCTTGCTTCCAGTTCAAATCATGTTGCTCAGCCAAGCGGTATTTGGAATTACAGAAGGGGCAATTTGGATGCAGGAAATGTTTGGCAAAAGTGGTGTGTATGTAAGTGTAATTAAAAAGTAAACCCCGCCCTTTTAAAAGCATAGTTTGAAAATATCTTGTCCTCTACACTCATGTATTTTCTCTTAAGCGTATGTTAAGACATTCCACCTCAGACAACCCTAGTTCATTTTTCTTTCCCTCAAATCACCAATCCTCATCTCTTCTCTGACATATTTCATTTATACCCACACTTTCCCAGTCTGTTTTCCTAGACAGAAATGTACAAGTCAAACTTTAATTAAAACTGTCCAGATCTAAAATGTCAGGGAGGAGGAAAATGGCAGGGTGGAAATGCATAGTGGTGGAAAATGCTAAGCACAGCATATTTGTTGTTGTTGTGTGCATTCAAATTGTTTCTGACTGATAGGGACCCTAAAGCGAATCTGTAATTTTCTTGGCAAGTTTCTTCAGTGGAGTCTTGCCATTGCCATCCTCTGAAGCTGAGAGAGAGTGACTTGCCCAGGGTCATCCAGTGGGTTTCTATGGCTGAGCAGGGATTCGAACTCTGGCCTCCAGAATCACAGTCCAGTGCTCAAACCACTACACCATGCAGTCTCTTTAGCACAGCACATAACATGCCCTATAAAGCCCCTGGCTGTTGGCCATAGCACCTCATTCTAGCAAGAACTTTCCTAAGAACCTGAAGTATATAATGAAATATTTCATTTCACACAGAAATAATCCAATTCTCGTAGGTCTATTTTGGTACGGTGTTCTTTTGTCTAACATCTGTCATTAAGTGGCCTGGTATGTGTTATTATGTGGTCTGTAATGCAGCTGCTCAGTTGGTGCAGGAAGTGCAAAACTCTGTCATTACACTGTAGCCCTTGTTTCCTTGCTGTATGGTTTCAGGTGCTGGAGACTTTCATAAATAGAAGTCTAGTCTAAAAGAGCAATTGGCCACCAACTTTGGACATGAAACAATGTGTAAATTTATGCAAATAGTCAGCCCGCATGCCTTGATTGCTGCAAGAATATCCTGTGTTGAGAAATTTTTACACCACTAAAAGGTACTGAGTGAATACTTGGGATGCCAAGTTCAACAGGTACAACTATATCCACCATGGAAAAGATATTCAACAGTTGAAACAAGTTGTTCCAACTGGCATTACTGTAGCCTTTGAGGGAGAGAAGGGAGTGACAAATCCCCTCTGAACAAATATTGCAACGAAAACCCTGTGATAATTTTGCCTTGGGTTTGCCATAAGTGGGAAACAGCTTGAAGGCACATAAGAAACAACAACAATGAGGGAGAGAAGAGCAGTCACACACAGCTGCATCGTTCCTGGGCCACAGAACTTCCTCCATGTTCCAACTGCCATTTCTGTGGCCTATGAAGGGGAAGGAGAGAAGCCAGGAACAGCTGAACTTGCTACCCCATCCACTGTTCCCTTTTCCTTTTGTGTCATGCCATATTTAGACTGCAAGCTTGAGGGAATGGAACTGTCCAACTAACTACAGTGGTACCCCGGGATACGAATTGATCGCGTTACGAAATTTCCGGGATACGAAAAACTTAGATTGGAAAAAACTGTTCCGGGTTACGATATTTTTTTCGGGTTATGAAAAAAATATCGGCGCGAAATTCAAATGCGAAGCGCGGCTAGCGGCTTTCCAGCCGCTAGCTGCGCTTCGGAAAAGCCTTTTCGGGTTGCGAAATGTATCGGGTTACGAACGCCGCGGCGGAACGAATTAATTTCGTAACCCGAGGTAGCACTGTAATTGTAAACTGGTCTTGGAAACTTTGTGGTTGAAGGGTGGGTTATAAATACTCATATATATATATATATATATATATATATATATATATATATGTAATAAATAGAGGGAATCCTCATGTGCATAGATATGAGGGAAGGATGAAGGCATTAATGAAAGGGTAAAGGTTTCCCCTTGACATGAATGTCTAGTCATAACTAAAGATAGGGAATGGTGCTTGTCTCCATTACAAAGTCGAAGACCCATTGTTATCCGAAAATGACTCTGGTGGTCATGTGGTCAACCCTATGTTCGTCATCATGTGGTAGCTTACGACAAGCCACCACATCCCAATGAAGGCATTGCCACCCAAATAGTCTGCCCCCCCCTCCAGCTTCACCTTGATGGAGCCTTTCGGGTGTGGATAAGAGATTCAGAATTTTCCCATACACCTTGGCATACAGATGCAGATACAAGGCTACATAAATGTAAACCTAGAAAAAAAAAAGAATAAAAGAATCATACAGTTGGAAGAGACCACAAGGGTCATCCATTCCAATCCCCTGTCATGCAGGAATACACAAGAGAAACTGAAAGAAAGCAAAATCTTGAAAGCCAAATTTCTAGCTTTGTCTGTACTTAGAGTCCGGCCTCTCTAACACTCCCATCCAAGCAAACGTAGCTTTCCAACAGGAGCACCAGTGATGTACTGCACACATTTCTTGTCACCAGTGATGTACTTCACACATTTGATAGCCATTACCAATTAAGAAAACACAGATGCAAAAGAATTGCCTTGGTGTGAATCACACTAAGCATAAAATGTTCACACTAGCTTGCCAGGAATTACATCATCTTTTCGACTGTGCTGAAATGGGTGGAAGCTGCACTGTGTCTTTAACATAATTTTTAGAGGTGTTTAAAAACAACAACAAAGTACTGGAGAAGATCCTTATAGCTTATGGGAATATGGAGGATAAGATCCTTCTCTTCCCTTACTTCAGGCAAAGGTAGGGTTGGCAGCAAATGCAGTCGGTGTCCTGCCAAAGCAATATCTACTTTGTTATTTGCATTTTAGAGTGGGCACACAGGAGTTCACAAGCAGCACCCATTAGAGATAACTATCCTTTCATTTTCAAAATATTATGCTCCCTGAGGCAAAGCCCAAATGCCTTCCTCACCTTCACCAGCTGCCAACAAACTAAAATATCTTGCCACACATAATTTATTATCTGAAGGCCTTTCATGCAAAAGATGGAGTGAGCTTGTTTTTCTGCTACCAATAGATTCAAACTACAGGAAAGAAGATACTGTCTAAATACAAGGAAGAACTCCCTGATGGTAAAAGGTGTTCAGCAAGGGAATAGATGGCTTCAAGTGGTAGCATTCTCTTTCATTGGAGGTTAGATGGGCACCTGGATGTATCATCTGTAGATTCTTGCACTGGCTAGGAGTTAGATCAGATAACCCTAGACCTCTGTGGCTTTCTGGATGACCATCCAACTCTGATGCACTATGAAGTAACCCAGTGTGAAAACTGGGTTGTTTCTGGGTCATTCATATTTACACTGAGTGCCCTTGGTTCAATTTTTTTGGGGGGGAGGGGCTGGCAACCCCCCTCCCCCCACTAAACCTGGTGTTTATGAGATGTGCAAAGTCTGCATTCAATTCAGGTTCTTATGGAAGCAGAGATGAGCATGTGGTGCCATTGTGCATATCCATTCACATTCATAGCTGGTGCATATCTGGTTATATTTCTTCAGTTATGTATTTGATTGTTCAAAGTTGTTCTTTAACACAAGAGTCACTCAGTACATTAATTTAACTCCACATATGGAGATTAGTGCTACCTACCCAAATATAGGATCCCAGTTTATGTCATTTTTGCAATCCTACTTCCATTTGTTTTTTGAGAACTGAGGCATAAAGCAAGAGAATTACAAAAATGAACAGTCACTATCATTTTGTATCTTATTGCATTTATAAAGGGACCCTAGTCTGGATGCATATTAAAAGTTAAGGTGGTGAAGAATTTGTAGAGGAAGGAGTTTCTGCAGGGATTCAGCAATAGCTGCATAATAATTCCCACTACAAAAAATGATTAAAGGCAGAGGAGCCTTTTTCTATTCGGCATCTGGTACTATGAAGAGGAAAATTCTGGATCACCAAACTGTGATTCTGGTGACAGTGGAGGCGCTCACAAGTGGGATAGTTCTATTAAAAAGAAACACACACGGAGAAGGTGCAAACAAAAAAAATAAGAAAATGCACATAAGCTACTGTGGGCGGGGCTGGTGGCGCTGGTTGCATGTTGTCCCTAAGGCTCCGCCTTCTGAAACTCCCACACGTGGGCAACAAACTTACACCACTAGTCTTGATGCCAACAGTAGCAGTTTAATTCTCCAACTTCCCCAAAGTTCCCACCACCAACTCCAATCAGTGTTCCAACAATGTCCACAACTTAGAGTCCGGCCTTTAACCTTCAGGCCCAATACCAAATCCTTCCCCAAGCCCCTTCCTAAGTTAGGGAATGTGAGGTGAGGCCTTCGGGACCCTGAATACTTCTCCAAGACCTCGACTTCCACCTTTTCAACTTCTTTGGGTTCTGGCCCCGTCTCCCAGTGGCCCCCTTTGGGATCCCACCACTCGTCCTCCAAGTCCCGCAAACCTCTGGGGACCACTCCTCCGCATCGGAGTAAGAGAAGTCTCCTTCTTCTCGAGGGTTTTTCAGTAGCACCTCCTCATGAAGACCCTGTCTCCGGCTCTGCGCGCAGCGTCGAAGCGACACAGGAACCCCGGGCTCCTCTGCACCTGCACTCTCCCTTCCTCGGCCGCGGCTGTCCACCCGGCTCTTCGGCGTCCGACCCCCCTCCCCGCATGCCTTGGCTCTTCCTCTTTTATCTCTCCTGCCTCTCGCCCTTCTCCCTCCAGTGACTCCGCCCCTGAGCCAATTCCCTCCACCCCTTCAGCCAATACCACCTGGTCTCCCTTAGCCTCCTCAGCTCTCTCAGCCACAGATGGCTCCTCACTACAGCGACAAAAGAAGATGGCAAAGGTTCTACATTGTCTTCATACATATGATGACAGATCTCCATCCCTATAGTTGCAACTGACAATGCCTGCCCACAGCCTATATTGACAGCTGACAGTGCCTTGACTGAAGTGTTTTTGTGGTGGTGAAGATTGTGGTACTGGGAAATGACATCTGCAATATGCACTCAGTTATGGAGTGCCTTGAAAAGAGGCAGCTGGAGACACCCCTTGGGATCCTGCCATAGCTGCTTGCCCCAAGGAACTTTGGGACCATGAGCATGGTGTAGATGCCATTTCCCAATGACCCAGTCTGCAATGCCTCAGAAACACTTCAGTTAGGATGATGCCAGGCTGTGAAAGTAGATTTTGGGTGTCTCATTTGGTCATTCCTAACATAAACATGAATCCCCAGAAGTTAGAATACTGTAAGTCCATCTTATGATATTGTAACTGATGAACAGGATGTGAGTCAATGAGTGCAATCAGTTAAATGTGTTTCTATATATTGCTACTCAGATGAACAAAAAACTACAAAGGAGGATTTCAATGAGAAATAGCTGAAATTAGAATATATCCACAAAATCTAATCCATCAACAGTGAGTTGAACAGAGAGAATGGCTTCCTAGCACTGAGTTATAACACAGTTATAACACTGTTTAACTCTCCAGCCTCACAAGGACACTCTTGATCAGTCTATCACATCTCCTTTCTGGTCCCCAACCTGCACATACAACATTCCAAAACTCCCTTCACCATCCTTATGCTCATCCACTCACCATGGCCTTAAGCATAATCTTTTCTCCTGCCTTTCTTCCTCCACAACCATCATTAAAACTGAACTTGTCATCTCATCACCATACTACAGGTCTCACATTTCTATGGCTATTTATATATTCTGATTTTAAAGGTCTTTCCTAGACAATGCTTCATTCCATGCATCTGAGGAAGTAGACCAAGTCTACAAAAGTTTATGCTACAATTTCTTTTGCACATTTAATCTAAAATGCACTACAAAATTCCTTTGCATACTGATATTGCAGACTAACATGGTTATTTTTCTGAGTTATATATTACATTTTATAATTTATATTCCATTTTTCTTTCTGAACTGAGACTCAGGGATTACACCATAAGGGAGGAAAGAATTACAATGATATTTTGAATCCAAATGAAGCAGTGTTAATTTCACAAACTGAACAGATAAAGTATTTATCCATATAATTGGGTAGACTCTGCAAAAAGGCATGAAAACAGCTCTCAGAATTACTCTGCAGGAGGTTGTGTAATTAAACAAGAAGGCAGGCTAAGAAGGGAAATTACTAAATCAAGCATTAGGAAAGTTATGAAACATGAGATCCAAATGTAGCATGTGTCCTCATTCCACTTTGTTCAGTGTCTAGGAATTTAATTAGTCCATATCTTTTAAGATGAAGACAAGAATGTACAGTGGGCCCTCCTTATCTACAAATTTGAGCATCCACTGATGGCAAGCACTGCCATTGGGGACAAAAGTATCTTGCCCCCCTCTTCCATCCCTCCCTCCCTCCTCCTTCTCTCCACCCTTCTTCCTTCTCCCTTTCCCCTTTCCCCTTCCTCCTTTCTTACCCTTTTCCTTTTTGCCTTGGCTTGACTTTGGGGGCAGAGTCTGCCACCCAGTCAGCCAGGGCTGGGGCCAGGCCTTGAGTTTCAGAACCACATCCCAAGGTCTAGCACCCAGGATGGAGCCTCTGGGCTTCAAAAGTCAAGCCCTAGCTCTGGTGTTGGCTCCTTCTAGCCCCAGAGACTCAAGTGTCAGAGCCCTGTTGGCAGAAGGGAGCCAGTGCCAGGGCTGGGGTTGAGAGACAGAGCCTCCCTCCAGAAATATCAAGCCAGAAATATTCCTAGAATCCAAGATGACAAGACTTAGACTGTCATACTTTGGACATATCATGAGAAGGAATTAATCATTGGAAAAGACAATAATGGTCCCATACAGACAGGCCAAAATAAAGCTGCTCCGGGTCACTTTGGAGGTATGTCGTTTAAATGATGCATGCATCCTAAGAGGCCAGAACCCATGCCAAAGCCATGTTCTAGTCCTAAGGACTGGAGCGTAGCTTTGGCAGAGCTTCCGGCCTCTTAAGAAGCTTGTGTCATTTAAACAGCATACCTCCAAAGTGACCCGAAGCAGCTTCATTTTGGCCTGTCTGTACGGGCCTGATGGTAAGAAAGGTGGAGGGAAGTTGAAAGAGAGGAAGGCCACATGCTAGATGAATGGACTTAATTAAAGAGACCATGAATATGAGTTTGCAGGAGCTGGACAGAGTAGTAGAGGACAGGGGGGCCTGGAGATATATCATCCATAAGGTTGCCATGGATCAAGATTGACATAAAGGCAATTAACAACAACAAAATATCCTATGTGGAAATTCTATGGCCCTCTAAAGATTGTTGGATTTGAACCCCCATCTTTCCTTTCCACTGGCTATGTTGGCTATGATTGAGAGCGACAGAATAAAAAAGAATCAGGCACATAGATTTCCCTCACTATAGTACCTAAAAGAAGTCAGAGAGACATGAGGACCTTTGGACTATCGTGATGTTTGAGACATTCAACTCCCATAAATGTTTAATTTTCACCATAATGGGTAGAGCAGATAAGAGTGTTAAGCTCAAAATATCTGGAGACCCAGTAGTTTTCAAGTGTTTGGGTTGGGATTATGTTCCTGTCCTTCAGCAGTGCAGGATGATGCTTTTTAAAAATCATTTCACAATGTCATAACCTAACCAGTATCCTAACTAGAATGTCTTTAAAGAGGCTCAAATAAGAATGACACATTCTCCATAAATAATGGACAGGTAGCATAATTTCAAATTCTTATCATTAGGATCAAAATTCTCAGAATGAAAATTACCAAGTAGATAAGAGAGAGTTATTTTCAAATGCCTCACAAGTACAGATTTCAATCAAGCTTTCATTCATCTAGAGTGGATGTGTCATGACTGAATGGATGACACATGATGCAGTTTGACAATACTTTAACTGTCATGGTTCAGTGTTATGGAATCCTGGGATTTGTAATTTGGTTGGGCACCAGAGCTCTCTAAAAGGGAAGAATGGCTCACAAAAAAACCCTTACAAATCTCAGAATTCCGTAACATTGAGCTATGGCAGTTAAAGCAATGTCAAATTGCATTATTTCTGCAATGGAGATGCAGCCTAAAAGAGAATCCATGTCCCCCGAGCCACCATGGCCAGAGACATGTGTTTGCTGCCCTCTTGAATGAGGCCAGCAGCCAATGAGATGTGGTGCTTCTGCACCGCATCAGGGAAAGGTTGGGGGTGGAGCTGAGGCTATTTAAGCCAGCACCACCCTTCCTTATCCCTCTTTGCAATTGTTGTCCCACCCTCCCACCTTGACTTCAGTGTGGTTGTGTTGGTCGCTTTAAGGGCTGGGTAGGAATTTTCTCCCCTTTCCAAGGATTTTTCGCCTACTTCACACTGTTGTTCAGGAACTTGGAAAATTGGCTTAGGTGTGGACCTAAACAGGCAGTCACTGGCTGTTGATCAGGAAGAATTAGTTGTCAGGTGAACACCTATGACACCTGCTTGGGGTGAAGGTTAGGCCTCTTAAACTTTCTCTTTAGGTCTTGTGACTAAGAAGAGAGGGAAAGTGACCTTCCTTAGGGCTGACCTGGGATATAACCCTCAATCAAGACCTGTGAGTTGAGTGAGGAAATCTCAGGTTGGCGTTCCAGATGTGAGCTGGCCAGGGAGCAACCCAGTCATGGATTTTTCCACAGAGCTCAGGTGTTTTGCCCAGGGGAAGCTGAAGAGGAGGTCTGAGAAATAGACCACCTGCCACAGCTGCTCCTGCACCAGGTTGCTCCCTTACATTTTTACAAGGTTTCAAGAAGACTGTTAAATAGGTTAATTCAATAAAGTGGCCCATTTTACAACCCATATATGTGTCTGGTCTCATATTTCAAGTTGGACAGCAAAGCATAGCATTCTCAATGCAAGCCAGAACATAAGAATAAGTACAACAGACATTGGTAGTAACTCTTTGAAAGGCTTCACATGCCAATTACAAACATGAAATTCTATATTCTGGTATACATTAAGAAATATTTTTCAAGAATATCTACTATGTTGATAGAGATGTAGTTTTCTATCATTCAGCTGTATTGTTTATTACTTTTTAACGTTTTGCCCTGGAAAATGAGGGAGACTGGTGAAAATATTGCAGTTATTTAAAAAAAACTGTGGTAAAGAAATATTGTAAAAACATGTAGTTTTTATAGTTGCAGAGTATGGCAGGCTATGATGTAACATCTATCAAGTTTGAATAACTATGCTAAACATTTGGGGTGAGGTAAAACAAAAAAAACCCTACTTTTATTGTTTCACAAAAGCTCTGAATAGTTTTATAGAGTCTCTAGACTTGGTCACAGAAGTTCCTAAAGCTGGCTTCCATCCCATGAAGGTCTGTATAAGCAGCTGTTTAGGAAACTTCTTCTATTGTCTGCCTCTGCAATTGGGAAAAGAATAATCAAAATGTGTCCGCAGAGGGGAAAAAATTGCTGGAAAGCATAAAGGAAGCAATCTAAACACAGTTCTAAGAAAAGCTAAGAAGGGCTTGTTTCATTTGTTTATTCTTTGGAGATTTTTAAACAGATGCTGGATGGCCATCTATCGGGGGTGCTTTCATTGTGTGCATGGCGGAATGGGGTTTGACTGCATGGCCTATGAGGTCTCCTCCAATTCTATGAATTTATGATTTGCTTTTCCCCCAAACTGGTTTAGATTGCTTGCTACAGTGTTGGTGCTTCAACCTCTAGATTCCCTGGGTTGGCTCAGGTGAATTTGGTGAATTTGGTCCCATATGTGCACACTATTTGTGAGATGTTGCTCTACTACCTCTCCTAATATGAAAAGAGGGACTGAGGAAATGAAGATGTCACCTCTCTTCTCTCCTTCCAGTTTCTGTGTTACTCATATCTCTGCTCTAGAATCTTTCTCAGCTCTCTAGAACGGATATTGGGAATATAATTCTCCATTACATAATCAACAGCTTTAGCAACTTTCTTCTCACTGCAAGAAAGTATTCAAAAACTTTGCAGTCACACTATTTGCAGCTCAGGACTTATGTAGAAAATTCACATGTTGCATTCTTGTTCAGAAAACAAAATTTTCCACAGAGGAAACAGCATTTTCTTTGTAGAAAATTATATCTGCAAAAATGATATTTCCCAAAATATCATGTTTCTGTGTAGAAAATGATGTAGTTTGATCAATGGAATAGAATAGGGAAAGTATGGTTAATGGAGAAACTGTCACCTCTTGAAACCTCCAGCCCATCACTTGTGGAACTGTAATGATGCACTCATTTCAGAACCCTTGAATCCTTGATAATATGCTAAATAACAAACCTAGTTCATATCTTATTATCATAGCTGTGCTGGTCAAATGGCTGTAATAAAGTTATTATTATTATTATCATAGCTTTGATTTTTTAATAATGGTTGTTATCCATAATTCATTCTACAATGAAATAGATTTGCATCTATCGATTAAAGTGCCTTTGCTTCAGTCAACATCCACACAAATCTTACAATAAAAGTTTATTTTAAAAAAACAGATTGTTAAGATCAAAGCTCCTGCCTTGCTTACTAGCTATATATTTTGTAATACTGGATGATGGGATATGCTACCCAATTGGTGATGTTGGCTGGAAGCATTGCATACCTTTCGGGTCACTGGGTAAAGAGAGGAAACAACAGGCTGTCAGCAACCAAGATAAGTTCCATGAGAATGCTTTGTATAAGTGGAACAAGGAGGAATATTCTTTGGAAATGGAATGTTTTCAGTATTGGATGAATGGGATCTAAACCCATGGAAAACATTTGAGTTGCTATGGGCTTTTATTATTCCATGTAACTGACAACGCTTCACTCCTGGCAACATTGTTATAGTGTGATCAAATCATTTTTCTGAATAAAGCATTCTGAACTTGCTAAGGCTTGTGTTTCTGAACCGGAGTTAGGTAGTACATGACACAAATATTGTTGTTTTCTGGATCCAGAATGCCCATGTCATCATCAAGTTTCCATGACACTTGAGTAATATATTTTTCAACCATTTTTCAAAGCAGCGACTTGTAGGCACATGACCAGGTCCAAACACATTGTTTGATGTGTACGCTGAAACTTTTGACATCCCTCCCAGGCATTGTATGTGGAGCTCCAAGTGACATGATTCTGAAATATTCCAGATCACAAGAATGACAGAAAATTGCTAGCATGATTTATTCTGGCAGCTCTGTGATCAAAATGGGGGGTTTCCATTCTAAATAGGTTTTTGCTCCATTTAACGAGGGGAACATGAGAAGGAAAAGTTTTAGAGCGATTAAAATTGTGATTAAAACAAGTGCCTCAAGGGGAAATATTACAGGTGACTTTTTTTTTTCATTTAAAAGGCATGTCTACAAAACATTCCACCAGAAATGTGTGCTGAGTTTTCCAAGACATGCTGAATGAAAAGCCACAAATATCTTTTGAGATATGACTGGCTTCCTTGCTTCAAAGGCTAGCTCCAACATGTAGCACAGAAATGTCTGCCCCACAGTCTTAGCAACAGGAGTTGAAATAGAATTTGTTTGCACATATTTGTTAACATATGGACACAGTGAAAGCTGACCTAGAATTAGGCCTATCTCCCCCCAATATGACTGTTGCATCCCTGGTAGAGAGCAGATAAAGATAGCATAAAGTGATGTTGGGTTCTGCTCTTGTCTCTGGATACAGACATCACAAGAACAGAGCTGGGTGCTCCTATGTGTTCCTTCTCATCCAATGAGGTGGTTTTGAGAGGGGATAGCTATGGCTGAAAGTTGCAGTTGGGAATGAGAGAGAGAAGACAGATAGTTGTGTTCCACCTAATGGAGCCTTATGGGTTCTCATCCTGCTTGAGTATTGAAATAACTGGAGTGCTATACTTGTTTCAATCTGGGTCTCTAAAATGATCAACCTGCCCCTTCTGAAAGTGTCAAACTCCCATAATCAGGAAATATCCACCCATAAAATCACAGTAGTGGCGGGATTCATATTTAGCTTGCTGTACCATCTTAAACCCATCACTACATCCAGGCACTGATTAGGAACATGAATAACCTCTCCTGATACAAATATTAAACATCAGGGATAGGCACAGTACAAGGCTCCAAGTGTGCCAATGAAAAATTCCTATGAGCTGTAGACATTATGGCCAAGAAAACTGAGAATTGCAGTTCAATAAGATTGGGAGGATTCCCATCTGCCCATCCTTTTGCATGACACCACCACCTTAGTGATACTTTGTTGTGTGCCTTCAAGTTATTTATGACTTATGGCTGCCCTAAGACAAATCCATCATGGGGTTTTCTTGGCAAGTTTCTTCAGAGGGGTTGCCTCTGAGGTTGAAGATGTGAATTGCCAAAGTCACACAATGGATTTCCATGGCTGAACTGGGATTTGAACCCTGGAGTCCAAAGTTATTGCCCAACACTCAAACCTCTACACTATGCTGGCTGTTCCTAATGATACTACCTCTGGCCACATGACACCTGTATTAAGAGTAGGACTAGCATAATATAACAATAATTATACACAATACAATAATATTGTGCTAAATAGGGCTAGCATAATAATACGAAAAAAATAGGCTGTTACCACTCTGGGCACATGGGCAAGCGTGTTGCCCACCAACAATAAGACTACCCAATAACATGTCAATATTAAGAGAAGTTATTTTAGTTCCTCACTGCAGATAAAACATTTTATAAAGGTTGCATCTCCCTTACCCGGACTTCTGAAATCCAAAATATTCCAGAATCCAAAATGATCCATATGGGTAGCTGAGATAGTAATGCCTTTGTTTTCTGATGATTCAGTGTACACAAACTTTAGTTTTTTGTCAGTTTTTGGGGCTATGTGGCCATGTTCTAGAAGAGTTTGTTCCTGTCCTTTGGCCACATGGCCTAAAAACCCACAAAAAACTATGGATACCGGCCATGAAAGCCTTCAACTTACACAAACTTTGTTTCATGCACAAAATTATTTAAAACGTTGTCTATAAAATTACCTATGGGCTATGCGCATAAGTTGTATATGAAACTTGGGTCCCATTTCCAAGATACCTTATTACAAACATGCAAATATTCAAAAATTCCACCACCCAAACACCAAAATATGCAAAATCCTTAACACTTCTGGTGCCAAGCATTTCATTGTAGTAGAAAATAATCTCCTTACTGTAGTGGTAACATCTACATAAAGAGCTGGGACTTCCCATTTTAGCCTACTATTCTTACATACACTTTGAAACCAAAGAAGGGAACATATTAGATGGCAGCTGAGTGATCATAGCAATGCCATGGTTTAAGTATAGCCTAGTTTTTTAAAATGTGGATGCTAAGAATTTATATGTACAAATGAGTACTGTTTTAGGTCATTTTTAAAACTAAAAACATGTATTTCAAATACATTACACATTAGCTTCATTAAATTAGTGATACGACTTGATACCGGAGCTGGAATCCCCATATGCAAGGTTATATATTTATTCCTTAGCTATTAGAGTTGTCAGATGAAATAAGAGACAAGATTTCTTCAAAGGAGGTTTGCCATTGCATTCCCTGAGGCTGAGAGCATGTGACTTGCCCAAGGTCACCCAGTGAGTTTCATGGTCAAGCTTGGAATTGAACCCTGGTCTCGAGAGTTCTAATCCAACACTCAAACCACTATGCCACATTACTCCAGAGTAAATGGATCACATATCCTTTAACTTAGCAATTATTTCCTGAGTTATCAATGTTTTATCTTAAATAATCAAAGCCCACTGAAAACCACCAGAGAGAGAGATTACTAGCCTTTGCTTCTGGGATTTCATCTCTCCGATACAGATCTAGGAGTTTATCACATGCACTTTTCAGCCCAATCCAGGCATGGGATGACATCGGGCTGGAACGGGGGGAAATGGATTGTATCGTACATCAAATTGCTGCTGCACTGCTGCCCGACCATCACTCGTTCCTCAGCCATGCTCTGCTGGGTGATTTTGGTACTATGGAAAGCTCCCATGGTACCAAAATCACCAGGAGAAGTGCAGCTGGGGGACAGGTGATGGACAGGCAGCAGCACAGCAGCAATTTCATGTGCAATAAAATCAGTTTTCCTCCGTTCCAGCCTGATCCCTTCCAATGCCTGGATTGGACTGAAAAGTGCATGCAAAAAAGTACCTAGTGGCACAGGTTGAACAAAAGTACTTCATGCTCATTGGTCTCAAGTGAGTTACTTAAACTCACCAGGTTAGCAGCAGCTTGGGCAGATATTGCTTCCCTAGACATTAAAAAATAACAACTAGCTAATAGGAGCAGCCTTGAGATTTTTAAATAATATCATCCCTGGCATTGCAACACTGCTCTTACCTGTTTAGAGAATCCAGCTCAGAGAGTCCAGTTACGCCTGGAGAGGCGAGTCCCAACAACACTTGGCTGAAATGCACTTGCAGCCAGAACAGAAGCTGGCTCTCCAAGATTGAACAGCAAACCAAAAGCAAGCCAAACCCAGCAGGATGTTTTGTAGAACTTTAACATGAAAAAGGAGGAGGGGAGAAACCTCTCTCCATCCCACTCCTAAGTGCCTGAAAGGGACACTGCTTTTAAGTATTTGAAAGAAACTGAGCAAAAGAGAGAAAAGTACAGGGAGAGATCAAATACCTAAACTCCTAAGATTCCACAGCAGTTACCAAAGCAAATAAATGATGTGCCCCTGTAGCTTAGACTGAGGCTAACTTTGGAAGGATGGAAAGCACAAGAGCAGGAGGAGGTTTGGGAGGGTTCTGGCCTCTGGAGGGGGAATGAGGGTGTGTGTAATGTAAAATCAAGAAACTTTAATTAGAAGAGGGAGTGAGGACAGAGACAGGTAGGCTGTAATCCTAAAAATACTTCCTGGGAGGTAAACCATTTTCAATGCAGTATATTTCCTACTGAATATGGTGTATTCTCCATTGAATGAATGCAGTGGGATTTATGTCTGAGTAAATAAGAGGGTAGTTATGAAAAGTGAGAGCTTTCCCCCAAATAAGAATTCAGCCCCCTGATGAAATTTTACTTCTTTCCCTAAATTTCTAGTGTTGAAGGAGTGAACCTTGTTCAAAGCTAGAATTTTATATTGACTTTGGGGCTGTACAGTTGGGCGGAGGGATGCCGCCCCTTTTTGCCCCGTATTGGGGCCATGGCAACCGTACACCATGGCCACCGCAGGGAGCAAAAAGAAGTAGTGAAAAGCGGGTTCTTTTAGCATCCTGGAAGGGGCGTTATAGGCATGGTGGTGCACTCTTCTAATGCCCCTTCTGCACCGTGCCATTTGGGTGCTGCACCAGAGGTGTGTCATCATGGCATGCACCGTCTAGAAGGGTGTGTGTCAAATTGATGCCCAAGCAGTGCCATTAGGGCTTGGAGCATGCGGATGCTCAGCTGTCACCCCGCCCAAAGGCCAGCACAAAGTGCCGGCCTGTATAACACCTTTGTTCACATATCCTTGGTGACTTAGACTGCATACACACTGTAGAAATAAAGTAGTTTGACACACCTTAACTTCCATAGTGTGATGCTATGGAATTCTGGGATTTGTAGTTTGGTGGGGCAACAGCGCTCTTTGACAGAGAAGGCTAAATATCTCACAAAACTACAAAGCCTCTTATTTCTGCATTAACTTTCAATGGCACAACAGTCTTTGTTTAAAACAAATGTTTCTGGATTCTGTACCACACATACAATCTCCAATCTCCATTCCTTTTTCTTTCTGCTATATGCATGCATGTTACCTAGTTTGTTTTCTGTTGGAGTCTTGCCACAACAGCAACTTGCAAGATTCTTTAAAAGATTTCTGACAATTCACAATCCCAGAGTTCCGTGCTTTTTAAAAATATATAAATTTATTCTGCAGATATCCACTCTTTCTTTTAACAGACCAACTAAATGTTGCCCAGGTACTTACAAGATGCAATTTGATGCTTGCATCGAAATAAGCAAAAACATTACATAAATTGACAATACCAGACTTCTTCTTCACTGAACCAAAAACTCCATGATGTCACAAAAAAGGGGAGAACAATGAATGACATATCCATTTGCAAGACTACAGAAAAACAATACTGTAGCACTTAAGCAATCTGCACCTGTGTGAGCACATGAATGAAGCAGCATTGATAGTCATTCAGGATGTGAGGTTGATCTGGCTGTGACATTTCTCACCCCATTGATCACCAGGGTTGATTTGACTGAGCTGGCTGGCTAGGCGAGTGTCCCCATCCTCCCTCACCGCTCCATGTGCGTCCCTCCCAAAGCTGCGCACTCAGTGGAAGAGGACAACCATCCCAGATAGAAGGAGTGTACCGTTCTTCAGTCAAGGGTATACAATAGCTGCACTCCCCTGCAAGAACCTCCAAACAAGCTCAGGGTAGTCATTCACAGGCATCTATCATTAATGCAAAAATGCATGATCATAATGGTCTAACAATGGATTGTCAATGAATAAGTGACATCATGTGTAAAGTGGAAAAATAATTTGTTGCAAATCCACTATATTTCCATAACTAATACCTCATGCCATAATCTCATCACTCAGGGAGGTCACAAGCCTGAATCTGCAAGACCTAAACAGAGCAGGGGAGGATAGGAGGTCCTGGAGTTGTCTCATCCACAGGTAGCCATTGGTCAGGGCCTTCTGAAGGCAGTTAACAACAAACCTGTCCCATGCTCCTGTGCAGGAAGAGTTAGACTGAGTGCTGGTGTTGGAACTGTTTTTCTGTGAGCTATTATAGCACTGGGAAAATAGTGAGTGAGTACCTCTGATAAAAGTCTCTCTCCCCACTTGCCAACTCCCGCATAATAAATCAGAGGGCATATAGAACTAAATCACTTAGTTCAACAACACCAATGACTTAGGGCCTGAACAGACAGGGCAAAATAAAGCTGTTTTAGGTCACTTTGCAGACATGCTTTTTAAATGACACACACATCTTAAGAGGCCAGAAGCTGCGCCAAAGCTGTGCTCCAGTCCTTAGGACTGGAGCTCGGCTTTAGCTCAGCTTCTGGTCTCTTAGGACACATGTGCCATTTAAACAGCACACTTCCAAACTGGCTGAAAGCAGCTTTATTTTAGCCTGTCTGTTCAGGCCCTAAGTCATTGGTGTGGGTATAAATGAGTTTCCATGCCCAGTTGAAAATCACACCCATCCCCCATTTTTTAAAACTAATTCATTTTATAGAAATTTGTACATGGGTTTGAATTGCCTTAAACCCTTTTAAAACACATTTTAAATGGTCTTGCTTAACTTGTTATGCAGTTTCATATGTTTTTAGTCACTGGAATTCATTCTTTTTAAAAACTCTTTTCAATTGGTTGAGTTGATTTTATTGTACACTGAGATATTTGTACATAGAGAGAGGTAGAAGTATGTAATTAATTAAATAAATATTTAAATTAAACACAAATAAAATATACCTCCTCCACAAGGGTCTGTAAAACTGCCAAATAGCATAAACTATTGAGGTACACCTCATGTACCAATATCGCTGCCCTAGATTTTCTGCTGCTCTAGAGAAAACACTGCATCTGCTCTGCAGAAATAATGCAGTTTGACACCACTTTAATTGCCATGGCTCAATGGTATGGAATTCTGGGAATTATAGTTTATTATGGCATCAGAGCTCTCTGACAGAGAAAGCTAAATGTCTCACAAAACTACAGTTCCCAGAATTTCATAGCACTGGGCCTTGGCAATTAGAGTAGTGTCAAACTGCATTATTTAGGCAGTGCAGATACAACCTAGAACATATACCAATGGATTTATATTGCAAGAGAAGACACTTAATCTAAATGTTAGGAAAAATTTCTTTACTGTAAGACAAGGGACTAATAGACTGTCTCAGCGGATGGTGGACTCTCCTTCTTTGGAGACCTTTAAACAAAGGTTAGATGGGTAATTTTTTCGGAATTCTTTGTTTGGATTACAGAGGGTTAGACTAAATGGCCCTTGAGACCCCTCTCAGTTCTAAGATTCCATGAAAAAAACAAATGTTTGAGCATCCTCATGGTGCCAACTTTAGGAAAGTACGACTCCATCTAAAACAGTTGGGAACCATCTTCCCAAGCAAATGAATAATCCACCAGTTAGCTGGAAAAGATCTGTTTGCTACTTTGAGAGAAGGAATTTATTAGGTTTGGCTTGACTAGGTCAAAAATGTGTGTGGGGGGAGCAGTAATGAAAAGAAGAGTTGGTGTAAGAGGAAAGGGGGAAATGGTATGCTTAAGTGAAAAAAATGGGTTTTACTATTAAAGGAAACTATCAAGGGAATGGAGGGAAGAAACAGAGACTGAAAGCTCCTGGGCCAATTTTAGCCCACTTGGCCAAGTATTTTGTTCTCTTTATAGCTACTTCTGAAATAACTCACTGTAGGGCGGGAAGAGGGGATGGAGAGAAAGATGACACTAGCAAGAAGACAGTAAACCTTCCCTCCACCCAGCTTTGGAGAGATGAACTCAGGTACTCTGAGATGGATCTTATGCTAAAATAAGGAGCCTAGGGGAAGGCAGTGCATGTCCAGTACAATCTGGATACAAAGAGAAGGAGAATAAATTTGATTTTGAGATGAGTAGACTTTTACCAAACTGCCTTCTATCTTGCAGTCTAAATTAAAGGGTTCTTGGCAAGGATATTTTGGGAGGCAGCTCAGCTGTGGCTTGGTGGCTGGAGTCACTCCACCCTTACATGAAAATCCCAGGTTCTTATTTTTGTACAGGCCACTGGGCAGTACTGATCATAGCCATCTATTATGAGGCACGAAAATCTCAGCTGGTGCTGAATGTTTGTCGACAAGATTTCTACAAGCAGAATGGGGATTCAACATGTTTTATGGCACTAGCTAAAGCCTGGGCCTGCCAAAAGAATGGTCTTTTGAGTATGTCTGCTCCTGGTATTGAGTTTATCTTGCTCAGCTGAAATAGCTAAATATACTTGCACCAAGAATATATACTACACTACTACATCTTGTAAATATTTACTAAGTGACAACAAGAAGTTTTACATAAGGCCCTCTTGCATCCATAAATGTATGATGAGGGGAGAGAGATTTTGCCCACTAGTTACACCTGTTGGCACATATGCCAGCCATACTCACATTAGCCATGTGTTTGGTGTCAATATGAAGTAGGGATGTAATTCGTTGCAAATTTTTTTTTTTCAAAAAAGTAATGAATAATTTAAGCAATATTCTTCCCTTTGCAAAAAAAAAGCACCTTCAGTTTTTGAAGACTATTCACAAACCTTTCTCTGCAAAATTGGCTGGTGCCAGGTATCACCTCATACCTCATGAACAGCATTTTCTGCACAGGAAACATTTTCCGTTCACAAATGTTGCTGTTTTCTCAGGAATGTGTGAACTTTGTCCAGTTATGAGCACTCACAAATGCTCCCCTCATCGTGGGGAAAGAACATCTTGAAGCACTTAGATAACCCATAGCAAAATGGTCCATTGCCATGCAGGGATATAATTCTTCACTCAACGGTTTCTTCTCAAAGGTAGCAATGAGTAGTATCAGCAGTTTTCTTCCAGCTGCAAGAAAACTGTTTAAAACCACACAGTTGTCAAAGGCTATTCACAATTTGTGTCGCTCTTAACCCATAGCGACCCTGCTGTTGAGACACCCTTACATAAAAATCCCAGGTTCTTATTTTTGTACAGGCCCACTGGGCAGCACTGATCCTTGCCATCTATTATGAGGTACAAAAATGTCAGCTGGTCCTGAATGTTTGTCAACAAGATTTCTACAAGCGGCTCCTCCAAACTCATACTCATGATCTCTTTAGTAGTCCATGTCTCTAGAGCAGCAGAAAACAAACTTGCTCCTTCTTTAATAAGATACCTAGAATATGCTGTTTGTGGCACAGAAAGTGCTGATTTCTGCACAATATAATCTTGAGAGGTTTTCCCCCCCACTAAATAAATCCCAAATTGATAATTACCAAGATTAACACATTTGTGGACATATCTCTTTAAAACATCCATTTGTTTCTTAAGTATACATTTCCCTTTAGATTTAATATTTGGGAAGCAATTTCCTGAAAAATCTGTTGTGCTCCTGAATCTATCTGGAAGGAATGGTTAATAGAACCCTGAGTAATGAATATACATAAGGCTGCTTATCACTGGATCAAACATTTGTGACATCATCTCCACAGAATTGGGTGATGAATATTGGGAAACCATTAAAATATGTTAAACGATGTGATATTTTGAGATTCTGTTTATATTTGTAAAAAGATTGGATTGAGTAGGAGTATGCATTATCTAGATTCATTTTCTCCAAGCAAACCTTTTGTGCTTTGGAGTTCGTATTCTTTGTTTACTTTCATCCAACCAAATGGATTAATCATTTTATATCTCCTTTAATCACCTATTAACTCTTATTCAGAATTCCCAAATCAGAAATACTCCAAACCCCAAATTTGGCCACTTGCATTGCTGAAATAGTGACACTTTTGCTTTCTGATGGTTCAGTGTCCACAAACTTTGTTTCATGCACAAAATTATTTAAAAAATTGTGTATAAAAATTCCTTCAGGCTATGTGTCTAGGATGTATACAAAACATAAATGAATTTCATGTTTAGAGTTGGATCCCTCCCATCTACAAGATATCTCATTATGCATATGCTAATATTCCAAAATCAAGAACAAAATCCAAAATCTACAACACTTCTGACCCTAAGCATTTCAGATAATGAACTTTATTATTAACATTTAATTGTTAGCATAAACTTTATAGGGTTTGTTTTCTTTCTTTGCTTCTTTGCCTTAATTGATAATCTCAGAATTTTCAATTCTGGAAAAGAAAACAATGCACAGGAAGGAAGGAAGGAAGGAAGGAAGGAAGGAAGGAAGTAAGTGCTGGCCAGATTAAGTTTAATGTCTGCCCAACGCCATCGGGACTGCCCTCAAGAGACAGAGCCTTGCAGCAGTCTTGGAGCACCAAGTAATTCATAGTCTGAATTACACCCAATCTCTATTTCCCTTTAATGAGAAGGACCAACAGCAACCCCTTCCAGGATTTGACAGCTGCTAGGTGTGTGTTGAATAGACTGCAAGCATTCTGCATCTCATTTCAAAAGTGATGTGCACATGCATAAACTATACAGTGAGCCTTTGGTATCTGCTGGGGTTTAGTTCCAGGACCTCCTGTGGCTACCAAAACCCATGGATGCTCAAGCCCCATTAAATATAATGACTTAGTACAATGGCACCCTTTATATAACATGGCAAAATCAAGGACTGCTTTTTTTTTTTTGGAAATTTTGTTTTTTGGGGGGAGAGATATTTTTAAGTTATGGATGATTGAATTTGTGGATGCAGAATCCATGGATACTGAAGGTTAACTGTACTTAAATGAACGCGTAAGGCACCAATAGGATGCTGGCCATTCCTTGCAATTGCAATGTTGTAAGCTGTGTGAGAATCCTTGGTCCTGCAGATCAAAGCTAGTCAATAGAAACCTCATTTTGCTGGTAAGAATCCTCTGATCTGTTCTAGAAGATGACAAGACTATGGCTTTGACTACCCACCAAAAGAATCAAGTTCCGCAGAATGGAAACAACCAGCAAAGTTCTCTTCCCAGAATAAAATGATTTGGGGAAAATGGCATTGAAATTCTTCTGCCAACAACACACTTCACTCCACTGTTTTGATGAACGATGACACTGATTATATAATGTATTTGCTTTCTCCATTTGTTCATCCTGCCCTCAGCCGGTGTGAAAATTATTATGACAATCAACGTGATTGACTGAGTTGTTTAAATTTCAGGAGAAGAAAATGCACTTCTGTTCTGAGTCAGTGAGTCCACTAGTAGAATGAGGATTCTAGTCCAAGCCTATTATCTACTAAAGAAATCCTATTAAGTCCTTGGTAAGTGAACACATTTCTAGCATAAATGATGTTCACAATGCCAACTATAAAGAAAAAAATCATGCAAAAAGGCTGAAACAGAATCCCAAAAGAGCAATTTACAAAGCGTAACAGGAGATTAGCATTGCCTTCTCCAGAATGCTCTAGTCTTAAAAGCCCTGCCAAAACATCCAAAGATGAAAGGCTTTTAAAACTACTGGAAACTCCTGAGGGTCAGTAGAACTCCTTGGGAGCTGAGCTGAGCTGACCATGACAGGGGAGCAGGGAGGGCATTAAGGGCAATTTCAAAAGGCAAATACTACCATCTAGTGGATGCTCAATGGCATTACAATCAATTGTATACTCCCTCCTCCTCCTCCTCCTCCTTTTCTTACCTTTTTTTCCCCAATCCAGGACTCAAGCTGATTTCCAACAGTTAAATCAAACATTTTTTTTAGCATGCAAAGGTTAAAAGGCAATTAAACTATAAAAAATTAGAATTATGACAGAAACCATTAAAGATATTGGATAAAAATACACAGCACATTTTACAAGGCCCCAAAGTCCTCAAAGCCCTGCCCAAATAAAGAGGTCTTCACTTGGATGTGGAAAGATAGCAAGGAGAGTGTCAGTCTAATCTCTGTTCTGTCCATTTATCACATTTCCAGTTAACGTCTGATTCCAGTATACTTCTACTACATAATCCAAAATTACAATTCAAAACCTGCAAAAAATCTAGTTTCTTCTTTATCTTGTATATACCTCAAAATGGATTCTACTCTTCTACAAACTTGTCTATTTTGATTTTCACTTCAATAGCATAGTTAATTTCTCTGTCTCTCTGAATTCAAATATTTTTACAAGCCAGTTCTGAATTGATGGCATTTCTGTACTCTTCCACATTGTTGCATACAATGTTCCCACTATCATAATAAAATATTGTAGCAATTTTTCATGGGGAAAAAAAAGAAAAATGTGTAGCAAAACATGCTGATTACAGAATAGAAAATGGAATCCCATCATCTACTCTATAAGAAAGTGCTAGACTATGCCTTAGAGTTTACATCTATTAAGTGTATGGGGAATGGGGGAAGCAATTTTCTCTACACTCAAAAAGTTGCTTAAGTAGAGGGAAAGGGATGTGCCCATGGCTAATGGGAAATCAGCTAATAAATGAACGGGGGGGGGGGGGAATCTGTGCCATCTGTGCCCCACCTTTGCTGACCCAAGGAAGGGAAAAATATTCCCTTTGTAATCTCTGTAACAAGTTGGGAGTCAAATGGGATGGAACATTTCTTTTGTTTCCAAAGATTCTGAAGTTATGGAAGGAAGCACCTTAATCTGATCTGCTACCACTTGGACTTAGAAAAAGGTAAGATATTCTCCATTTTTTTAAATCTCATTGCCAAGTTCTGCACCATACAGATGCCACACACACCTTCTTTCTATATTTTTGAACATTTTCTCAAAAATCTATTTTTCCTGCAAATTTACCTGTTAATCTTTATCCCAACAATGATCTCACTATCTAAAGGAATTTTGTCAAATTAATCCTGTGCTTCTGTCTGTTGTTCAAATTGTTATTACCCTCTCTCTTTCTCTCACTCTCTTATATTTACCACTTCAGATAGAACTGGCAAATGTAATCTCAGAGCCATGGGTAATAATCTTTGAAAACCACAGAAGGACAGAAGTCCCAGCAGACTGGAGGAGGGCAAACATTGTCCCCATCTTCAAAAGGGGAAAAAAGAGGATCCCAACAATTATCGTCCAGTTAGTCTGACATCAATACCAGGAAAGATTCTGGAGCAGATCATTAAACATAAATTCTGTGAACATTTAGAAGGGAATGCCATAGTCACAAAAAGTCAACATGGGTTTCTGAAAAACAAGTCTTGCCAGATTAATCTGACTCCTTTTTCTGATAAAATTACCAGCTTGGTAGACGTAGAGAACACTGGATATTGCATACTTTGATTTCAGTAGGGCCTTTGACAAGGTCTCCCATGATATTCTTCCAAACAAGCTAGTAAAATGTGGGCTAGGCAAGGCAACCGTACATGGATTTGTAATTGATTGACTAGCTGCACCCAAAGGGTGCTTAGCAATGGCTCCTCTTTATCCTGGAGAGAAGTGACCAGTGGGTTCCCATAGGATTCTGTCCTGGGCCCAGTGCTATTCAATATCTTTATCCATTACTTAGATGAAAGAATAGGGGGAATGCTTATCAAATTTGCAGATGACACCAAATTAGGGGGAGTAGCTAATACCCCTGAGGACAGGATCAAAATTCAAAATGATCCAAATAGATTAGAAAACTGGGAAAAAACTAACAAAATGAATTCCAGCACAGAGAAGTGTAAGGTATTGCACTTGGAGCAAAAAAAAAAAAAAAAGGAAAGGAAAGAAAGAAAGAAAGAAAGAAAGAAAGAAAGTGAAATGGGGGACACCTGGCTTAAAAAGACTACATGTGAAAGGGATCTAGGAGTCCTAGTAGGCCACAATTTGAATGTGAGTCAACAGTGTGGTACAGCACCTAAAAAGGCCAATGCAATTTTAGGCTGAGTCAATAGAAGTATAGGTGTTTAGATCAAAGGAAGTAATAGTGGTGGTCTATTCTGCTTTGATCAGTCCCGGGCACCACAGTTCAAAAAGGGTGTTGACAAGCTGGAATATGTCCAGAGAAAGGAAGCCAAAATGGTGAAGGATCTGGAAACTATGACCTGTGAGGAGTGACTTAGGGAGTTGGGGATGTTCAGCCTGAAGAAGAGAAGGTTAAGGGGTGACATGATAGCCCGGTTTAAATACTTGAAGGGATGTCATATTGAGGAGGGAGCAAGCTTGTTTTCTGCTGCTCCAGAGAATAGGACCCGGAAAAATGGATGCAAGCTACAAGAAAATAGATGCCACTTCAATATTAGGAAGAACGTCTTGACAGTAAGGGCTGTTTGACAGTGGAACACACTCCCTCAGAGTGTAGTGGAGTCTCCTTCCTTGGAGGTCTCTAAACAGAGGTTGGGTGGCCAAATGTCAGGAATGCTTTGATTATGAGTTCCTGCATGGCAGGGGGTTGGACTGGATGGCTCTCGTGGTCACTTCCAACTCTATGATTCTATGTTTCTATGATTTGAGAAGATCCTATTTCTTTTAATGAATGTAGTTCAATACAGCATCAATATAATTTAATAAGTGGAGGAGGAAAATCTTTGACTGATTGGATGGACTACTTACTGGTTTTTTGTTTTGTTTTCTTTACTCTTTGCTCTTTATTTTGGATGTTTCTGATCAACAGATCCATAGTGGATTAACCATCTTTCTCTCCTAGGTGAACCCAGGAAAATTTATATTTGTGAAAGTTTCAGACATCATAGAAACCCAGGACATTAACTAAACTTCCCAGATACTTTGAAGGGAGCTGAAAGTAGAGATGTAATTCTTCACTAATTTCTTCTTGAAAATAGCAATGAGCAATTTTCACACATTTTTCGAAGAGTCATTGCAATTCAGGACTCATTCGGCACAAAATTCATACATTGCATTTTTAGGACAGAAAAAAAATTCTGCATGCAAATAATATTTCAACACAGAAACATTCATTCCTGTGCAGAAAATGCAGTCCTCTGTGCAGAAACTGCTGTTTACAATGTAAATCAACCATCTCTGAATATGACACAGAATAATTCCCCATTATAGCATGTCTTTCTACATATACAACACTGCTTCTTTTTTAAGCTGTGGATGCTTGAACCTGTGGCTAAAGAATTCATGGGTACAGAGGGCCAACTGTATTTTGATTTTATCATCATCTAGACTGAATTTGTGTAGATCCTCCATAGTCATTACTTTTGTTTTGTTTATATTCGGCAACAAGCCTCCCTTTAAAAGAATCACTCTATGTTATATTTCATATTAGGATCATGATGATTTAGGAGATGGGAAAATATTTAGTCAAAAGATAGCAAAAGGTGATGTGGTTTTTTTGTTTTTGTTTTGCTTTCACATGGAGATAGGTGGTTAAGCACGTTGCTTGAAAGAGACACAGAGATCAGTCTTCCTTATTAGGTACTTTTAAGATGGGACTTCACAGGAAAGGCAAGATAATAGTAGAAACCATGAAACATTTTACTTTCCTGGAAGCAGAGAACTTGAATACCAAAGGTTCATATTTACTGTATATGCTCTGAACTATATTATGCTCAATTTATAAGCTACCTTGACTCTGAACCATTTTGGGGGAAAGGCAGGGTATAAATAAAGGATAGGCTGGATGGTCCTTGTGGTCTTTTCCCATCTCTGTTATTCTATAAATGAAGATTATGATTTCAGTGGATGATGATGATGATGATGTAAAAATCCTATGTTTCTCTAAGACAGGGGTAGGCAACCTTTTTGAGCCGGGGGCCGGGTTGCTGTCCCTCAGACAACTGGGGGGCCGAAGCAAAAAAATAAATAATTAATTATATATTTTTTAAAAATTAAATATATAAATAAACCAGGACAAATGTAGGACAAAATTTTCAAATGGAAGACACTTTTTTAAAAAAATGGAGGACATGCGAAAAAATTTGCTGATTTTTTTTAAAAAATGTTAGTATAAATGCATGTTTCTGAGGCTTCTATAGACAATTGCGCCCCAAAGGCCCCGGCAGCAATCGGCGGCAGAACCGGGCTGGGGCCGGTCCCAAGGCCTTGCCGGGCCGCATCCTGCCCGCGGGCCGCAGGTTGCCTACCCCTGCTCTAAGACTCAAACAGGTTAAATAATTAGAACATAATATGGCAAACTGTTGAGAAAAAGAAAACTAAGATTATACATGTGGCAATCCCAAGGGTGTGAGGTAGTGGTTTGAGCTGGACTTTGACTCCGTAGACCAGGGTTCAGTTCTCAGCAAAGCCATGAAACCTACTGGGTGACTTTGGGCAAGTCACATGCTCTCAGCCTCAGAAGAAGGCAATAGCAAACCTCCTGTGAACAAATTCTGCCAGAAAAGCCCCATGATAAGTTCACCTTAGGGTCACCATAAGTTGGAAATTACTTGAAGGCACACAACAACAAGAACAACAATTTCAGGGGATGGCAGAATAAAAAACAAAAAGAAGGACAATGTTATCAAATGCTGAGATCTACAAATTGAGAGTGCCTCTGGGAAAAGAAAACAACTGTGGTTCTAGTGGTGATAGGTGACAAGGATCAATTCCAAAAGGGCTGAGAAAACGTCTTCCCACTGTTCTGGGACTCCTTGGAAGCAGCAGCAGCACCTTCAGCTCGGCAGACAGAGAGGTGGGGCAGCATCCCCTCAGCCATCCCTCCCTCCCTCACCCTTAGAATCTGGGACATCCAGAGGCTCCCATAGCTACCCTTCTCCTCTGTCAACTCCCTCATGTCTTGGGATTCCCAACCCATCCCATCCAGCACTGTTGGACTGTACCTTTATTTTTCTGCGTTTCTCTTTTCTACATTTTCTCCTGCCATCTGTTCGTCACCGAAACCTCTCTTCCCCATGGCTCCTCGCACCCCTCCTTCTCCCTATCTCATACCTATCTGCCCCCTTCCTAACTCCCAACTCCCATTCTCTTGCGCTCTCTGGAACTGCCGCTCTGCTGCCCCAAAAGCAATGGCGATCCATGATCTTTTTCTGTCACAATCATTCAATCTTCTCGCCCTCACTGAAACTTGGCTTCCGGCCCACGATACCGCTACCTCTGCTGCCCTTTCTCTTGGCAGTCTCTCCTTTACCCACACTGGCCATCCTGAGGGTCACGGAGGAGGGGTCGGCATCTTATTATCAAAGTCCTGTCAGTTTCAGGTTCTCTCTCCTCCCCCTAGCTATTCCTTCTCCTCATTTGAATTACACTCCATTAGACTCTTTTTTCCTCTGCAACTTCGGGTTGCCATCATCTATCGTTCTCCTGGTTCAGCATCTCAGTTTTTCACAGATTTCAAGTCTTGGTTGACATTTTTTCTTTCAGATACAGTCCCCTCCCTGATCTTAGGTGACTTTAACATCCACCTCGACGATCCCAAGAATTCCTCAACCTCTCGTTTCAGCTCTCTCTTAGCTTCCTTTGGTCTCCAACCACATTCCAACTCTCCAACCCATTCCCTTGGTCACTGTCTCGACTTAGTTCTCCCTGCCAAGTGTGTCATGTCCGACTACTTGGCTTCTGATTTTACACTATCTGACCATCACCTACTTTCTTTTACTCTTACCTACATCCCACCTCCCCGTCATACCGTCCTCCGTCAGTTCCGCGATCTTCATTCTCTTAACCTTAACCATCTCACTCAGTCTTTGGACTCATCCTTAGCTTCTCTCAATCTTGGGGATTCTGCTGACTCAGCTATGTCTTTACTGAATTCTACTCTCTCTTCAACTCTTGACAGCTTTGCCCCAGTATCTACGCGCGTGTCCTCCTCTTCTTCTATGACTAGGCCTCAGCCCTGGATCACTCCCATTGTTAGATTTCTCTGGTCCTGCTCCCGAGCAGCCGAACGTCTCTGGAGAAAGTCCAGGGAGTGGGCCGACTTTATCCACTATAAATTCATTCTTTTATCTTTTTCACTCACCCTGTCGATGGCAAAACAAGACTACTTTAAATCATTGATCTGCACCAACGAGAGACGCCCGCAGTGTTTGTTCTCCTGCTTCAACACACTGTTAAAACCCTCTCCTCCCTCCGTCTCTCCGTTATTTTCTCCCTCCAACTTCGCCAATTATTTCATTACAAAGATCACTACCATTCGTTCTGAGTTAACTCTTCATGATTTGGCTCCCATCATTAATCTCCTTGCCCCTCCTACTAATAAACTCTCTGTGTTCCCTCCTGTTTCTTTGGAACAACTCTCTTCGCTGCTGAACTCATCCAAACCCACCACCTGCTCTCTTGATCCAATTCCTTCTCGTCTTCTAATCTCTATAGCCCCCTCTTTGTTACCCTCCCTCCTCTATATCTTTAATCTCTCTTTCTCTTCAGGTTCCTTCCCCTTGGTCTTCAAACATGCCTTAGTTTCTCCTATTCTGAAAAAACCCTCTCTCGACCCCTCTTCCTTGGCTAGCTATCATCCAATCTCTCTTCTCCCTTTTTTTCTAAGGTGTTGGAACAAGTTGTCTATTCACGCTGTCTTGAGTTTCTTGAAACCAACTCCATTCTGGATCCCTTCCAGTCTGGTTTTCGCCCACAGCACTCCACAGAGACGTCCCTTACTAAGATCTCGAATGATCTTTTGCGGGCCAAGGTGAATGGCCTTTAGTCTATCCTTGTCCTTCTCGATCTGTCTGTGGCCTTCAACACCGTGGACCACTGTCTTCTAATAGACATACTCTCTGACCTTGGTTTCTCGGGCCTTGTTCTTGATTGGTTCACATCTTACTTGTCAGATCGATCTTTTTCAGTGGTCTTGGGTGGTCAGACCTCGTCTTCTATCCCCTTATCTGTTGGAGTTCCTCAGGGCTCTGTTTTGGGTCTCCTTCTGTTCTCTTTATACACACTCTCCCTTGGCAAACTTATCAGTTATTTGGTTTCTCCTACCATCTGTACGCTGATGATACCCAGCTGTACCTTTCCACCCCTAATCTTTTGCCAGAGCTAGAGCAGCAAGTGTCATCCTGTTTAACAGCTGTCTCTCACTGGATGCACCATCGGCGTCTGAAGCTCAATATGTCAAAGACCAAGCTTCTTGTTTTCCTTCCTAAGCCCACCCTTCACTATTCCTTTTCTATTTCTGTCAATAACATCTCTATCCAGCCGGTCCAGGAAGCCTGTAGTCTTGGTTTCATCTTTGACTCCTCTTTGTCATTTATCCCCCAGATCCAGACTACAGCCAAAGTCTGTAGATTTTTTTCTCTATAATATCGCCAAAATCCGTCCATATCTCTCAGCTTCTACCTCAAAAACACTGGTCCATGCCCTAGTGGTCTCACGACTAGACTACTGTAACCTCTTCTTGGCAGGGCTTCCTCTCTCTCACCTCCACCCATTAATTTCTGTTCAGCATTCAGCTGCACGCATCATTTCACTTGCTCACCGTTATGATCATGTCTCCCCTCTGTTGTCCTCCCTTCACTGGCTCCCTTTTCCTTTCCGCATCAGGTACAAACTTTTGCTACTCACCTTTAAAGCCCTGTATGGGCTAGCCCCTCTTTATTTAACTGATCTTCTCTCTCCCTACATCCCTACTCGTACTCTCTGCTCTGGTAGCCAAAGTCTCCTCTCTCAACCCAGCATTTTCTCTGCCCCATCCCGGATCCGTCCCTTCTCTCTTGTTGCCCCCCCCCCCCATTCCTGGAACCTCCTTCCTCTGCATGCATGGCTCATCACTTCCCTAACCAGCTTTAAGGCTGAGCTGAAAACCATATTGTTTAGGGAAGCGTTCTCAGGGAATTTGTGATTGTCATCTGGCTGTCTGATAATGTTTGATGTGATGTGATCTGCTTTTATATTTGATGTTTTTAATTTGTCTTTTCTTTCTACATGATAATTTTATCTATTCCTCTAGTTAATTGTTATTATCTTAGAGTGTACGCCTTGGGCAGGCTTTTATATACTCCTTAATTTTACCGACTTTGTACAGCGCTGTGTATAATTACAGCACTCTAGAAATAAAGTTTAATAATAATAATAATAATAATAATAATAATCTAATTGACATTGACATCGATAAGCTCACAAAAGCACAGTTACAGGAAAGAGACACTGCTTAGAATATACCACATTACACAATGGTAATTCAATGATTCCTAAATTCATTATGAGAGTTAAATGTATTGGTTGTCCAAACCTCCAGTCAATGAGATCTTTTTTTGAGCTGTAGATATAATATTTTTTATGCAAGAGTTCCCTGCCAAAGTAAAGAGTCTGAGAAAGGCTGCTGTAGATGCTCTGTTACATGTGTGTTATTTAAAAGCCACTGTATGAAAATTTCCATTTCTTTGTGTATATCTTTAAACTATCCATGGGAGGAAAAGTTAATTGATCTTGTTGATGGGGAGGAAGCATAGCTGTTTCATCATAGTAAGTTTATGACACAAAAGAAGGCTGGGAATCAAGTAAATCTACCGCGCTATATAAAGAAAGTATAATAATAATGTTGTTGTTTGACTACAGCTATAGCTAAAATAGCCAGTGAGGTTTGCTGGGAATTTCAGTCCAATACTATCAGAAGGTGTGGGTGGGGCGTTCACACCCTGCAACATATTGGCTCCATGTGTGTTCGGAACAAACTCTAGTTCCCAGTTCACAAACTCACAAACATGTTTCACAGATGCTTCAAACTTTACTTAACATAAGCCACAAGTCCCGACACCCCAAACAAAATCTTCAGTGGAAGGCATTCTCCAGTTACTTCACTGAGATTCCTCCTCGAACTCTTCCACCCAGCTGAAGCACTTCTCCAGGATTTCCACTTCCCTCCTGTTACAGCTCTGCCCAGTCAACCCTCTCCTCACCCTCCTCTTCCTGATTACAGAAGGTCTACCTGGTTCCTATTTTTGATATCAGTAATGGATCCATGATGGATTGATGATATCAGGTTCATAATGTCAGACTGCCAGGAAAACAATAGTAGCAAGGTTTGTTCAGCTCCATAACAACTAAAGTAAGGTGCACTCATCACTGTTTTTGTTTTAGCTGTATCACCATCACTGTCATATTTCATAGAGTCATAGAATCATGTAGTTGGAAGATACAAGGGCCATCCAGTCCAACCTCCTGCCATGCAGGACTATACAGTCAAAGCACTTCTGACAGATGGCTATCTAACCTCTGTTTAAAAACTTCCAAAGAAGGAGACTCCACCACTTTCCAAGGCAGTGTGTAATGTTAAGTTCTTCCTAATGGTAAGAGCTGACTGATAGTGAAACACACAGTGGAAGTATATGGCATAAATTATTACATGACAGAAGTCTCTCATCCTACGTTCAGTGATTATTACAATCACATCTGATAAACAGACTTCTCATGTCACTTGCATTCAGATTAATTCAGGATAAGGAGTAAGAGAGGGTGGAGTGAAAGATATCTACATCTTACAGTAGCTAAATTTTTATATTTTTCTTTGGAACTGGGGTGGGGGAAAACCAAAACGTCTCATCAGAATCCATGCCAGCAGAAGAAAGCAGACTCTTTTCCTTTAGGAGTCTTTCACTGCTTCAGGGAGTTGCTGCTACATGTTGCTCCACAGGTATGTAGGGTAAAAATATTTATAAGAAACATCAGTAGTGCCATACCTCAGTGACAAGGCCAATTGCTTTGCATTATTGAATTTCATTCTGGCATCTCAGATTAAAAGGAACTCAAATGCAGTATTCACAACGACTTAATATGAGTTTTTGTGAGTCAGAGAGCCCTGGGCTAGAGTGACCAATGGTCTCTGTGAATAAAACAGTTTTATATATGTCTTTCTCTATATAACGATGGCATGTTACATCCTAATAAAAAACTCATGGTGGCTTGTTATAGATCCAGTTTGCAGTGTGGCCCATCTTTCACATGACATCCCTTCAAATATGTGAAGGGCTGTCATGTCGGAAATAGAACAAGCTTGTCTCTTGTTTCTGCAGAAAGTGGGACCTGAACCAGTAGATTCAGATTACAAGAAAGGAGATTCCAATTGGACATTGGGAAGAGCTTCTTAGTGGTAAGAACTGTTTGACAGTAAAACAGATTGCCTTCGTGGGTGGTGAACTAACCTTCTTTGTGGTTTAGAGGGGGTATTCCATTGCCTCCCTATGAGACTAAGATAGTATGACTTGCTCAAAGTCTCCCAGTGGATTTCCTTGCCAGAGTGTGGATTTGAAGCTGAGTCTGCCAGAGTCTTGGCCCAACACCACTTCATCATGCTGGCTCTCCATTTCTGTACTAAGCAATACAGAAGTGGAAAGGTTTGGTTGTAATATTTGTTAAAGTTCATAGGAGGAACAAAATCCAAACCTCTCTGTTTTCCCTTTGCAGAAGTGCCCACAGCAGAAAAAACACAAGAAAGCAGAAGAATGATCAATTTCAGCCCAGGATTCCCATCCCTTTTGAATTCAAGCAATGAATTTTATACATTGGATCCTGACAATAAGTCTTATCCAGGTTATGGCTATACATTTTATCCGGCATTCAATAATGCAATGGCATTTGGTAACATTTCACATTATGATACAGGATATATCTATTCATCTTTTGAAATATGTGTAATTGTTCTGACTATTGTTTTCTGCTTTTTTGGACTTATGGGGAATGGAACAATCATCTGGCTTCTCACTTTCTGCATTCAAAGGAATCCTTTCACCACTTTCATCCTAAATTTGGCTGTTGTTGATTTCGGAGTCCTTCTGTTCATACCTCTCATTATTATTTTATATCTTTGTAACCTATATAAGATTTTCTATCCTTATTTTTATTTGGAAGATCTCTTTATGTACATGTACATCCCTGGCCAATTTTTGCTGACAGCCATCAGTATGGACAGGTGTGTGTCTGTCCACTTCCCACTTTGGCATCGATGCCACCGGCCAAAACATTTAAGTACCATTGTGTGTGCTGTAATATGGGTCATCTCTTTCCTTCTTTGTTTAATTCCATCCACTCTCAATCTAATTGATGCAACTCGATACTATACTGCAATGGCCTGCCTATCTGTTTCAATTGCCCTACTTTGCCTCCCACTCATGACTATCTCCACTCTGTTCTTGTTTATGAAAGTCTGCTTGAAACCGACGCAGCACCAACGTGGAAACATTTTAACTGCCATCTTACTTACTCTCCTCTTCTACATCATTCTTGCATTTCCATTTAATATATTCTTTTCTATCATTTATTTTTCAGGGTATTTCCCCTTTTCTCTATCTATATATGGGTTTTTATGTGCCTCCTTAAACAGCAGTGTCAATCCACTGATTTATTTCCTAGTTGGAAGACAAAAGAAGGGGCAATATAGGGAGACTTTGAAAGTTATACTGCACAAGGTTTTCAATGAAGAGCAAGAGCCCCCAGTTCAAATCCCATTATGATTTCTCCATTGAGTGCAAGCCTATCAGTCTAAGAAAAGACTGACTAGGGATGTGGAACATGTCTTCTAGATTCTGTTGAACTGCAGTTCTCAGCTCCCATATTCCCTCACTGTTGGTCATTCTGCTTAGGGCTGATGGTAGCTGCAATTCAACATATGTTCACATGTTGAGTGTATTTGTTTGTTTAGTTACTAGGAAAGACAGCTTGATCTGTTCTAGACTGGCTACTACACTTTCTGTGTTAAGTCTTTGACTTGCCATTTACCATGTAGTTTGGTTCATTTTTCATGGTACACACATTACAGTTAGATAATTTGTGTCATTCCCTTCGTCCAGTACATGGGCATGGACATACTCAGAGACTGAAGCAGTAGACCTTCTTGGACCTGCTGCTGAAGCGGAGCAGGAGGAGGTTCCAGAGCCACAAGTCTCAGATACAGACCAGAGTGCAGTATCAGCACTGACAGAGGCTCCAGATACTGTGTACCTGACTTGGATATTGCTGAACTCTCTTGCTGGACCTGAAGCTTGTGAATGAACTCTGTTTAGGACTTTTGTGTTTACTAAGTAAAGTAAATGCCAAACTGTAAGCTGCTCTGTTGTTGTGCATGCTCATTAGCTGGTATCTGTTATCAGAGGAAATATAACATGAATATATATAAAATTATTGTTATTGTTGCTGTTATTGTTATTGTCATCATGGCATTTTAAATCACAGAATTATCATGATGAGATGAATAAAATGATACTTACTCTGCTACTGCTCTCTTGCTAATTGAGAATAGCCACAATTTTTGTTGCACAAACTAATCATAGATAAAGATACAGACTGATATTGATGTACAATAAGCATCTTTAACAATGTGGGTTTATTTTGTTTGTTTGTTTGTTTATGTTTCCATTATGTTGCACATCACTTTGAAGGCCCTTCTGGGCAGATATTTTTAATAAGTACTAAATGAAGAGCCAGTATGGAATAGTTGTTTGAATGATGGACTATGACTATGGAGACCAGGGTTCAATTGCCAGCTCAGCCATGAAATCTACTGAATGACCTTGGGAAGGCAATGGCTAACCTCTTCAGAACAAATCTTGTCAAGATAACACTATGATAAGTTGACCTTAGTGTTGTCATATGTTAAATGACTTAAAGGTGCACAACAACAGCAACTTTGAACAAATCAATACTAAATATAAATACATACTAAATATAAAGACACTAGACATATACCCATTGTCTATTTATGTTTGTAAATGAAAGGGATGCTATGTCAACTGGCATCAGCTCCAGTAATCCCAGACATGTGTACATTGGCCAAATGTTGGGGTTGTTGATTTCTCCTCTGACTGACTGCCATTTTCCAAGTGGTCATGTAAAAAAAAAGACACTGGTTGACATCTCGAAGACCCAACCCTAGCTTTACTACTTCTCCAGAATCATCTATGTGCCAGCACTTTCCATCCATGTTTTATGTATTTGGCACATTTGCAACTGAACTGATTTCTTCCTTGTTGACATTGTTCTCCAGAATTCCTTCCCTGTCTTCACTTACTCATTTGGATTTGTGCAGTGTTGTATATTTGCTGGATATAGAAATGTCTCATTTTGCAGCAGTCTGTGCTTTCTGTCCCAGCTGTGTAAATTGAACCGGAATGGTAACTGGCAGCAATTTCCTGATCTGATGTACTGAGTGGCTGCTGTACAATTGCTGGTTTGTCCAGCTGCTGAAACACCTGCAGTTGGAAGGAATTGGAAGATGTAAGGAGGCAGTCATGCCCCTTGCTCTAAATGCACTATGGAGCCTTTTGAAAATTTAGGGCAAGGGTCATGATTTGCATCTTTCTGGATCCTATTACAATCCAATTACAATAATAATAATAATAATAATAATAATAATAATAATAATAATAATAATAATAATAAT
>NC_056525.1:242827454-242833451 GCF_019175285.1 Sceloporus undulatus
TTTTATTTGTATACCGCTTTTCCTTAGATCAAAGCAGTTTACAGACCAATAAAACCATTACAACATCTCACAAAATAGATAAAATGCAAAATACAAATTATATAAAATCTAAAAAAACAATCGTTCAAGAGAGTAAGGCAGAGAGTCAATGGGATTGGGAGTGCACAACTTCATTTTTCAGCGGGGAAGGCTAGACAGAAGAGGAAGGTTTTAAGCTTCTTTTTAAATGTTTCCAGGGGGGTCACAAGACAGAGCTCCTTGGGAAGACCATTCCAGATTTGTGGGGCCACCACTGAAAAGGCCATCTGGGATGTAACAACATATTTGGAAGATTAAATTTCCAAAAGGTTCTTCCCGGATGTCCTAAGTGTGTGGGGCGGATTATATGGGGAGATGCGTTCCCTCAAGTAACTCAGGCCCAAGCCATGTAGGGCTTTATAGGTGATAACCAACACCTTGTATTGCGCTTGGAAGCGAATAGGCAGCCAGTGAAAATCTTTCAGAATAGGTGTTATATGGTCAAACCTGGATGCTCCGGTGACCAATCTGGCTGCAATATTTTGTACTAGCTGAAGCTTCTGGACTTGGTACAAGGGTAGCCCCATGTAGAGTGCATTACAGAAATCTAGACGAGAGGTTACCAGAGCATGTACCACGGTTTCAAGGTCCTTTTGGCCCAGGAAGGGTCGCAGTTGGCGTATCAACCGAAGTTGATAGCAAGCACTTCTGACCGTCGCATCTACTTGAGATGTCAACTGTAGAGACGAGTCCAGAAGTACTCCTAAACTGCGAACTTCATCCTTCAGGGGACGTGTGACCCCGTTCAGGACAATTGGATAAATTTCCTTCCTCGGGCCTGGGGAACCTATCACCAGTACTTCTGTTTTCTCTGGATTCAGACTGAGTTTGTTTTCCCTCATCCAGCCCATTACTGACTCCAGGCAGGCATTTAGAGGAAAGACTCCATCCTTAGTGACTGCATCAGTCGGAGACACAGAGAAGCATATTTGGGTGTCATCAGCATATTGATAACACCACGCCCCATGTCTCCGGATGATCTCTCCCAGCGGTTTCATGTAAATGTTAAACAAAGTGGGGGACAATATAGCTCCCTGAGGGACACCAGATGTCAATTCCCTCTTAGAGGAGCACGTGTCCCCCAACTGCACCATCTGGAATCTGCCAGAGAGGTAGGAACAGAACCACTGGAGTGCAGTGTCCCCGATACACAACTCCCTCAGGCGTTCCAGGAGGATACCATGGTTGATGGTATCGAAAGCCACTGAGATGTCCAAGAGCACTAACAAGGGCACACTTCCCCTTTTGATGCCCAGACAGAGATCATCGACTAAGGCAACCATGGCAGTCTGAACTCCATATCCCACTCTGAAGCCAGTTTGAAATGGGTCCAGATAATTGGTTTCATCCAAGACAGATTGGAGTTGGAAGGCAACTGCTCTCTCGATCACCTTATCTAAAAATGGCAGTTATAAGACTGGCCTATAATTGTTCCTTATCAGGGGGTCCAGGGAGGGTTTTTTAAGCAATGGTTTGACTATTGCTAGTTTTAAATTAGAAAAATTTTCCCTCCCTGAATGATGCGTTAATTATGTGTTGCAATAATGATGTTACCGCATCACCACCCTGGGCGGCCAGCCAAGAGGGACAGGGATCGAGAGAGCATGTCGTCTTCCTAACACTTCCAAGGAGCTTGTCCACTTCATCGGTATGTACAAACTCAAAATGATCCAGTATAACAGAGTCCACGGAAGCTCTGGACACCTCTCCTATTGTTTCTGATGAAATGACTGCATCGAGATCAGCCCTTATCCAAGAGATGTTATCTGCGAAGAAGTTGTTAAAATTGTCACAGCAGGCCTTAGATGGTTCTAAAATAGGGTTCAGAGTGGGAGGAAGCTGAGTCATTACATTCCACTTCCACCACTGTATAAATATGCTTTATACCTGAGCACTTATTATCACTCTGTATTGCATCTGAAGAAGTGAATTTATAACCACAAAAACTCATACGGAAATAAAAACAAGTTAGTCTTAAAGTTGCTTCCACATTTCTTTTTTGTTTTCTCCATCCCCCCTTCCCCGAACAAAATCTTATTAGTGAATTGTGAAAATGTGTATCAGGACACTATGAAGAGTGTACTAATGCACATCAGACACCTCTGATGAGCACTGGGCTCTTCTAAAGTGTGTTGGACCCTTCCACTGTATATCATCTCTCTTGCTGGCTTCCAATACCTCCTAGCATTTGGGTGTGCACTAGGAGATGCCTCAATACACAATGGTACCCATTCGTCCATGACACTCCACCTTTCTGCAATAAGTGCTCATATGTTGTAATGTCATTGCAACATATAGGTGAATACAGGCATTGTGAAACTGCTCAGTTGTAACTCCATTTATGCTGATCCCCCTATAAAGAGATCAGTCCCATTCTGAATTCCAGCCTAAGCTTCCCTGGAGAATGGCAAGTTGGCAGTTCAGAAGCTGTAAGATGCAACTTACATACCCAGTTGAATTTCCCCACTATACATCTGTTTTATTATCTTTTATCCTTCCATTCATGCTTTAATTCTAGGTATTTCTTAGACTACCAATTGTAGGTAGTGCCATAGGCTATATTTCAAAGGAAGGATCTCACAGGAAGCAAACCCACTTCTAAGTATTCCTTGTCTAAGAAAACCTGATGAAATTAAAGGAGTCACCATAAATTGACAGGCAAATTGCAGACAGGCATACACATACACTGTTTAATTGTATTTTATTAATAACTTTTTATATGTTCTTACCTCTTTTGGGGTAACTCTTTTTAATTATATTTGTTTTCATTTTGTAAGTTGCTATGGATCCCAATAACAAGGAAAAATATGGTATATACATGATGATGATAATAATAATAATAATAATAGTAGTAGTAGTAGTAGTAGTCTCTGAGGATGATTTCAGTAGGCAAGCAAGTCTCTGCGTATGAAAATGGGGTTTCCAAAGTAAGCTGCTTTCACTCTATGCAAATGGGGTAAGCAAATGCAATGAGCCTAGGTATCACTTTCCAGGTTGATCAATTGCTCAAGGACCAAACCTTTTCCTTATTTACCTTTTCTATCTCTATTTACGTACACTTTTTATTACTCTACTTTTTAGTTTTTTTAAAAAAAAATCAAGTAGAATTGATACAGTTAAAGTTATCTAGGCATACATTGTTGTTATTTCTTCCACATCATCAGCAGTGTGAATACATTTCTGAATCGATTCGATTGCTGTGTATCGTTAAAGGAAGGGAGGCAGATCCATTTTAACCTGAAATGATGGCATGTGTGAATAATGCAAGGCAGGGGTTAAAATGACTCAAAGAGACTCACCAACCGTAATGGGAAGAAAAAAACCAATCTGCATCAGCATGGCAATCCACATCTCCCCAGGACAAAAGAGTGAATGCCCCCTTTATCTCATTGAACTAAAGTCTTAAACCAAATGGAGAGCTTTGTTTTGCTCTTTTAAGGCAACAGTCTTGCATTATGCATTTAAGAAAAAATTGATCTGCCTCATTGCTGTTCTTCTCTAATGTTTTCTAAGATTTTGCCATGTTGAAGAGGCAGATGACATCTGTAAGTAAAATAAATATTTTGATCAGTAGATGGGACACCTCTAGAAACTATCATAAATCTTCAGGGAAGGTGAGGACTCCTGCCTGAAACTGCAGAAACACTATTCTCAGTAGCAATCTTGGGGCCAGTATGTCTTCTGAGGTCAACTGCATATGATCCAGGACTGTGACTAGGATATATCTGCTTGGGGTTTGAAGGTTTTTTATTCAGTAAGGTTGGTGTACTGGCAACAAGATATCACCAGAATTTCAACATTGTTCTTTCTTGTACTGTACATTTCCCAATGGCCAGATGCTTTGGGTGTTTGCTGAGGCCAAGAAGCTGTTGCCTGTCATCATAATAATCTTGCTATGGCATGTGAAGAGGAAATGTTGAGATACTGATCATGTGAGAAATTTTGTTTGAGAGCAAACACAGACAAAGAATGCCTTGGAACTGGATCGATATCATTATGTTCTTTTCTTTTCTTTTTTTTAAAGACCTTTCAGTGATTAAAAACAACAAAGCCAGCCCCAATCACATACTTACAAGGAGAAACAAAACTCCAGCCAGATGCAGCATTGCCCCCAAACTTTGTGATGACAGCTGAATTTTATACTCGAGACATCACTAATAAGAAGTTTCTTTGGAATGTCAAGAAATTTGGTTAGCCTAAGTTAAACCTTGCCTCAGGAGTTCTGGCATTTTCCCACCATTACCTGAGGCATTCCTGAATGGGGTCCATGAACAGACCTTTTCTTTGGCTGTTTGGAGACTCTGAAAGTCTGGAACCCCATTGAGCTACCATTCTGTTGTTCTTCCACCAGCAGGCAAGGACAGGTGAGCTGCTTGGAGACTCTGGAACTCCTTATCAAGAAACGACGTTTGCTCCTTTTCTCTTTTTCTTGTGCTAGAAGAATAAGACCAATAAGGACATTTTAGTTCAGCAGACCTGTAACACTCAACTGGTCTGAGCTAATTGGCTGTATGCTTTCTATTCCTTTTCTTACGTTCTCCATTTCCCAGTAAACCACCTTCCTCCCCCTAATTTATTTTTTTATCTTTTATTTATAATGCTAATGTTATTATTCCAGGTTTCATTACTGTTTGTCATGCTAAGACCATTGTTCAGAAAAGGTGGAGAGGGGGAAATAATTTTAAGTAATCATAGAGCTGGAAGAGACCTCAAGGGTCATCAAGTCCAGTATATAGAAATAAGTAGCTTAATATGCTTCTGATAGAATGCTCTCTTTAAGCCTAATGGCATGCAATAGTGCAGTTCCTGTCCGATGGATAAGGTCTCAGTGTGCAAGAACATTTCATTTTCATTGCTCAGCACTCTGACTGGGTGTGAAAAACGGTCCCACCCGATGCCTGATACAAGTCAAGGTTTTCTGAAAGACTGCATCTCCCTATACAAGCCCACCAAAGTTTTAAGATTTTTGGAGGGGGCTTTGTCTCAGTCCCACCACCATCAGAGGAATGTCTGGTGAGGTCTTGGCGGAGGATCCTTCTTATTTAAACAGGCATTTTGTTTAAACAGCAATGGGTGTGCGGGTTTTTAATGTGTAAAAGGCTTTAATGCATTTTAAGTGTTTTAAATGAATGTTTTAAGTAGCTTGTTCTTTACATTTTTGAACTATTTGCATCACAGATCACTTTATCTACATAATTTTAGCATATGGTATAAGCTACTTTGGGTTCCATATAGGAAAAATAAGAATAAGAATATTATAAGTATTACAAGCTTAATTGCTGAGGAGGGGAAAGAAGGCAAGGGGAAAGGGAGGAAGGGCTTCTATGCCGTTTTCTATGTAAAACAACTATGTGTAAATTTTAAGTAGAGTTAATCACCAATACACTATTTTCTCTGCAGAGAACAGTATTTTCTGTGCAGGAATTCTATTATTCTAACCCTGATGAGAAGATTCCTGGTAAAATGAGAATCTTCTCAAGACTTCTTTTCCTGGGCAAAATTCATGGTGGTTTTGTGCACAGTCCAGCATTTTATAGACTCAACTATTTTAAAAAATATTTTTGAATATTCTTTCCTTCCTTAGTGAAGATTTTATTGGGAGCTTTTCCCCCAGTTTCCTATGGATTTGAAGTTTATGACTGTACAAGTTTGTTCATGATGGCTGCATATTTATTTAATATATTGTGAAAATAGGATGAAGGGTTTTCACCAAGACTGGATTCTTGTTTTATAAATTGATTATAATGCTAGTTTCTCCAGCTTTGTAACTGGGAAATCCTTTCTCTCTTTAAAATGGTTAAATAAGGTATATTTTAGAAAGTTAATTAATCAAACTCATTTGAACTTATTATTCCATCTCTAAATGACATTATTATTATTATTATTATTATTATTATTATTATTATTATTATTATTATT
>NC_056525.1:242833461-242924117 GCF_019175285.1 Sceloporus undulatus
TCTTCCCTACTTCTCCCCATGGAGCAGGGAACAACAACAAATAAACAATTCATACCATCAATTAAAACACATTAGTTAAACATGCAACATTTGGACAGTGTCATCCCACCAGCTTATTACTTCTGCAAAGTAAACAGAGTTAACAAAATGAAAATCCTGATAATCTTTCTCCTTTTTTTAAAACTGAAAAATATGCATTTTCACATAAAATCCCCATGTTACATTTATAGCTCCTAAACAATATGTGCTTTTAAAAAAATCTTTTTTCCCCCCTTCAGTGTGTTTCAATCTCCATATTAAATCTAAAATATGTGAATTTGGTAAATTTCCATTAAAGTGCAGAGGGAACACTTTTTCTGGTTGTTCAGACATTCCTGGAATGCATCCCAAACTCTGTGCAACTATCATAATGTCTTAGATGTACACCTTGTCCTACCAGACAGCTATTCTCAACTATTCCTCAACAGTAGAAATCTATATAGATTAATATTTTCATCAATACATTTCATATATTGTGTATTGCCTTTTTAGGCTCTTTAACTTACATTTTACTAAGTTGCTGGCAGTATGGTATACTTTAAGCCAAACAAAAAGCCTCAGCTTCTACATCCACATGGGAATGCATCAGTTTTATCCCCTTTAAATGTAAATCCACAGCAATTTAAAAACAAAACAAAACAGTAAGCCCACTTATAGAAATAATTCCATAATAAATTTGGGGTAAAGATGTGATCAGGTATAAGCAATCTTTATCCCCAGTTTGCTATGGTGCCATTTGGTATAGGCAATAGATAGCCAATGTGATGTAGTAGTTTGACCATTGGACTTTGACTCTGATTAGGGTCCAGTTTGTCACTCAAGTAGAACAACCCACTGGGTTGACCTCGGGTAAGTCACACTCTCTCAGTCTCAGAGGATGGCCATGACAAATCCCCTCCCTCTGAAGAAACCTGTCAAGAAAATCCTATGATAGGTTTGCTTTGGGTCACCATAAATAAAAAATAACTTGGAGGAACACAACAACAACAACAGGCAATAGGTCAAATGAATAGGTCAAATGGCAATAGGCAACAGGTCAAAACCTAGAAGGATTTGAAGGGGCACCTGATCAGGGATAGACATTTTATTGTGCTGTCACTGAGCCAAGGAGTGTGTTTGTACATGTTGAATGGAGGACTGGGAATTTCTCATGGTCCATTTCTCCTACCTTACCTTTGAGTCTGAGGCAGGAATAAACCTTTAAATTCTAGATTTAGATTTTGCAGATGTGGATATAGAGTCACGGGTAAATATTTTAATTAAAGATTTTTAATAAATTAATAAATATCAGGAATGTAGGAAGCTGCATTATTCTGACTTAGCCATTGTCCAATCCACACTAGTATTGCTAACTCTGAGTGGTAGTAATGGCTGTCTATAATAATGTACACCACTTTAACTGCCATGGCTCCATCCAATGGAATCCTGGGAATTGTAGTTTGTTGTGGCACCAGAACTCTCTGCCAGAAAATGCTAAATATCTCACAAAATTACAAATCTCATATGCCATTGAGCCATGGCAGTTAGGGCTGTCAAACTTCATGATGTCTCCAGTGCAGATGCAGCCAAGGGTTCCCATCAAGATTCTTTCCCAGTCTTACCTGAAGATCCCTGCAGTTCCTTGGTGAGCTTCCATCCGAAAACCAAACAGACATGTCCTGCTCATCTTTCAAAATTAGACAACACTGCCTGTGTTCAAGGTGGATATTGGGGAATTGTATGCTGCAAAGAGGAATGGAGAGGAAGACTGCAGACAGAAAAGGGAAGACAGATGCTACAAACCCACATCTAATTCCTCTGTGGGATGTAGAATCAACTGATGTAAGAATTTTAGGTCGCATAGAACCATCCTCATATGAGCAATGTGTATGCAAAATCTCCAAATGCAGTGCAAAATTGATGTGAATTTTCACCTCTTGTGATGCAAAGAGTATTAACCAGCTCCATCTTTCAACCTGGCAGTCACAATATGAATTGTGAAATGCTGATTTGACTTTTTGTGGGAAGGAGGTTTGAGCTAATATATGTTCCTAGATCCGTACCATTCATGAAGCCAACAATGCAAATGTGGAATTTAGTTCACTTTTATAATAACAGAATACACATCTTTTTCTTCTCCTATCAGGATCTTCTCTTCCAAGAAAAGATAACAGAATTCCAGATGGAGAGCCTGAGCATAATGATGAATATCAACATGACATCCCAACCAGAAAACTCTGGGGATGGCGGAATATCCCTGCACAATACCTCAAATATTAACACAGGAGAGAAACCTTATTCTGGATTCAAATTTTATATTGGAATAGTCATTTTAGTAATCTGCTTTACTGGATTCATAGGGAATGGAGCTGTCATCTGGCTTCTTGGATTCTGCATTAAGAGAAACCCTTTTAACCACCTACATCCTTAATCTGGCTGTTGCTGATGTTGGAGTCCTCACTGCCATTGCTTCCCGTTATATTTTAATACATACGAGAGGGGAAATGTTTCTTCTGTTTCTTTGTCTGTATCTATTCCTATTTATGTTCACCACTAGTCAAATTCTTCTGACAAGTATCAGCATTGACAGGTGTGTGACTGTCCTCTTTCCAATGTGGCATCGCTATCACCGACCAACGCACTTGTCCACCATTGTGTGTGCCTTCATCTGGCTCCTCTCCTTCCTGCTTTCTGCAGTTATCTTAATTCTTGATGTAACTAATTCCTTTGTATATAATGACAAAATATTCTACTGCTTTCTTATAACTTCTCTCTTCTGTCTCCCACTCATGACTATTTCAGCTGTGACTCTTTTCATCAAAGTCTACTGTAAATCCCACCAGCGGCAACGACAAAAACTTATGACGATTTTACTAACTCTCCTCTTCTTCGTTATGTTTGATTTCCCATTTAATACCCTTCTTCTCATTCATTTATCTTTTGAAGCACTGCCTTCCTTTTTCTTCACATGGAGCTATTTGTGTGCTTGCCTAAACAGCAGTGTTAACCCACTGATCTATTTCCTAGTTGGGAAAAAGAAGGGAGGCCGTTCTAAGGAAAGCATGAAGCTCATCCTACAAAGGGTTTTGAATGAAGAGGAAGACTGCAGACATAAAATGGAAGACAGAATCTTCTGACAGAAACCCAAATCTGGTTTCTCCTTTGGAGGTAGAATCAAGATGTAAAAATTTTAGGTCCCATATAACCATCATCATATGAGCAACATGTATGTAAATTTTTCAAATAGAACAGAATTTTATAGAATCATATCTAGAAGGGGAGTCATGGGTGATTGAATCCAATGCTGAATCTCCAGCTAGAGTATCCCCAGCAGCTAGCTGTCCAGCTTCTTTTTGAAGATGTCCAGAAAGAAGACTGCCACCATCAATCTAGGCAGTTGGTTCCACTGACAAACCACTCTTATTGTCAAGATGTTCCATCTCCTGTTCCATTAAAATCTAACCTCCAGCAAAATAAAACCATTAGACCTGATTCTACCTGCACTCCCCTCTCTGTGATAACTACTTGAGATATTTAAAAAGTACAATCATGTCCCTCCTCAGTCTTCTTTTCACCAAGCTGAACATGCACAGCTAGTTCTTCTGAATGACTCTATATTCAAAATGCAATAAGGGTCTAAAAATACAAACAGAAAATTAACTCTGTTTAAAAAGATTGTCTTTTCAGGAAAATCAAAGGATTCTTGTGAGAGATGGGAAGACAGCTAGAATCAAATGTGGTTATATAATCTAAATATGCACAATTTCTGCCTATCTGCACAAAGAATAACTTTTTTTAAAAAAAAATGAACCACAGTGGGAAAAATCTACAACATTAAACAAAATATGACTTGCATATCCACCAACCTCATATATATGATTGATTGCCAGCCTCTCAAATGCACTGTGAAATATGCTGGGCAAACCACCACTGATCTTCATACAAGATTCAGGGACTCAAAACAGTAATTAACATTAAAAAGTTGGAACAACCGGCAGTAAAACACTTTAATTCTAAGGGACCTAACATTTCCAACATGACTATACTTTTACTAAAGAATCTCTTTAATGCAACCATGCTTAAGAAGAGAGAAAACCTTCTGGATTTATAGGTGTGACATCTTGTCTTCATATGGCCTTAATTTAGGGAACAGTACCAGGCTTTCCTGAAGAGCACTAGATCCTATCTGATCTTGGAGGCTAAGCAGGGTAAACTCTGGTTAGTACTTGGATAGGAGACCACCATCTGAATACCAGGTGCTGAAGGCTGTATTTCAGAAGAAACTGGCAAAACCATCTCTTGAGTATTCCTTGCCTAAAAAAAAATGTGTGGGAACTTGTATCTTAATACCATTTTGCTTTTTACTTTCCTTATTAATCCATTTCTACCTTATATAATTACTCAACTTTAATTATGTTTTAGAAGTGTAAATATAAATATGGTGAAGGTAAAAAAACAATGTAAATTAATAGCTGCTATAGGATAAGAAAAATTGCCCCTGAATATGTTTTCTGGATGTGAAGACACCACATTTAAGCATTTAGGTTTTGACCTCCAACAAAGGTAAAACTTTGTTTTTAACCCTGGAGGCTTCTCTTGAGAGTTCTCTGCCTAATGAAAGGGGCTGTGAACTCACAAAGGGTGGAAACATCTAATGGGATTCAAATTTTATTTCATGGACATTGAAAGACTTTGTTTCCAGTACCACATGGACAGAAGGAGGAGGTTAAGTGGTGATATGATAGCTCTGTTTAAATATTTGAAGGGATGTCATATTGAGGAGGGAGCCAGCTTGTTTTCTGCTGCTCCAGAGACTAAGACCCGGAGCAATGGATGCAAGCTGCAGGAAAAGAGATTCCACCTCAACATTAGGAGGAACTTCCTGACAGTAAGGGCTGTCCGACAGTGGAACACACTTCCTTGGAGTGTAGTGGAGTCTCCTTCCTTGGAGGTCTTTAAACAGAGGCTGGATGGCCATCTGTCGGGGATGCTTTGATTTGGATTTCCTGCATGGCAGGGGGTTGGACTGGATGGCCCTTGTGGTCTCTTCCAACTCTATGATTCTATGATTCTAATTTGTCTGTGCAGGAATATCTTGCCTGGTTCTTTATGCTCTTCTGACATTGTAGCTCCCATCTTGACAATTGGCACTTCCCCAACCATTGATGCTAATTCCCTCAGGTATTCCTCAGGGGGTATAGTTGCTAATCTGGGAATCAGAAGTCCAGGTACACTTGGTCCTGTTTGCTCCAAAGTGGAGAGAGGTGTTAAAATTTCTTTTCTCTTCTCCCCCACTGCAAGTCTCAAGCACCCTTTTTTGTGTGTGCCAGGGCTAGCCACAAGACTGCTGGAGATGCCTGGGCCTTTTTCAAAGCACAAAGCCAAGACAAAAATATGTAAAGGACCACATCTTGCCAGATGCTTCACTTTGGCTATGCTTAACCCTTTCTTGACCCTATAACTCCCAATTGCTCCTAACTAACCTGCATCTTCCCCACTGCCTTAGCTGCATTATTAGTAAAAGCAGCAGCAGCAGCAATAGCAATAGTACTGTAGTGACTGTCCTTAGCCACCATGATAGTCCACTACAATAGCCCCAAATATACCTTCCTCCTATAATCTAGAACCTCCCCACTGACTTTCATAGGAAGGAAAGAAAGATTAATATACCTGCCTAAAGAAGAAACAAAACCAGCACCCACATTCAAAATTCCTTTGGTCTCCAGAAGACTCACAATCAACATAATATTCTCCTGACATTATACCCAGAAGTCAGGACACAGCAACCTTGATGGTTATAAATAAAATAAACGTTATTCTTATACCCCGCTTTTCTGCTACAGCAATCAAGGTGGCTTACATGACTAGAATATATTGGAATAATACATACTCTCAATAAATAAATTGACCCCCCCACACACACACACATTTAAAACAGGAGTAAATACAATACAGTTTATAATTCAACCTGTTAAAATGACAGCAATTTTCTAGCAGAGGCAGTGGTTACATAAAGTAGGGAGAGTACAGAAATTAGATTGAACTATTCTGGGAAGACCTGCCGGAAGAGATCCGTCTTGACAGCTTTTTTGAAGCTGTCTAGGCTGGTTATTTGATGGATCTCCTACGGCAAAGTGTTCCATAGTCTGGGAGCAGCAGCGGACAACATCCTCTGGGAGGTTGCCTTTAGTCTGGTTTTATGGGTTGCAATAAATTCTTCCCAGGGGATCTGAGGGTGCAGGGCGGATTGTACGGAAGTAGGCGATCCTTATATAGGTGGGACCCAAGCCATGTAGGATTTTAAAGTAATCACCAACACCTTGTACTGTGCCCAGAAACCAATAGACAGCCAATGAAGAGATTTCGGAATAAGCGTAACATGATCACCTAATATGATTATTATGTCACATGCTTGTTTGGGCTTTGTACAATCATTGCACTGCTGCTACTGTCCTACTGTGCCCCTCTCCACTTCAACAAAAGCTCCTGGCTCATTTACCCTGTGCTACAGTCAGAATTTGACCCAAGAGCAAGAAGGCAAAGAGCAGTAAAGTAGTCAATCCAGTCCAAGTCAGTCATAGCTAATCCAGCAAGATGAAGGGACGAACAGGAGCAAGATCAGAAAGATTATCAGTCAACCCAGCCACCAAGCCAGGAATCCAGATAAACACAATTAACAAGGAGTAAAACACAAAGGCATAAATCATAGCAAATCCAAGGTGAAGAGTACATGAAGCAAGTGCACTGCCAGTCAGTGAGACAGGATGGTTACAAGCAACAAAAACACAATGGACCTGCTGGAGGATTTATAGGCAGCTTTAGATTTACCTTGAAATGACTCAGAAATGACCTCCCACAAACATGCAACACATCCCTTGATCAATAACTAAAAAAAAAAGACCTTGGTATTTAAAGGGCCAATAGTTCCAGTACCAACCACACCACATTTAAAATCACTTATGAAAGTTTTATTGGTGTTGCCATGGAGAAGTGTAGCTATGGGACTACCATGTATGACAAGGCTTTCTCAGTGGTGGCATACCTGTTACAAATACTCTTTAGTCAGAAATCTGAGTGGGAAGAGCAGATTTGCCTTTCAGACATAGTTTAATATTTTCAGGAAGGATAAAGGTGTTTTCCTGTCTTTGGTGCTGTTTGCATTGCTTTTTTTGTACAATAAAAGTTATGGAAGTTCTGCACATGAAATGAGATTTATTATGGTCAATGACCAGCACAAAATAATACAATACAGTACAATATTATACCATGTCCAATAGAAAAAACAATGCTAGCATACTATATGAATACCAAAAGGAAGACAGCTTGGAGATACCATGAACAAGGGTCAATAGATACTAGAATAAGTAATACTGGTGGGATACAGACCACCCCTTTGGGGCAGCCTGCACCCACCCCTTTCCCCGCCGGGTCAGGGCCTGAGCAGCCACAGTGGCAGCCTCAGAGGCCCTGATCCACCACTTTTCCAGGCCGCTTCCCCCCTGGCCTGGAAAGGAGTGTCCTTGGGGCTTCATGCCCCAGGACACCCCAGGGAGCCGCTGCGGGAGAGAAAGAGGCCACTCGGCCCCTTTCCTCCCAGCTTCATTCCCATAGCCATTTGGGGGCTGCAGGAACGAGATGCTCCCCAGGAAGGAGCTCCATTCTGGAGCTCCTTCTGGTGCCACAAATATGGCGCCCTATGCTCCCTGTAGTGGCACCAGCACATCACAGCCGCGCCACGCCGTTTAAACATTGCGCGGCCATCATGTCAAAGTGGCAGCGCCCATCTGTACAGGGTGCTGCCATTTTGACGTATGGAGTATGTGCTAGGGATAGGGAGCGTCTGTAAAGGATGCTCCAAGGCAACCCTAGCACGTACTCAGTATGTGCTAAAAGGCCCGTCTGTAGAGGGCCATTGTACATCAGGTTGTATCAATTTTCGCAGTAATTCAGAAGCTAAATAAATTCTAAGAACTATATAATAAAAAAAACTATTCAAATAGAAAATAGGGTCATTAAAATTAAAATTATAACACCATTCTGCATCAGCACACTATTAGAGCAACACAAAAATTTGCCACCTTGGCTTTAAACCCTGAGGTAGTGAGGTTTAGCTGGTATTATTTGTAAGATTAATGCTGTAAAATAATTATGAAAAGACAACTTGATTCCTATTCATGTGGAGAGCCATCTTGTATAAAGGAGACTCCCCTCTTCAGACCATCATTTTCCAAATGATTAGAAGGGTGAAGGAGTGATGCAAGGCTAGCACACCCTCCGTAACACTTTAATAGGATTATTGTGTTTAAGGATATTGGTTCCCAAACTGCCTACATTTTAAAAAGAGCCACATAAGGGATCCATGTAGCTGGCTAATTCTAATTCTTAATAACAAATATAAACCTGGATTTCTCAAAAGTGCTATTTTAGAACATAGATATTTAAAAAAAAGATACATCATCCATTTAGATCACTGGGGTTGATAAGTAATTCACTTCTCTTTTTTAGAATCTTCATTTCTGGTAAGATGACATGTCCTTCTTGCCATGTGAAACTGAGATATGGATTAAACCAAGATAAAGATTTGAGGCAGGAGAGGGATGCTACGTCTAGCAATCTGATTAGTAAAATTTTATATTTTTCTTTATATTCCAGAAGATTCCACTTTTGTCCATGCTACTGAAGTCTTTCGTCCACTAGATCTGAAGACTGCTAACTCTCAGGTGTCTATTCCAAGGATAGGTAAGTAGACAGATAGTCAGACAATATTTATTTTATTTTCTACAACAGGAGTTGCTTACAGAGTGGCATATCTTCCAATAAAAAAAGACAAGGTGGTACTTCCTTTCACTCTAAAATCTATAATCTTAAAATTTATTATTTTATAAACTAAAAAGGCATGGCATAAAAAGATAAGGGGGGTGGTGGAAAGGGAAAATAAAATAAAATCCCAGGCAGAGTTCTCAGAATTATGAACCTTTACAACCTGGTAAAATGTGGCATCATGAGAGTTGGGTGAAAGCAAAACTCAGCATAATAATTTGAGTGTTGGACTAGGACTCTGGGAGAGAAGAGTTCAAATCCCTGTTTAGCCATGGAAAACCACTTGGACAAGTCACATACACCCAGTTTAAGAGCAAGGCAATAGCAAATCTTCTTTGTTGAAAGCTTGCAGAGAAAATTGGACGGTAGGGTTACTGAAAGTCAGAGTCAATTTGAAGGAACACAACAAAGAACAGCTCAATGGGACTGGCTTCTGTGCATTTGATACAATGTATGTAAGGAATATATCAAATACACAGAAGCCTGTCCTATTGAGCTACTGTTTATTATAATGTATGTAAGGATTAAGAGAGTCAGTGTAGTGTAGTGGTTTGAGTGTTGGACTATGACTCTGGTGACCAGGATTTGATTCTCAGCTTGGGCAAGAAACCCACTGGGTGACCTTGGGAAGTCACACTCTCTCAGCCTCAGGGGAAGGCAATGGCAAACTTCCTCTGAACCAATCTTGCCACGAATCCCCCATGATGGGTTTGCTATAAGGCAAAAATGACTTGAAAACATACAACTACATGTAAGGAATATAAATGAGAGTCAGTGTGTTGTAGTAGTTTCAGTGCTGGACAACAAGTGTGGAGACCAGGGCCCAGATCCCCATTTGGCCATGGAAATGCACTGGATGGCCCTGGGCAAGTAACACTCTCTAAGCCTCAGAGGAAGAAAATGCCCCTCACTGTTATTGTTGTTGTTGTTGTTGTGTGTTTTCAAGTTGTTTCCAATTTATGGTGACCCTAAGGCAAATCTAGCTAGGCATTTTCTTGGTAAGTTTAGGGTCACCTTATAGGGCCGTTGTAAGTTGAAATGAAATGAAATTCTTTATTACGGCCAGAGACCAGCATCAATATAAAATATAACATAGAAAAATAAATAATACACATAAAAAGATTGCTTGGGATAAAAATCTGTCAACTAGAAATGTAAATAATTCATTTCTGTTACATTTAAGATAGCTTCATTTAAAATAAAATAAAATAAAAACTTTTTCCTTTGTTGTAAGCTGGAAATGATTTGAAGACACACAACAACATGTAAGGTGTATAATATGAAGATCTTTTCTTGCTGCCATTACTGAGTTATAGCACATACACTTTGTTCCAATTTTAATAATAATAATAATAATAATAATAATATTTATACCCCGCTCTTCAGCCAAAGCTATCAGAGCGGCTTACAATTTGTAAATTAGACATTTCCCTGCCCTCAGGCTTACAATCTAAAAAAGACAAGACACAAAAGGAGAAGGGAATGGCAATGGGGAAGGGGGAAAGTCCAGGAAATGTGCTCTCCCTCGGAGGCCTGTTGGAGCTAGCTTGCCTCTCTCCCCCTCATAAATAGCAGATTTAGAATAAGACCCTACAAGAAACTTTCAAGACCCATAGCTAGTCATATGAAACAGTCCTAGTAGAGCATGGCAAAGGGTTTAATTCAAAAGTATAAAGCAGCTTCATACATTTTTTTCTATATGTAATGATAATAGGCTTAATCTAATTCAGAAGAGTTGTTGACAGTGATAGTTGGATCCCTCTCTCTTAATCCATGGAAAATATTACAGATGTGGTGGTTGTGGCTAGCTTTCCAAGTGGGTGGCAGGTGAACCTGAAGCTGTATTTATTTTAATGTAGTGCTGGGAAATTCACTTCAGATTGGTTATCATTCTTTCTGCAGCTGATTCAAGTTGAATGGGATCTCTCCTAGTGTTGATCAAGGGTCTCACCCCAGCACAACCCCCATTCAATTCAGAGCAGGCGTTGGAGAAGCAGCAGTAAAATTCAGAGTTGATTTGCCACCCCATGACAGCAGATGTACTCGCCATTCCTGGTAAGAATAATAATTTGTTTTATTTATATACCGCTATTCCAAAGATCATAGCGGTGAACAGCAAGTAAGCTAATTACCAATCATTCCACACATGTTACTTGTTTACAAAACTACACACCAGTCAAGGTGCAGAATATCCAAAGACAATAACAACAACAACAACAACAATCTATTTATAGCCCGCCCAATCACAAGGAATCCAGGTGGATTACAGCAACAAAATATAGAGAATACAATAAAATAAAATACAAAAAATAAAATAAAAGAGAGTGACGTGAGTTACAGAAATTCAGAGTTAGGCCTGATGGAATGGAGTCTATCTTTTTCACTCCCTCCCAGGTCTGATGATGACAGTTGGGACGGAGGGAGGGCTCTTCTTCTTGAGGCAATGTTTATTAATGTTTATTAATTTTAATTAATTCTTCTCGTTAATTTAAGAGACAAATTGGTGGACCTAAGTCACAGTAACCGGGGAGAGGAACTAGGTAGGGAAGGCCTGCCGGAAGAGATCTATCTTAAGAGCCTTCTTAAAGGCTGTAAGAGTAGAAATGTCATGGATCTCCTTCGGCAGGTCATTCCATAGCTTTGGAGCTGCGATAGAAAAGGCCTTCTGGGTGACTGAAGTTAGCCTAGATTTTATTGGCTGAAGTAGATTCTTCCCCGTGGACCTTAGAGTGTGGGACGGACAGTACGGAAGTAGGTGTTCCCTTAAGTATTCTGGACCCAAGTCATGTAGGGCTTTAAAGGTAATCACCAACACCTTGTACCTTACCCGGAAACCAATTTATTTGAGCATCCAAGGCTGAAAAATCCCAGAACAAGCTTTTTCTTTCACTAATGCAATAAGTAATACTAAAAATATAATACTTACAAGGAAACAACAAAGAATGTGTGTTCCCTTCCTGGCCCCCTAAATCTGTTGCCTGATCTCAGATGTGTAATCAGTCCCAGTCCAGATCAGTTGTCTTTTTCTTATCTGTACAGAAACCTAATTTGTTCCACTTTATATGCAATAAATTTTCAAATAATGGGAAATGGTTGTTATATCGCCATCTGTGAAGATGACTAATTAGTTTTCAAATCTCAGTTTAAGGGCAGAGAACAAAAGTAATCTTGTGGCATCTTTTAGAGCAACAGATTTATTTTAGCATGAATTTTTATGCATCATAACTTGCTTCCCAGATGCATAAGGGAACAATATTTAAACCTCATATGTTCCATATCCATCAAGGAGTGAGGAATGATGAGAAAATTTGGAAGACTACCCAATTCACACCCATTCACACCACTAAATTATAGTGCTGTTCTACATTAGCTGCCACGGTTCCCATTCTATGCAATCCTGGGATTGTCAGTTTAAGGGAAAGCAGTTAGAATTTGCAGCTAGAAGACTCTAACTTCTCTTCGGTCTTCAAACCTGAGGATTCTATAGGATGGAATCATGGCAATTAAAGTGGAATAATAGCACTATAATTCTGTAGTGTGAATGGGTACCTGGTCTACTAGACAAGGCTGGAGCTACTGCTAGAAGTTAGTTTGTACAGCATTGAAATCCAGTTGTAAGGAGATGGGGAGATTTCCCTTTTCCACTATAGTGTCTAAGCACTCCTGAAACTTGAAATTGTTGAGACTTGTGGGAAACCCTCTAGAGCCAGAGTTGTGAGACTTCTAGGGCTTCAGGATGGAGGAGCAAGGAAGTGAGCAGAAGCATCTCATTAAAAATACGCAAATATGTTTATGTTAGTTTTCAAACTTTAAATTGCAGCTTGTGTTGGAAAGAAAATGGAATGGACTCATGGATATGTGGAGCTGACATACTGGAAGTAGAGTGAGTCTTCCAAATACAAGATTTTACATTTGGTACATTGCACCAAATTAGACTAGAGCAGCACTGAAAACGTCATATGCATCATTATTTATTTGGCTCCGTGGGAAAAACTAAATCCTTCTTAATATCTTTACTGTACTTTAGTAAGAGCTATTTCTACAGACGAAGCAGCACAGCAGAAATCAAGCATGATGGTGACAGCTGGAAATGAGTACAGTGGAGAAAAACATCACACTGGGACAGGGACCGATCCAAATTGTCCCTATGTTCAAGGCGATCAGAAGTTTTATGACACAGAAATGATTCTCACGACCACCTTCACTCTTCTTCTCTCCCTTTTGGGATTTGTGGGAAATGGAACGGTCATCTGGCTTCTTGGCTTCCGCATTAAGAGGAATCATTTCACCACCTACATATTGAACCTCTCCATCGCTGATCTGGGTGTGGTCACAGCTCTACTCGCTATTAATATGTACTGGCTTGTTGCTCGGCTGTCTTCTCTCCAGTATGTTGATCCATTGAAGACAGTCTTTCGTACCTTCTTCCTAGTTACATACAGCACAAGTCAATTTCTATTGACAGTCATCAGCCTTGATAGGTGTGCGTCTATCTTCCTCCCACTTTGGTATCGATTCCACCAGCCAAGACACTTGTCCACCATCGCATGTGCTGTAATCTGGATCTTCACTTTCCCACTTTTTCCTGCTCACATCAGTCTCTATCTGTCTTTTAACTATTGTGGCCTATGGTTTTCCCAGTTTCTGCTGAATGCTGTGGTTTCCACTCCAGCTATATCTATATCTACTGTTGCCATGTTAATTAAAGTTTGCTTAATATCTCCACAGCATAAACGGGGGAAGCTTTTAACTGCCATGTTGCTTGCTCTCATTTTCTTCCTCCTCTTTGCTTTTCCAATGAATGTAATTCAATATATCTCCCGCTATGTTGATTTAAAACACCCCTACCTTTATGAATATGGCTACATATGTGCATCTTTCAACAGCACCATTAATCCATTTATCTATTTTCTAGTAGGGAGAGAAAGAAGTGGTCAATGGAGGCAGAGGATACAGCTAATATTAGAGAAAGTTTTCAAGGAGGAAGAAGACAGTAGAGAAACTGGAACTTCAAATTCAAATACAGTGGAGATGGTACCATAAATGGGTCTAAATTCCAGTTTTGCCATTTTGGCTGTAATGATTTACACTTTTTGCTCAAAAGTATAAGAAAAACCTGTTTAGCTTTCTAGCCTGTAAAGTTACCATAAGTTCTGTAGCTGAAGAGATATAGAAACCATTCCTTGTTGACCTTGAAGGAAGATAATGCCACCACAACAGATTTTGAAATTCATGTAGTGAATCCTTTTGCTGTTTCAACTAGAGTAAAACTTTTGCATCAATACGTTTTACAGATTTATTGATTCACCAGTCAACAACTGACTCAATAGGTCTATTTCTGGATGAAAATATATAGATACAGATCTGTCACTTTTGTTCTGTTGAGTATCATCATTTTCAACCAAATGTTTGGTTTCATCCTGGTTCAACATTGGGCTATGAGACTAGTATACAGACATTTTTCTGTCTCTGTTTTCTGAAGGTCCATGTTTTGACCAGAGTCCTGTAAGTGCACTTGTTTCACAGTTTGCAACTGTGGTGACAGAAAGCAAGAAAAAGCACAAATTGACTGTCAATTCCAATGAAAGTAGATCCATTGAATAATTAAGATTTAAGTAAATATTGAGTCGCTCTATGACAGGGAGCCAGCATATTCCAATGGTTTGAGTCTTGGACTAAAATGCTGAAGATCAGGGTTGGCCATGGAAGTACACTGAGTGACCTTGGGTGAATAACACAGTTTCAGCCTCAGAAAACTCCATGATAGGATTGCCTTATGGTTGCCATTAGTAGGAAACCCCTTGAAGGCACACAACAACACTATATAACAGTTTGTTGAATAGGTTTTCTTTATTTTGAACTATCCATGGGGTTCAGGCTACCATCTCCTGGCTCTAGGCAGCCTATATTTTTCTCTTGTATGATTCTTAACACCTTTCCCTGATGAAGAAGCCAATGGAGCTTCAAAAGCTTGACCATGTATTTTGTGCATTTTGATTTGCTGATTTAAGGTCTCACTGTTTTGTGGGTTTGGGATGTTATTGTACTTTACTTCTCCCATGTCTTCCTTCCTTCAGGATATTGCACCCATAACCCTTCTATTCCTGCAATTATAGTTAAGATGGAATTGTGCACCAAAAAGATTCTGGTATTTATGTCATTTCTTTCTGATTAAAGGAAGCTTCTGCATATTTTCAAGTTTTGCACTTGTGTGTATGTTTTTGAAAAACATGCAACATTTTGATGTAATGAAGCAGATCATACCTATTTCATTGGTAGGCTTAAAAGTATCATAATGAATAGTTTTTATGGAAAAGGAAACCTAACTTCTTTCTTCGACAGTGGAACATACTCCCTCGGAGTGTAGTGGAGTCTCCTTCCTTGGAGTTCTTTAAGCAGAAGCTAGATGGCCATCTGTCGGGAATGCTTTGATTTGGATTTCCTGCATGGCAGGGGGTTGAACTGGATGGCCCATGCAGTCTCTTCCAACTCTATGATTCTATGAGGCTTTCTAGACCGGCATTTGGGACGTCCGGAGGACGTCCCATTTTAAAAAGGGGGCGTCTCTTCTAGATGCCCCTGGGCCTAATACGGACTCTGTCCATACAAGATGGCGCCGGCCCTTCTACATGGATGGCGCCATCTTTGCGTATCGGACGCTGAGCGTCCGTACGTGTCGCGTCCATTGAGACGTAGCGAGTGCGCCCCTGGCGCCTCGATACGTCGCAAATGCGACTCAAAAAGAAGCTCCATTTTGGAGCTTCTTTTTCTGTCTGCACAGGAGCTGCGCCGTGTTTGTATCCCGCCTAAGATTCTTTCTTTCCCATCCCCAGTCATCACTACATTGATTGATTTCAGTTTTTTGTTCTGGTTCTGTTTGGTGGAAAACAGAGGACCTATAAAGAGGCCTGTGGCCTCACAGGATTGGAGATGTATTGGATTATAAAAGAGGAATCCTTGTTGATATGCAAATTGACTTTAAATTTCCTGGACTTTGCCCAATTGCCACAGGACCAGAGGAGGAGGGACCAGCCTGCTAAAGATACCCTCCCCATACTATTTTAACTAAGGTCAGAAACAGTAAAATGCAGGCATCTTGTTAATATCTCTATTTTTTTCTCCTGTTTGGTATGTAACATCTTGCCTGATGAAGAAGCCAGTGGAGCTTCAAAAGCTTGCAACAAGTATATTTTGCATTTCGGTTGGCCAATAAAGGTATCACCGGTAGGTGGATTTTTGTTTGAATTTACTAAACGGACAACACAGCTACCCCTGCATGTTTTATGAATTGTTCAGGTTCACTTTAGCATACTTCATGTTATCTTAATGGTATACTACTCATGTGTACAAGTTCTCAATAAATGTTGCATGAACAATTAAACAGTTGTTTCTCCAAACATTCCACCATATATTGGAACAAAATTACAGGAGTGGGGAATGGGATCGGTGAAGATAAATAGAACAGGAAGGGTAGGCTTTCTATGTTTCTACAGGTAGAAATGCTGATAAAAGGAGGAAAGAGCAGGAAGCCAGAAGAATGTGAGACTGGGTGCATCTGTCTTGGGTCTTATAGCTTTATGCATCCCCAAAAACATTTCTGCAGATGTGAGGTTGTGAAGCCATAGCTTCTCACTCATGTGCCTGACTAGTGCCCAGTGCTGGACAGGACAGGATTATTATTATTAACCTTTATTTATGAAGCACTGTAAATTTACACAGCACTGTACATACAATCTTTTTAATTAGATGGTTCCCTGCCCTCGGGCTTACAATCTAAAAATTTACATCTTATAAACGCAGAAGTTGGATGTGTCAGTCCGTCTATGTTCCATGTCAGTTTCACATGTTTAATGTCCTATGTTATAAGATTATCCTTAAAATGACTTTCTAAATGCAAAAATCCCTATTACAGTATAGTTTCTTCTGAAATGCACAGTGCTTCTAGTATGGATAAAAATCTAAGAAGGCACTGAAGAATGTCCTGGGCGTACCCTGTAGACTGTAAAAGGGAACTTCTGTAAAATCAGTTGAGATAAGAAGAAATAGAAGGAAGTCTATGCTGACCTCACAGGAAAGATTCAAGCAGCAGCCAGTTGGTATATACTGCATGATTCAAATTGGGGATTTCAAGCTGGAGATACAAATTATCAATCAGATCTGTGCATCACCAAAACTGATGGAGAAAGGAACAACAGGTACTTTTTCTTTGCTTGGGTTGTCATGCAATATCAAAGGCATCTTCAGCTGAACCTAAAATAACATTATTTTTTAAACACAAAATGAATCTTCCTAGGGAAGGCATATCAGCATCTGGGAGCCACAATTTAGAAGGCCCTATACTGTGTCACCAACCATTTGGGGACTGAAAGAATATTTGCTAAAAGTTTGAGCACCCAAGCAAATTTGTGTGCAAGAAAGTAGTCCTTGAGGTAATTTGGTTTCAGTAATATCCTGCTGATAGATTTTTAGACAATGGGATCCCATGGATGCATGCAGTGTGTTAATGTCCCTTTCAGTATCTAATAAAAATTATTTTTTCCTCAAAGGTAGCATTTTATGACACTGATTGTTAAATGACATCTTGTTTTAACTTTCTCTGCATTATCTCTGTATGTTCCATTTTAAAAGCTAAAAAGAACATGATATTCTAGTCACATGAAGCTGATGAACAGATTACATCAAGATACAGGCTAGAAGAGAGGGGAGAACGAGTGTTACATACTTTAGTCTGAGTGGTGGAATGTTATATTTGTCTTTGAGAGGTGGCACATCTGGCCTTCCACTCGTTGAATTTGCACCCTACTCACCTATACTGACTCACAGGTAAGTAATGTAGAGACCTCTGCTCCAGGTATGTAATGTAGAGACAGTCAGGGACCAGGGATCCTTCTGTACCACACAGTTATAGTACAGTACTATTTTAGTCCCAGAAGAGGACATGGAGAAAGAAGCCTATTGCTAATGGACAATAAAATTTCATTTTCAAGCAGAACCACAAAGATGGGCAAAAAGGTTAGGGAGATCTATAGTAGACAACTACATGGGGGCAGGGACCAATCTCTCCCCAACCCACCAACACATCACCCCGTGATGAAACTTCTTTGTCCAATTCCTGGCCACTATGGTGACTAGAAGTGACACAATGTCACTTCCAGTCACCATTTTGGTTGGGATACAGCTGAAAAGGCAGTCATTTGGGGACAGAGAACTTTGAGGATCTATTCAGTATGTGTATGGGGGGGGGGGTGTCAATTAGACCACCATATTGGTTGGGAAACAGCTGAAAAGGGAGTCATTTGAGGATGGGGATGCTTAGTGTTAGTATTCAGTATGTGTGGGAGTGGTTTGGTGGATTCAGATAAGTGGGAGGTTGGTGTGGTTTGGGGGCACACAATGCCTAAAAATCAGGCCAGGGGGGATTGACAAGGGTCTGTCAAGGCCCCACTCACACCATCTCTTCAGCGTTTTAAAGGGACACATGCAAACACCATATTCTGTTTCTGCAAAACAACAACAACGGATTATTATTATTATTATTATTATTATTATTATTGATATTCCACTTAATCTCTTGGAATCCAAATGGATTAAAACAATAAAAGAGAATACAGTTAAAATTCTAAAACCCCTATCCCCCCCCCCCCAGTATAAAAACATAGTAATACTAAAAAGAGATTAAACCAGACAGATATTAAAACAGTAGTATAAAATCACAGTTAAAATCAATGGAAAGGTATAGTGGGGACCAGACAGGATGGAAAAAAGAGATGGAGAAAAGGGGAGAGAAGTGGAGGGGGGGGAGGCAGGAAAATAGAGGTGGACCTAGTCTGGAAAGGCCTGCCAGAAGAGATCCATCTTTAATAGCCTTCTTAAAGGTTTCCAAGGTGGTAATCTGACGGATCTCATCCGGCAGGTCGTTCCAGAGTCTAGGAACAACTGCTGAAAAGGAACGCTGGGTCACTGCCGAAAGTCTAGTCCTCTTTGGTTGAAGCAGAATCTTCCCAGAAGAATGAAGAGTGTGGGGAGGATGATATGGGAGAAGGCGCTCCCGCAAGAAGTCAGGACCCAAGCCATGTAGGGCTTTAAAGGTTAAAACCAACACTTTGTATCTTGCCCGGATACTAACAGGCAGCCAGTGAAGGGATTTTAAAACTGGTGTAATGTGGGCAAATCTAGATATGCCAGTAACCAGCCTGGCTGCCATATTCTGTACCAGTTGAAGTTTCCAAACTTGACACAGAGGTAGCCCCATGTAGAGTGCATTACAAAAGTCGAGCCGAGAGGTTACCAGTGCATGTACTACTGTTTCAAGGTTTGTATTGTATATACAAGGATTGTATATTTCTACACTCACAATTGCTGAGCCATATGATCAGGATTTTTTGTTTCTTCCCCTACACAATGATCCTATTTATCTCTGAACTATCAAGAAAGAAGAATGTGAGAGATAAACATCTGCAGTAAGAGCATTGCATTTGAGCTGGAGATTGACACTTTATTTCCAGAGCAATATTAGATCCATTAATAGTTATCCCAGAGATCACAGCGTGTAGTCTGATCCATTAACACAGGAAACATCAGGTTTCTTGAAAGCAAATTAGGGATGATTTTTTTTTTAAAAAAAAAAAACCTTACTGCATCCTCATAGCATGTTTCTTCCCATTGGACAAAATTAAGAGAGGTTTTTGAAATTATTTCCTCTACACTTTCCCTCTCCACCAGGAATTGTGAGGCACTAAAATCATTTGTGCAAAAAATCTCCAGAAAAGCAACATTTTGCATATAAAATAGCTTAGCTTTGCAAAACACTCTGTTCTGTGCTCTTTTGTACAAAACAATAATATTAAAAGACCCACAGGTTTTTACACAAGTAACTTTTATGCAACTGATTCCCCAACTATCAAGTCAAAAGTCTGAGAGAGAGCTGTTTGAGAGCTTGTGGACTGACTGATTTAGGGCCCAGATATGACATTTTAGGAAAAAACAGATTATTTGGATAGCCAAAAAGACTTTTTTGGGGGGGAGGGGCACATTTGCAAATATGGGTTGTTTTTTTTTAAAGAAACCCTCCCAAATTGGAAAAGAAATGTCATCTAATTAGAACAGAAAGTCACATAATCTCACTGAGAGGGAAGACTCCTTTGGAAATTATTCATGCTTGTATGTTAAAAAAAATGGTCAAGGAAGCAGCCAAGGAGAATAATGGATCCTGGTTTATAAGCATGTGGCTGATATACACACGCCCTTCAGAATTGTGGCACAGACACAAAAAAGTGCATTTGTGAATGAAAAAGAATTGAATTTTGCTGATGCAACAAGGTAAATATTGAGGGATTGACGGGGGGGGATTGTGGAGTGGGTTACTAAGGCTCACATCTGACCAACAGCTCCTTGTGCTATTTTTCAGTTTCATTATTTGCTACTCTGCTCTGGCTGGTTCCTGCCTTTTCACTCCCTTCCAGGCCGAATGATGTCAGATGTGTTTCTATAAAACATTGTTGTAATAAAATTTATTCGGTCTTTGACCAGTATAAAAACAAAACCACACAGTGTATCAGTATAACAGTAACAGGTTAAATACAGTAACAGGTTATATAAAACATTATATAAAATATTCAAATACAGGTCCCTTTGCCTAAATTTCAAATGTTGCAAGCATTGTTAGATATTCTGTCCATTGGATCACAGGTTAAGAAAAAAAATCTTTTCAATGACAAAGTTTCCATTTTTGAGCAGTCAAAAGGGTGCAAAAATCCACTTCCAGTGGCCATTTCTTAATTTCCAAGAAACAGGTGAATAATTCAAAAGAACATGCATGTCTAAGAATATCAATGAACTTTCCAAAACCAAATTTACTCATGCGATTAAAGGTAAAGGTTTCCCCTTTACATGAAATGTCAAGTTGCAACTCACTGTAGAGTGTGGTGCTTATCTCCGTTACTAAACCCAGGGAGCCAGTGTTGTCCAAAGATGACTCAGCATGCCTGCACTGAATGCTGTTACCTTCCCACCAAAGTGGTACTATCTATCTACTTGCATGTGCATGCTTTTAAACTGCTTGGTTAGCAGAAGCGGAGACTAATGACGGAAGCTCACTCCATGGGCCTCAAACTGTCATCCTTCCAACATTATGATCATCATTTTTTTAATCTGTGTTTTAATTCTTTGGTTTTAATGTTTAATATTGTATTGTTCTTGTTTGTCGTTTGTTGTTGCCATGATGCTGTAACCCGCCTTGATCTCAAGGAAAGGTGAGCTATAAATAAACGATTTATTTATTATTATTTATCAGAATCAGCCACTTAAATACTAAGCCACCATGTCCTGCATTCATGTGATTACTTCCTCCAAAAATGTAGCTATTACAGGACAACTCAAAGATATATGCATTAAAGAAGGATTAACAGTATCAGATTTCCAACAATTTGTTGATTTAGAAAGTCCTTTCTTGAATAAATGTTCTGGTGACCAGTATACCCAAAAGGACAATTTCTACTGAATAAGATGTATTCAGAAACCTAAAGCCATACAGTTATAGATGTTAAAACCATTGACTAGTCAGAACTGTATAACCAAATTCTCTATTCCATTCTTACTGTAAACCTTGCAGTCATATTTATTTGGAAATAACAGAAATGTGTGTGTTGTGTTGTGCTGTGCTGGTTTAGATACTTGACTGGCCTCAACTAATGTCTCTAATATTAAAGGTGCCTCAAATGCACACTAAATCTGGGACTGTAGCAAATGTTTCAGTTGTAAACATTGTCATGTGCTAGTTTAAACAGCTCTTGCAAAATTAAAAAAAAGGCAAAATCTCAACACCAACAGCCTTATCGCATAAGAATCCTATCCTGTGACAATTGTGTTTTCTGCAAAAACATGATTGCTTTCTTACCTTGCACTGCTTTGGAATAATTGCAGGATTAAAGTGTTCATTTGAGCTAAGATGTTTTCATACACAGGGATATACAGTCTGCCAAATAGGCTGGCAGACTGTTGTCAAGCCAGGTATCACCCCTCCTATATCTATGTATTTCAATTTTTTTCTTTCCACATATAGTACATTGCATTTCTCCCTGTTGAAATTAATTTTGTTAATGACTTGGTTGATGGAATAGATGGAATGCTTATCAAATTGGCAGATGCCACCAAATTAGGAGAGGTAATACTCCGCAGGACAGTACTCAAAATAATTTTAACAGATTTGAGAGCTGGACCAAAACTAACAAAATTAATTTCAACATGAAGAAATGTAAGGTACTACGTGTGGGAAGAAAAAAAATGAAATGCATAGATATAGGAGCGGGTGATACTTGGCTTGACAACAGAAAGGGATCTAGGAGTCTTAGTGGACCACAAGCTGAGCATGAATCAACAATGTGATGCAGCAGCTAATGATACTCTAAACTGCATTTATGATTTTATGATTCTCTGATTCATACAAATTCTTGTGTAGGGAGCATCTAAAATAGGAAATCATATTTGTTCCACTTATTTCTTTGAGTACTTTATCACAAAACACAGCTGGACATGCCAGATAAGGCCTAGCACAGCAAAGCCACCAGTTACCTAGAAGTAATCTCTATAATCTGATGTACATTGTAGATACTCACAGACACCAGTCAAGTGATCCTGGCAGGAAGCTACTATTCATTATTACGGTATCCTTCTCAGAAACATAGGAAAATGGAGTCTCAGCCAATGTTAAGCACACTTAGAGTGAGCCGACTGAAGTGGATGGGACTACAGTGGGGATATGAGCAAAATCTGCCATATAATCTGCAGAACTGGATTTGCCATGTTTTGAAGACAAGGCATTATTGTGATGCCAAACTGTCTTGTCTCCACAAAGTCTGTGGCCAGATGCCAAGGATTCACTCCCCTTGAAATGTATAGAGAAATATACATATGTTCTGAAATAATAGCAATAAAGAACAACATCAACAGAACAGCTCTACTGAGTGCTAGTATATTGAACCAATACCAAACTCACCAAAGTCAATAAACATGTATTAGGAAAAATCTAACGAGTATCTCCAGTAAACATTTTTTACTTTCATGTTTTACCATTGCCTTAATCACACACAAATTGAAGATATATGAAGTTATCTTCAATAAATAATATTTGGCATATTTGTCAGTTGGACTGATCACAAAAAAAAATCATTGGACAGTTTTGTTATGCTCAGTGTCAGTTAAACTATTATAGCCATTATAGTCAGCATTTTAAGAAAGATCTTTATAAATCAGTTTTCAGATATTTTGAGTAGAAATATGTTTTCCTGGAGATTTGCTGGAATAATTTTTACTCCCTTCTGGTTGACGTCTAGGTTAACGGATTGCCAGTCACCTTCCATGAGAATCATTCAAAAATTCACAGGCCAGAATTCACAAATATTTTAGAAGATAAGAGGAGCATCAGAACTGGACATCAGCCTTGAAACAAGGAGAGGTTTGCAAAAGAAATAATAGGGGAAATCCAAATTCTACAAAAAGTTAAAAAGTGGTAGGTATTCAAAGTGATCCATGTGGATTAACAAATGAAAACTCTTTCAGACTGGCAAAAAAAAGGAGAGAGTTCTATTAATATAGGTCCTTTTCTTTTGCCAAATTTTACCAGTTGTTTTTGCTTCTTCTCCTACTTATTCCATTCTTTTTAGGCACTGCTTTTAACCATTTTTTAAAAAAATGTACACTAGCACTCTTCCAAATGTGTTTAAAGCATGATGTGAGCTGTTGAAGTGTTCCTATGTTTTTATGAGCAAATTTACTTTTCTCTGGATTGTTTTAAAGGGCATTAGAATTATAATGCAAGAAAATAGTCCAGAACAACAGAAATGTCATTTGGATATTTCCATTACAAATCCCCAAACTCCCCTCCCACTCAAAAACCCCAACTAAACTAATAACCTCTCTAAACATTTGGCCTATTGCGAAGAGATCCATCTAATTTTTACCTTTTACAGTCTCCTTTTTTTTAACAACCACAAAAATCTCAGGTTTTGTGTGTGTGTGTGTGTGTGTGTTGCACTCATGATAAAAACTGCAAATTTTAAAATAGCCTTATAGAAAAAATATCAAACAAAATTTTGTGTAGTCCCTTCAGAATCTACAACATCCCCACAGTTTTGTAGGGGAGGTGCTTTAACCTGTTCTGGATAGGGTTGTACTCTCACAAATTTGGAGAAAAATACAAGTGGAAGCTGCGTTTAATATTTTGAAAAACAGAGGACTTGGCCATTACAAAAATAGAGGACTTTGTTTGGTTAACACATCCTCTTTGTTACCTGGTAGTTGCAAATTACGTTGTGGCAATGCCTAGGGATCTTTGAGCTACATAGACTCCTTGGAATACTGGAGGGCTGCACTATGTACTCATCAAGTCTGAACTCTCCCTGGAAGCCAAGGCTTTTGTACTTTGGCCACATCATGAGAAGGCATAAATCATTAGAAAAGGTGCATGGCAATAGAAAGAGAGGAAGACCACACACCAGATGGATAGACTCCATCAGGAAGATCACGGGTTTTAATTTGCTGGACCAAAGCAATGCAGTGGAGGGCAGGGGGTCTTGAAAATGTCTCATCCACAGAGTCACCATGAGTCATGGTTAACTTGAGGGCAGTTAACAACAAAACTGTGTACTGCAGCCTCCTGCATCACCACCCTCTCTCAAAAATGAAGAGAGATGCACCCCAAAATGGTCAATTGATGTCTTCCAGCATGACCAACAGCTCAATTCTAGTTTGCCACATTTTCAGGTATTTTCATACACACATGTGCACACGTGCACACGTACACACACACACACACCACTATTTAATTTCTATACAGGCCTTTTTTTAGGGAGGAGATGAAAAAGTAATCAAAGTCCCACTTCTGAAAAAGATCACATTTCATCCAAATTAGAAGGAGATTTCTGATTCTTCCTATCAAATGAAAAGGAATTAGGGGTGGGAAAATATTAGAAATATAAGAAAAATGACTGAAAACCCTGTTGTTTAAGTGTCAAGAAGCCTGACAGTCAGACTCCTGGACTGGTTATAACTGTCTTCATTCAGGATTTATTCTGTGCAAAATCCAAATATGGTTTTGCAAGGAAAACATACTTTTCTATTCAGGAAACAGTCTTTTCTGTACTGAAGTATTACTTTCTGTACAAAAAAGGCTGTTTTCATCATAAAACAAACACACGCATGATTTGCAAATAATAAATCCCAATAACAGCCTTTTCTGCACAGGAAACAGCCTGTGGTGATATTTCTTTGCAGAAAAGTCTGTTCCCTGCACAGAAATACCTGTACAGTGGGAGTTTGGTATTTGTGGGGGATCTGTTCGGCCCCCCCCCCCCCACCCAAAATCCACAGATGCTCAACTCCCGTTGTCCCAATGGTGATGCATACACATGGCTGTGCTACCATTAGGGATAGCCCCTGTTGTACCCAATGGTGGACATGCACATGACTGTACCACCATTAAAGACAATGGGCTGGGGCTTACCTGAAGTCCCACTGTCGCTAATGGCAGTGTGGCCATATGTATGCACCACCACTGACATCTGCAGATGCTGAAATCCATGAATACCAAGTCCATGAATAGCGAGGCCCCACTGTACATGGTGACTTTTCTTTCCTTTTCTGCTCAGGAATGGCTGTATTCTGTGCAAAACACTCACATGTGAATTTACACTGGCCTAAAGTAGACGGGCAGGAAAGAGCTGCCTCTGGTGCTCTGGCTGCTATCAGGCTGTGATTGGTCCAGGACTGTGGTGACCGCATGGCCCGCTCTCAAAGTAGGCCACCACCATGGTCCCAGAGCCAACAGCCAGCAGGAACAAATTAAATCCACTTCTGGAAGGGCTGGCTTTTGCTGGTTCGGTGTAGCCTTGCTTCAGTGTCTAGCATACATCATCTGAACACCACATCCCAGAAGTGGCTGGAAGCTGCTTCTTTTGGGTTATCTGTTTCAGAGGACAGGATCAATATTCAAAACGACCTGAATAGACTAGAAAGCTGGGCCAAAGCTTACAAAATGAAATTCAACATGGAGAAATGTAAGGTACTGCTCTGGTGATCCCTGGGGCAATGAGCCCTGTGCGTGACTCTTACTCCCAGGGAGTCCCTTAAAACTTCCCTTCTAGGATCTCCTAGTCTCCATTCTCACTCCCTGCTGAGCTGAATGAGACCCCTTGAGGCCCTATATCTCGCTGCCACCACTCAGTGAATTTTCCAACCAACCTACGTTTCCCCTAAGCACACACTGAGACTTGCTAGGGATCTCTAGATTCCTTCCTTGCTAGCTTACAGCAACCAGTAAACCGAGCTTAAGATGCGTGTACAGGAGCAGAGAGAGACAGCAGATACTTTTTAAAGAAAGATGTTTATTTTAAAGAAATAGCATAGGATAGGAAGGTATCTTTTGTGCAAAGCCCCCTTGCCTTGCAGGTATAGAAAGCATAGTTACAAAGATGTTCATTTCAGGCAAGCTATTAGATAAACATAACAAAACCTAAGCGCACTAACTAACACATTCCCTAGCTACTCACACAATGATAATAATAATAATAATATTTATTTCTATACCGCTTTTGATGGGATTTGCAGTCTGTGTTGAGTTCTTGGATGCAGGGAGCTGGCTTCTTGCCAACTCCACCTGCATTCCTGAGACGGTTCCCCAGCTGCCCAGAGAACAAAGAAACATCTGGTTTTCCCCAAGAGGAGGGAGGGAGAGACAAAGAAGCACATGGCCCCCAAGGATCTTTTAAAGGTTTTCCATGGAATGTTCTTGAATCTCGCAGTCCTACTCTCTGATTGGTCAGTTAGAACTTACATCAGCTATGATGTCACAGCTCATTAGCATATGATGTCAGCTCTCATTAGCATGGACCTCCCCCTAGATTAACCCTTTGTAGTTCAGGAGAAGTCCCCAAATGACTGGAGGGCCCAGTCATTACAACTGCACTTAGGGCGGAAAAATGAAATGCATAGATATAGGATGGGGGACACCTGGCTGAATGAAACTACATGTGAAAGGGATCTAGAAGTCCAAGTAGACCTCAAGTTGAACATGAGTCAACAGTGTGATGCGGCAGCTAAAAAGGCAATGCTACTTTAGGCTGCATCAATAGAAGTATAGTGTCTAGATCAAGAGAAGTAGTAGTGCCACTGTACTCTGCTTTGGTCAGGCCCCACCTGGAATATTGTGTCCAGTTCTGGGCACCACAATTCAAAAAGGACAATGAGAAACAGGAGCGTGTCCAGAGGAGGGCAACTAAAATGGGGAAGGGCTGGAAACCATGTCCTATGAGGAACGACTTAGGGAGCTGGGGATGTTTATCCTGGAGAAGAGAAGGTTAAGAGGTGATATGATAGCCCTATTTAAATACTTGAAGGGGTGTCATATTGAGGAAGGAACAAGCTTGTTTTCTGCTGCTCTAGAGAACAGGACCCGGAACAATGGATGCAAGCTACAGGAGAAGAGATTCCACCTCCACATTAGGAGGAACTTCCTGATAATTTAGGGCTGTTCGACAGTGAAACAAACTCCCTCAGAGTGTAGTGGAGTCTCCTTCTTTGGAGGTCTTTAAACAGAGGCTTGATGGTCATCTGTCAGGAATGCTTTGATTGAGAGTTCCTGCATGGTAGGACATTGAACTGGATGGCCCTTGTGGTCTTTTCCAGCTCTATGATTCTATGATTCTAGGCTGTATAAAAGGATCCAAATTGTAAATAGGCTTTGTGGTATTCAAAGACTTTTTCATTGTATGAAGAAAAATATTAAAATTGTTAATTTCCTCCTTTGAGAAGAAAAATAATTTTAAAAAATGCATCCCTAAAAAGAAGATAATCTCAGCCCCCAACTGTTAGCTGTTTGTTTCATTATGGTTCAGCATGATAGCAGAAACTTAATTTTATTGTCGTCTTCTTTCTTTTTCTCCTGCATGAATATAGAAAAAGGTGCCCAGAACAAAAGAACGAGCCTCATGACCTCTCTGCCCCCTTTGGATGTGGGAAAAGAATATTATAAATACAACGGAACTAGAGTCACAAATGGCAATGACACATTTTATATTGACTTCTTCCTCTGTGATTTTGGAGAATGCAAATATATGAGGAGCTTTGCCTTTCTCATCTCCACTTTTGGACTTGTGGGGAATGGGATTGTCATCTGGCTTCTTGGTTTCTGCATGAAGAGGAATCCTTTCACAACACTCATTCTGAATTTGGCTGTTGCTGACTTTGGGGTCCTCATATACATAGTTATTGATTGTACTCTTTATATAATGTCTTTATTTTCAAACAAAGATCCAGTTTCATGTGGGCATTTTTTGGAGGTAAAGGTGACATTCCTCAATATCTTTTTCTTCTTGCAATTCACTGGACAACTTCTACTGACAACCATCAGCATTGACAGATGTGTTTCTGTCTTCTTTCCAGTTTGGCACAGATGTCACCGCCCGACCTATATGTCTTTTACTGTATGTGCCTTCCTATGGATCACTTCCTTCGTGTTCTCTCTAATTCCCTACATTCACATTCTAACTTTTCAATATGAAATATTCTACATTGTGTTTGCTGTAACTCCCTTGCTTTGCTTCCCACTCATGATTATCTCTTCTCTTATGCTCTTCATCAAAGTCCTCTATAAGTCACCAAAACATAAACAGAGAAAGGCCTTAACAGCCATCGTCTTTACTCTTCTCTTCTTCATTATATTTGCTTTTCCAGTTACTGCTTCTCTTTTCGTCATGTTTGTAATTCCCATTCTATCGTATTATGGTGTGATTCACTATTTGTTCCTGGGTGCATCTCTAAACAGCAGTGTTAACCCCTTCATTTATTTCCTGGTTGGGAGGCAAAGGGAGGCCAAAGAAGGGAGGAGATGAAAAATATCCTTCAAAGGCTTTTCAAGGAAGAGCATGGAGCAGAAACAGACTCCCCAGCTTAAATACAGCTATTCAGCGACCTCTGAAACCAACACTATAGCAATAGCAAGTACATTTCTATACCACTTATCAGTACACTTAAGCACTCCTTAAGCGGTTTACAAAGTGTAAGCTAGTTACCTTCTAACAATCTGGGTACTAATTTTAGCGACCTTGGAAGGATGCAAGCCTGAGTTGAGCTTGAGCCCCTGGGTTGGTATTGAATTCGCAACCATATGCTTTGTGAGTGGCTGCAGTACAGGCATTTAACCACCGTGCCACCAGGGTTCAACACTATCTTTGTCAATACAAAAATAATGCATACCTGGACCTGTGAGGTGAATGGTGATGTGGGCAAAGGTATGTGTTTTATAATCTCCGGGGATAGAGACCACAGGTGGTTGCCTGTAGCATTGCATGTCAAAATGTTGCACATTATAGGGGCAGAGTCAGTCTATTTGAAACCTGACCACCCCTTCATATACTTTGGTTTCTTTTTATGAAATCAGCTTCTCATCATCGCTTCTAAAGTTTACCCTTTACTTTTGTTCATTTCCATCCACTGTCCCATATGATTCCTTCCCTTTGTTGTAGATTTTCTTTCTAACTTGTGTCATTTTTTGTTTAAGGGTTTTGATTTATTTTAATTTTAATTAGATTCCCATTTATTTCTGCTTGGGCTGGGTTACTCTTGGTTAATTTTATCATCAGGTTCTCTCCACTCATGATTTCCCCCCCACTTTATTTTAAAGCCCCCCCCCCAAAAAAAACTTGTTTGCTTTCCAGGGTGGGTACAACTTACTTCCTAGAATCATAGAAGAGTTGGAAGAGATCGCAAGGGCCATCCAGTCCAACCCCCTGCCATGCAGGAAATCTCAGTCCCATCTGTGCCTACTCAGAGAGGGCATATGAGGCAAATGGGATCTTTATAAAATTTGTTAGGCCCATCTGGGTGCCATGTCACACAACTGAGACCTTAGCAGTCCTCCTTTGGTGCATAGGGCCTTATCTAGACGATATCAGATGAAAGAGAGCTGGCTGGCCCTTTTTGGCGTCTTTGATGTTTTGGATCTGGTATCAGGAGCCTCGATGTGCCACATTGAGCATTGTGGCAGCAGTCTTCTGTTTCCAGGCTTTGCTTTTTGTGGTGCAGTCCTTGCTAGTTTGCACATGTACTGATTTCTGCTGTACCAACTTTCACATTATTATTAATCATATGATGAAGGCACTGCTTATTTGATGTTGGAGAGAAGCAATATGTTCTATGTATATTAAACAAAACATATACTTTCTTTTAAATTTTTTATTATTTTCATATTAACAAGCACAACAACTCATTTAATCATTTAATCCACACATAATACCATATCCCCATATAATCCGCCCCGCACACTCAGGTCATCTGAGAAGAGTTTATTGAGGATCCCTTCTACAAGATATAGGTCAACCTCTCAAAGGGCATTTTCCATCTTGGCCCCTGGGATCTGGAACACCCTCCCTGAGTAGCTCCGCACCGCCACCTCCCTGGATCTCTTTAAAAAGAGACTGAAGACCTTTTTGTTTCATCAAGCCTTCCCTGATGTTTCGTGATATATGTGGGCCCCCCTATATGATTAACATCTTCGAGTATATTGCTGGCTTGGTTTAATGCTGATTTTATGTATACTGTGCACTGTTTTGTAAGTTTTATGCAATTTTTATCTTGTATTGTATCGTTATTGCAATTGTTGTACACCGCTGTGATCAAATGGAATAGCGGTATATAAATAAATTTTATTATTATTATTATTATTATATCACATAAGCACATATCTAACATACTAGTATACTAACAATACATCACATATACAATACTAAAATAGACTTCTTTTCCTCTAGAGTTGAATATTTTTTGTATATACTCTTTCTTATACTTTCCTTCTTCTTGTATTATACCATATAACTTTATAACCAGTATTTCCTAACATGCTGAAAGAAATAACAAAACATATAGTTTCAGTGTGTCGGGAACAGGATTTTCTCAATTTGATGTACAGGAATGATTGCTTGCTGGGTTGACTATACGAAGGTATAGTATTACTGCCCCTTTCCAAAACTGAATTGAAATCCAAATCTCATATTTCTGTTTAGGCTGGATTTATCTGTACATTTATTCTGCTGCTTTGAAAAGTTCACAAATAAATGTATTCATTAGACCAACTCCCAGCTCTTTTACAATGGCCTGAAATGCCTGGGCCAAAACATATGGCTTCTGGCTACTTTGGGGGGCATGGTGTGCAAATGACATATGTTTCCAGATCAGCCAGAAGCTGCTCCATGGCCACCTAAGGCAGCCCGAAGCCATCAAGAAAAAGAGAGACGAAAAGCCTCTATTTGCCAGCTACCCATTTAGAACCATGGCAGCAACCAGCATCAGAACCACAGCAGCCAGTTGCCTCAATCCCAGGTTGATTGGGGGTTGATCAGAGCTGGAGCAACCAGAGGCCACCCCAAACCACAAGTTTATCTGATCCCAATGACTAGAGAAAGCATCATCCTCACTGAATTAAAAGGTTTTGTTTGTACTTTACTAATTCAAATTTTGTTTATGTTGATTTTGTGGAATAAAAAATCTCCACAGTTGCTCTTGGGTCAATAAGAGTTATTCAATTTCTGTGATAGATTTGTGAGCTGAGATGATTGAAATACTTTACAAATAAAACCCATGGAGAGAGGACATGTTCATTTAATGAGTTTGCTTTTAAAACCATTTATCCTTTATTTATTGCTTAAAAAGCTCTCATATAAATGTAAATCCATGCTGCTTAGTCCTGCTCCAAATGGAGGATGTTTTTGAATCCCTCTTGGACAGGAGGCTGGAGCAGAACAGATGCACACACCTGATTCACCTGTACTGTACATGCATTAGTCTTAACAGGAAACAGGATGTTTGACTGCACAACCTGCCCCAGCAAAACAAGTTTTGTACAACAAGGCTCTTCAAGTCAACTGGTATTTCTTTGTTTAAAACATTTATAACCTTCTTCTTGATCATGGTGTCTCCCCTGCCAGGTAAGTATATAACCACCTTCTTTACAGTGTATAGTTGGATAAGATTGATTCATCACCATTCAGTCTGACAAAATTGAAAAAAGGAGAATGAAGGAATCCAGCTGCACTTTTGAAACTGACAGAAATAGACACTTCAGAAACAGAAAGATATTAGCAGAAACACAGACTACAGAAATGCCAAACCTGTTACTCTCAAAGGTGCTGCTGGAGTCCCTTCATCCCTGCCTCTTCTCAATTTTATTTTTAAACAAACTAACATGACTTGGAGGCACATGATGACAGCAACACTTTAAAAACAAAACAAAAACACCACAGCCCCAATCTGGTGATATGCCTAAACATAACCAAGAGTAAAAAGGTTAACAATGCTACTGTCACTGTGGCTGAAGTCAGAGGTACAAAACATATTGCAGAAATGATACAGTTTGAGATGGCTTTAACTGTCCTGGCTCAGTGCTTTGGAATCCTGGAATTTGTAGTTTGTTGTGGCATTGGGTCATTGTCTATTTCTGCATCTGGAAGGGAGTCAAGTCAGCTGGAAAGATAACTGAGTGGCAAAACAGATGGCCCCGAAGTGGTGGCTTGATGCCCCCCCTTTCAGCTCCAGATCTGGCCTGCAGCAACTGCACACCACAGGCCCAATCTGATACCTTGCCAACTCTAAAAAGAACAACAAAATGCTGCTCCTTTTTAGAGTAGCAAAAAGCCACCCTTGCTGCCTTGGTGGTGAATTTCCGGGTTTCTTTGGTGTAGCGTGTCTAAATGCTGTGCCAAAGAAATGGTGTGAGAAATGGTCAGACAGTGTGACACTGGCATCGGGGCAAAGTCAGGGCATGTTGTGTGCAGTCACCTTGCTCCCACTTCACCCCATCATGTATTGAGAGTCTGTTTAGCCTTTGAGTCTTCCTAGAAAGAAATTATAAGTCTCCTCTGCAATTAGATTGCACTACAGAGAAACTTGAGAGAAAGTATAAAAGCATATCTTGGCAAGAATCTCACTGCAGCTGCACTGCAGAATTCATTCAGTTTGACACTGCTTTAACTACCAAGGCTCAGTGCTTTTGAATTAAGGGATATTCAGTTTTGTGAGAAAATTCACTTAGCATTGGATAAGGAAGCAAATTTCTCCTCTCAGATTCTCACAGCCTCTGTTGGCATTCTTTTTCTTCTGGGAAAAACTTTTGAAATGCATTGTAGTCTGCATGCAGTCTGTGGTCTGCACTGGGTACACTGGTGATGTAGGACATGAAAGGTCCTACAACTAGTACAGGATTCAGGGAGTGCAGTTTGCCCTGGAATTTTAAGTCTCACCCTTGCTTCCCTTTCCCCTTGCTATAGTCTGTTTCTAAGCAATAGTGCAACACTTCTTGTTTCTTTTTTCAAAAAAGACTTTTCTTTCCTATAACAAAAAAAGGGAGAAATTAGAGGGCAAATTGAACCCATGGCTTCTAACATTGTAATTTGCCCTGGGAAGAAATGGGAGAGAGAGGGAGAAGAGAGGGGGGCCACATGGTAATCTAAGAGATAGCAAAAATCTTGACTGGACTTTCAGAGGTTCCAAATGTTTTGGATCCCACTTATTTGAAGGACTACTTTTGGGAAGAATAGGGGCTTGAAAACAAGCAAGCAGGAACTGAACAAAGTTATGTCTCCATAACACACCAGCTGCTGAGCTCACACTGACTGGGTTCTCGCCTGGCTTCACTCATGACCTGCTAGATTTATTTGAATATTTTCACTGAAATTCTTGGTTTCTTATTACTGCAGTGAAGAATTTGATTGGACTTGGATGTCTCATGACCCAATAAACCATTTTTGCAACTCCTCAGCTTTCTTGCAAGAACAAATTCACCTCATCTTAAGAATGATCAAATTTCAGAGGGAATTTATTAGAAAGCAACATGCATATTATAAAACAGGCATGGCTAAAATGCACATAATTGGGAAAAATTCAGGAGCATGCTTGCATCAAGGAAAATTCACTTAGGGAAAAAGATATAAAAACATTGCATATGGATGTCAATGCAAGAAGAAAACACAAAACCTCACAACCTGATACAGGACTTGGACTGAAGGAAAAACTATGTGGGACTGGGAAAATGTGATGAAACTGAAACAGATTTTCACACTCTTCCTTGCTCAATTTGGCACTAGATTGTATGGAGCTTTCGCACTGCCAGACTCCTAGTCCCACATTTTCTAACAATGGTGGAGTGGATCCGCCCATCCATGGTGATAACGCATGGCGAGCTTATTTGCTATTACAGGTCTCAATCCTAAATCCTCAACTGACACCAGTGGCAACTGATGGCTCCTAGTTCTGTCCATGTTTGGCAGTGTGTGCAGCCCCCCCCCCCCAGATGTCCCAGGGCAAAAAACTGGTCCCTGGATCCATCACAGCTGCCCACCCATGATCAAAACTGTTGGAAACTCTTCATCCAATAAATGTTAAGGAATGTCCTCCCAGGAATATTTTCAATTTCATCAAAACAAGCTGAAGCCAATTAATGCTGCAGTTGAACCCACCAGCTGCACCTAGCCATCTGTGCACCTGCACCTTGTCTGGGGCATTTCTCCATCTTTGGAATTCTTCCAGGACTTAATTGGCTCTCTGTTTTATAAGACGGTTAGAGCATTACTGATTTCCCCAGATTTGTAATAGTTCATGCATACAAAATCTGGTTTTATTGAACTTTCAATTTTGTATTTGAAACTTATTGTATTGGCAAATGCATTTCATTTGTTGATGTCATTTTAATAATATGGATGTTTTCATGGTTGTTCTTTACTTCCTATGATTCATCTCTCAGAATCAGGAACAATTGGGATCAGCATATTTAACTTGTGCTGTCTCGCTCCTATTTGGAATCAGCGAATCTCCTCAATTAGATAATACTACCAGTGGAGGCATCAACCATCAAACAAATCTCCATTTGCTCTCTCAGCTGTTGCCACGAACACCAGCTGTATGTGCCAAATTATCACTGCAACTCCTCATTAACACTTACATTGCATATGAGTGTAATCTTCTGTGCATTTACTGTTTATGATTGTTTTTTAGTAATCACATGCCTAGTTTTCAATCTAATAAAGAAATTGCCAACATGTCATTTCAAGAAGTGCACAGTGTTTTACACATGCTTCCTGTCACATTCAGAGATGTTTATCTAGATAGCCAGTAAAAGAACTTTCTCTACATGCTATGATATGAAACTGACAACTGATCAAGCAAAGAGTAAGAAGAATTGAGATCTCTTTTCCAACTTGCAGTGGGTTTGAGGAACAACTCACTTTTGTCCCATTGGGTCTTGAAGTGTACATCTTCTCATCCCATACCATGCCAGCAGAGGACACAACACGTATTTGTCTTCTCCTTAACCAATCTGAAAAATGCTGATCCATTTTTCCTCCCAGGTATGTGTAACACTACAAGGGCAGGCGGGTGCATGGCTGGGGAGTATTAATTCTTTCCATGTAGAAGTTCACAGACTCAATGCTTTACATTTGGAAAGAATGGAATTTAGATAGAATGGATTGTAATGGGTATAGGAGATGTTTCAGAGTAACAGTCAATCCAAGGAAGTAACCTAACAAACTGAATGTGTTACTTTTGTATTACTTCTTTAACAGAACATTTGGCAGCAAGCATAAATAACACTGAAAGAATAGGATCCTTCTTCCACAAAAAAGAAAAGCAGTTCAACGTGCTTTGGCAACTTTTTTTAAATTTAAAACTAACAATATGCACTTCTGAAATCAAACAGCCAGGTCAGGTAAATCTTGCATTAGTAGCAAAAACATTTTGAATCTTCCAGAGACCACTAAACAGATTCTTCTGAAATCTATTTAGGGATAGGTTTTTCTTTCACAGGCCTCCATTTTTCTTTGGTGGTAAAACTTACAGATTTATGTTTTCTCTAACATGTTGGGGGCAGCTGATGAGGCAGGCTTATCTGCTTTCTCCTTTTCTGTGTTGCTGATCATTCTGTTCATGTTGTTCCATAACAGATTCTGGAGACAGCTGCTGTTTACCTTGTCTATTATAGGTAATCACACAAAACTATGGTAGTATCAGCTAGCTGCTAGAGCAGACTCTCATTTTTTCTCAGTTTAAGCTTATTGGATTGATTTTTCCCACAGTCAGGCTAGTGGGAAAATATGAGTTCTGGTGGTTCTCTATTTGCAGAGTTTCTCATGTGCTGGCTGAAGTTAGAAAACAGTAACCAGCCCACCTTTCCCCAAGATAGTATCTAGCAGAGAAAGAAAAACAAAAACTTAGACCCTATGCAGACCAGCAGAAAGCACCAGCCTGTGGGCAGAGTCAGGGCTCAGAGTCCACATGCTGGATGCCCTGATTCTGCCCCCGGGAGCCTGCTGCATCCACATGATACAGCGCCAAAGAGGAGTCATAAAGACATGCTGCCATGGCTATGGTGTCCCTTGAAGGGCACAAAAATGAGCTGTTTTTGCAGCTCCTTTTTGCACTTTTCAGAAGCCAGTTCGGGACCACAGCGTGGGTTTGCTGCAGCCCCAATCCAACCAGTAAAGGGCGGCTGCAGACTGCCCCTTTGGAGTAGTCTGTACAGCCCCTTAGTATATAAAATGTAGTTTTTATTCACAACATTTGTGCATAATCACACAAGTTCATCTTCTTGAGGAAAAGTGAAGGGTGAAAAAGGAAGGCATATATGCTGTTAGGAAAGGTTGGAGCATCTCACTCTGGAGATGACTCCTATCTCTAGTGTACCATGGAGCCAAGCTGGGAGAGGTATGGGCAGATGGGATCCAGACAACAAAAAATCTACATAATATATGAAGTGTCATTGTGAACAAACACAAACAAAACGGAAGTGTCCTGGTCTCATCCTTCCCATGCAATCATGGGGAGAACTTTCAGGCAACATTGCACAGTTCCTGTCCTTATCCCATCTGGGAAGTGTGAGTGACGGTGATTGCACAAAAGCCTTTCAAGTGGCTTTGCACTGATCCTGTCATTGTCCTATCAGTGAAATGGATTTGTCCCATCCTTGGCCTTCATTTGGCATTAATGGAAGAACCCATTAATGCAATTCCACTTCACAGACAGGTTTATGACAGGATCAGCACAACAGGTGAGAATGTCTTTCATGTGATTGCTGTCACAGATGGGAAAAGAATGGCTTCACTCTCATCCCCCATCTGATAATCTCCTATGATTATATGATTTTACTAGTGAGTCAGACATGCAAAGGGTAATAATCTCTAACACACACTGCTGCAACTGCACAATGTGTGTTTCCAACCCTCTTTCATTATCCTCCTATTGCTGATGCTGCTAAAAAAAAACCCTAAGACAGATGATGAAGGTGAAAGAGGGAACTGGGCATAAAAATACTTTGTGAAAAGGAGATTTATTTGTTGATTTTTTGTCATAGGCTTTATTAACTGAGGCATTTCAGTAGCAATAGTCTGACTGGACCTACCTTCTGATTATTACCTAGCATTAGGCAGCTTTATGCATTCACATACAAAAGATCTTATGCAATCTTGGACACCAAAAGATCTTGCCTTATGATGAATTTTAAACCCAAAGATCTAGATAGTGGTTAGAATATTCTCCCAGTGGCAAAGAGGAAAGATCATCTGCAACAACAAATGCTCATCAGAACAGATTTCTTACAGTGGTGGCAGCTCCATTTTATGTTTCATTTTGGTGAGCCATTTTATCTTAAAAAGCTAATATTCAAACATTTTTACTACAAGTCTCACATTGGCTTTCTTAGAGGCTTTGCGGGAATAAATATTCCTTCCTGTCTGAAGGCAAAGTTCAGTTGTCTATCTAAAAAAACCATGCATGATGCAATAGAGTCAAAAGAGCATAGAGAATGATATATATATATACACACATATATTTTAATTAAGCTAAATATGTCATGCCTTCTAGAGACTTCATCCTATATACTGTAACATCACACATTGTTGTGGCCATGAGGGCAATAGTATTTCAGGTGAACAGGGAGTAAGATGCAACAGATAATAAAACAGTCTGGTTCACTTCTTTTTAAATTAGTCACTTTTTAAATTACTTCACAAGCCAAACAACACCTAGCTGAAATATCCACAGAAGGAAAGTGATGGTTTCTCTATCTGTTTTGCTCTAGGAGACATCTCTGCTCCAAAAGAAACAATAATTCAGATATCGAATATGGTGACAACTTTCAATTTGTCAGTGTTATCTTCATTGGATGCCAGAATGGATGATAATGGAACACACAACAGCACTATATTCCACCCCAACAGCAGTAACAATCCAGACTTTAACATATCTAGAATGATAGGATTGCTTTCAACAAGCACCATCATTCTTCTTAGTTGCTTCCTTGGATTTTGGGGGGAATGGACTCGTCATATGGCTTCTTGGGTTTTGCATTAAGAGGAATCCCTTCACCACCTACATTTTGAACCTCTCAATTGCTGACTTCGGGGTGCTTACAGCTCTAGCTGTTTATATTATAAGTTGTATTTTTTATTGGTTTTATGATATTGACACTGTTTTTCTCATAGTATCATTTGAGGCCTTCTTCCTATTCACATTCACCACTAGTCAGTTTTTACTGACAGTCATCAGCATCGACAGGTGTGTGTGTCTCTTCTTCCCACTTTGGCATCGATGCCACCGGCCTCCACATTTATCTACCACTGTTTGTGTCATCATATGGATCCTCAGCTTCCTCCTTTCTGCTACCTTCTTTGCACTATCATTCAAGAAGTGGTATGACATAAAATTCTACCAGTTTGTCCTGAATGCCCTACTTTTCACTCCAGTCATGTCAGTCTCCACCATCACTATGTTAATTAAAATCTGCTTAATATCAAAACCTTATAAGCGGAGAAAGCCTTTAACAGCCATTTTGCTTAGTCTTCTCTTCTTCCTCCTCTTTGCTTTTCCATTAAATGCTGTTCTGTCTCTCTTCCTTAAGGCCTTCATATTAATATGTATGTCATTGCATATGGCTATATATGTGTCTCTCTAAACAGCAGTATTAACCCTCTGATCTACTTCCTTGTAGGCAGAAAGAAAAGAGGTCGATCTAGGGAGAGAATAAAGAAAATATTTGAGGAGATGTTCAAAGAGGAGGAGAACTGTACAGAGGAGGTGGATCCACCAAAAGAAACTAAGTTATGATCTCCATAATAGAGCCTTAGTATTGTAGATTTAATTATGCATATTCCGTCCCACCTTTTAATCAAATAGATTGGTTCATCCTAAAGTAATGGTTGCCCACAACAATTTTCCTATTCAAAGATATAGCCATGTGAGTCTGTATCAGCATACAAAGGAATGCTACAGGATTCTTTTGTGAACAGTTTCCATAGTATGAGATGTACAGAAATGATCTTTTATTGCTGTTGAAGAGACAAGATAGATGACACTGCAAGAGGCTTTGACATGGGAGTGAAAGAGTTTTTGTAGCATAAAATATCTATTTCTTTCTTGGAACATGGGATTCCTAAAGCTCCCAGGAAGACTTAAGGCCAAAAAAGAAAAAGAAGAAAATAAAAGAAAAAGAAAAAAATTGTGTAATAATTTAAAGACACAAGCTGTTATTCCCCATCACAATTATGGATATGTAACCCGGAGTTACTTAGCCATAACTGCTTCATATTCATGAACCCTCCATACTCCTGATTGTGCCACTATTGCCACAGTTGTAACAGTTCTAACCTACTTTATCAGGCACCACCTGCTCAGAGGGAAGGAGGTGAATTCTGTTGCGATCAAGATGCACGTTAGTGACATTTCCACACACGCACCACCAGCAAGAAACACTAAAACAACCCAAAACACACCCCTGTCACCATTTCTCACTACAACCTTGCTTGCTGGTGGGAGGATGCTGGAAACAATATACCCAATGTCTGCCAGAATTGACCCGTTTCTCTTGGAGCAGCTGCTACATTGTAAAGTAGGTTGGGGGAATGGGGTTGAGCCCAGAATTGCTGTTTAGTGAAATATACATAATAATAATAACAATAGTAATAACAAATTGTATATCTTTGGCGTGGTACAGACTGGCCTTTTGCACCGTGCTGGAGCCAATTTTAGGGTTAGGAAGCATGCACCAACCACATGCTCCCTAACCGTAGTATGTGTGAGGGCCACCATGATTGCACGGCCCCACCCACACATTGCATGCATCGGTGACATCACAGCTGCAGAGCATCCAAATGGTGCTGTGCAGCTGCAATGCCACTGCCCCGTCCTACGGCACTTTGCTGCATTGCAGCTGCACTGCAAACAGAAGCTGCTTCTAAGTGCTCCTTTTTATGCTGCACAGCAGTATTGCGCCATTTGGATGCTGCGGTAACTCTGCACAGCAAAGTGAGGCGACCCCAGCCCATCTTTTGCCGGTGGTATGTACCTCCCTTTTCCCACCTTTCCTCAAGACTTGAGGAGGGGTACAACATGATAAAATGCAAAACATAATTAACCAACAGTTAAAATACATTACTATAACCAATCTTTCTTATAACAATCGATGTTTCCTTCTCATATTATGATTGTTAATTTATCCATCTCCAGTAGTTCATATATTTACCAGTTATAAATTATCTCTCTAAAAATGAGAGAAAAAAGTGTAATTGCTTTTAAGGATTAGAAATTTATACTTAGGTTGTTTTTGTGGGAAAAGAAAAGGTGAAATATGAATGTTCTACAGTTGGTATAAGAGTAAGGGCATGATAACGATGAATGAATTTAAGAATTTAATAATATTAATAAAGAAAGATTGGTTATAATGATATACACACACACACACACACACACACACACACACGTATAGAAATGGATATTAAAAAGAAAAATAAGTCAAATATTTAATAATATTTTATTCACAGTAAAGGGAAGTCACTTTTAAATGTATAGTCGTATTTATCTAGAGAATAATAATAATACTTTATTCTTATATACCGCTATTCCTTTTTCAAGATCACACGTTAAAAAAACAGTATAAAAACAGTGTTTCATGCTTTTGTCTTTATGATTTGTCAATTCTATTCAATGTGTAAGTAGTTGTATATGTTTTTTATCAATAAAAAACACAGTACTATAAAACCATTAAAATACAAGTAAGTATTAAGTAGATAAATATACTTAGCTAAGTATCCAATGTAGAATATTGCCCTCTAAATGTTATGCTGCAATAAACTATTGAATAAAAAGATTAAAAGACTGTTTTGTGTGACTTCAAGTCATTTCAGGCTTATGGTGACCCTAAGACAAAGCTATCACATGATTTTCTTGGCAAGATTTGTCCAGAATTTGTCCTTATCTTTCTCTTAAGATGAAAAGGTATGGCTCATCCAAGGCCACCCACTGATTTTCCATGGCTGAATGGGGATTTGAACCCTAATCCCCTGAAATTTAGCTGGACACTGACTTAGAATACCTTACATGACATGTAATGCTAAAGGTCCATCTACTGATTGCTTTACATTTCTTTAAGTGATTTTGTTGTACACTGTCCTGTGGTTCCTTGATCAAGGGTGGCCTATAAATGTTAACAAAAAAATAGATGAAGTATTATTTCTTTTATATATCACATAAATTTAAGCTGCCTGCATTGTGAATGTCTTAAATTTTTGCATGTTTGTTGATCTTTAATGATAAAGTCCCATTTACCATCTCATTCTGCATTTTGTTTGATGCCTCATCTATGAGGATATATTTATTCCTTATATATATTAAAGAGTAAATGAATATAACAAATGCAGGAAAGAGCCTAGTTTATTTGTCTGTTTTTAAGTAATGATGATGTAAGCATAAGGTAAATTTGGGCTCACAGAATCATGAAGATTGATGTGATCTCAGACATCATCTAGTCCATACCTCTCCTATCTAGGAATACATGGCTACATCAATCCCATTTTGGGAAACGGTTGGGATATAAATCAGATAGATAGATAGATAGATAGATAGATAGATAGATAGATAGATAGATAGGTAACCTCTGAGAGGTGGCCATCTAATATCCATTTTGAAGTGTCCAGTGAAGGAGATTCCACCATCTTCCACCATCTTCTGAGAGAATATGTTCCACTGGCAAGCAACTCTTTGTCAGGAACTCCTTCCTAAAGTTTATTTCAGCTGGACAATGGCTAGACTGTAAGTAGTGTAGGTCATGGGACACGTTTGAAGCAATGAGGATAGAAAAGAAGTCATGCTATGGCTATGCTCTTGCATCCATGACACACCATTCAACAGAGTTATTCTGAGTGTTGAAGAGCCTGTTGGGATCAAGCTCAGAGAGAGCAGAAGTATACCAGTAGTAACGTTGTTCCCATCTTAAAAAAAAAAAAAAGTGGGGGGAGAGGATCCCAACAATTATTGTCCAGTTAGTCTGACACCAAGACCAGGAAAGATTGTAGAGCAGATCATTAAACAGAAAGTCTGTGAACATCTAGAAGGCAATGCCATAATCACAAAGAGTCACATGGGTTTCAGAGAAACAAGTCATGCCAGACAAATCTAATCTCTTTCTTTGATAAAATTACCAGCTTGTTAGATGAAGGGAATGCTGTGGGTATAGTATTGTCAGGGATTTGAAGGGTTAAAACACAGCACACAGGGAAATGCTTGATGTGTGTGTGTGTTTGGCCATGAGCATTCAGCAGAAGGACAAGGTTGATTAGTACAGCTGATGCTCATTGGCTCAAGGACACTTCAGTGTCTAGGTGCACGTAGCCATGGATGATGAAACCATGTGTCTGGATTGCACAGGGGACACATGACATGGTTACACACAGGAACTCACTGGGTTTGGGAGACCACATGGTCTGGAGTCTATATAAACCCAGGGGTTGCAAGGGATAGCTTGTGGGTTTGTAGTAGGAGTTGGTTTGGTATGGTTTGGAGTTTTGGAGATCTGTATTTGTATTATAGCACTGTGAATAAAGAGCACTTTGGGAGACTTTGCTTCTCTGGTGCTTTATCAGAAGAAGTCTGGCATCGGTTTGCTGTGTGTCCCCGGAGGTTCCTGCATTGCTTCAGTTCCTGGAAGACATCCAGTTGCTGTTATCTCAACTGCTTTTGGAGCCACGCTTCAGCTTCTAAAATTGCTAGCTCTGCTACAAAGGTCTGATTTAACCCCAAGACTCGTTTGAGTTGCTGACAGTGGTTGTTGGACCCCAGCAGTTGCGCTGACAAGTATATATTGATTTCAGTAAGGCCTTTGACAAAATTCCCCATGACATTCTTGCAAACAAGCTTGTAAAATGTGGGCCAGACAAAATAACTGTTACATGGATTTGTAACTGGTTGACCGGCCGAACGCAAAGGATGCTCAACAATGGCACCTTTTCATCCTGGAGAGAAGTGACCAGTGGGATCCCACAGGGCTCTGTCCTAGGCCCAGTACTGTTCAACATCTTTATCAATGACTTGGAGGAAAAAATTGGGGAAATACGTATCAAATTTGCAGATGACACCAAATTAGGAGGAATAGCTAATACTCCAGAGGACAGGATCAAAATTCAAAATGACCTAAATAGACTAGAAAGCTGGGCCAAAGCTAACAAAATGAACTTCAACAGGGAGAAATGTAAGGTACCGCACTTAGGGCGAAAAAATGAAATGCACAGATATAGGATGGGGGACACCTGGCTTAAGGAGACAACATGTGAAAGGGATCTAGGAGTCCAAGTAGACCACAAGTTGAACATGAGTCAACAGTGCAATGCAGCAGCTAACAAGGCCAATACGATTTTAGGCTGCATAAATAAAAGTACAGTGTCTAGATAAAGGGAAGTAATAGTGCCACTCTATTCTAATCTGGTCAGGCCCCACCTGGAATACTGTTTCCAGTTCTGGGCACCACAATTACCCCTGTTGAAATTCATTTTGGCCTAGCTTTATAATCTATTAAGGTCATTTTCCATTTTGATCCTCCCCTCTGGGGTATTAGGCCCAAAACAGACAGGCAGATGGGGCGGCTTCTGCCCATTCCAGGGGCATAGCGTTTAAATGACACATGTCCCCCGGAGCACCCGGAAGCTGCCTCAGGGTCCCACTGAGGCAGCCTAATGTGGTCTAAAAGCAGCCCCAAAAGGAGTGGCTTTTTCCCATTCCCAGCCCTCAGGGCCACAGCATGTGTTTGGGCCATGGGCCATGAGTAACTTTTGGCCACTCTTGGATCCCTGTCTTCTTCAACTCTTAGTTACCTCTCCTAATTTGGTGTCATCTGTAAATTCAATAAGCATGCTCTCTCTTCCTTCATCCAAGTTATTGACAAAGGTATTGAATAGCACTGGGCTCATAACAGAACCCCGTGCCAGTGCCCTGGCCCCTTCTGTCCAGGATCAAGAAGAACAGTTGGTGAGCACTCTTTGGGTTCAGCAAGTCAACCAATTACAAATCCACCTAACAGTTGCATTGTCTAGCCTGCCTTTTACTAGCTTGGAGAGCTGATAATCCAAAAAAAAAAAAAAAAACCAAAAAACTGCTGAACTGTTTTATGTCTATTTGTCATCTCTAATGGAGTATATTGCCTGCCAGTTGAAATACCAGCCACCCTACCAATTTCTGCTTTGTGCCTCAGTTGCTGAATCAATAAAGCATTGAGTTTCAAAGGGTGTACCAAAAACACTAGGTCGCTCCATCTTGCCATTAACTCTTCCCCCCATATACATATATGGATTTTTATTATTATTTTGAACAATCATGCCCCTGGATGTGCATCTAATAATGGAATTGTCAACTTGATCTTTTCAAGAGTGCATACAACCTTACATAGAGTATCTTCCTTTGCAGTCCAGATATTATCTTTTCAGCCAGTAAAATATGTTTTGCTGGCATCCAGATATTATCTTTACAGCCAGTAAAAATCATCTTGTGATATGAAGACAGGAACTGATTAAATGAAGAAAGAAAAAGGTTGCAGTGCAAACTTTCTTACTTTCTTTCTTATTTAGATTGAATCTGAGAAACAACAAATTATTCCTGCTAGGATCTGAGTTCTCTGCAAATGTCTGGACAATTTTTGTTGCAGTGATTTTGAAGAACAACATAATGTTAATTTTTACCCTTAAAATGTCTTTTCATAATCTGCCATTCTAGAAGAGGACACCATGACACACATTTCTTCTCATCACCATTTCTGAAGACAGATGATCCACTATTTTCCTCAGGTATGTGGGGAGAGGGGATTCTATCTGCACACACAGAGTAATCCCCAGCAAACTCAATTGGCCCTTCAATGGGTTAGGTTGGAAATGAAGCAGAATTTCTTGGGGCTGGAATCATGTTCAGCACTAGGAGGGGCTGAAGAGGTACAATCTTTTACAGACTTGACTAAGAGTTAAACCTCTATTATCTTTCTTGAAACAACTTCCCCGGAAACATGTGCACAAAATTCATGGCAATTGCAGATGGCACAACATGATGTGTGTGCAAACTGCCATCAATCATTCGGTAAGGGGGGGCATGGTTTTGACCTATTTAACCTGCGTCAAAAAGATGCTGGGAAAATGATATGTTTTTTGGGCTGAATCGATTCAGCCCAAGAGGGAACCAGGCGGATTCAGTAGAAGCTGCTGGATCTGCACTTACGTACATGTTCCTAGAGAAGTTGCTTCAAGAAAGACAATACAGGTTTAACTCTTAGTCAAGTCTGTAAAAGATTGTATCCCATGGAAACTTAGCATTGCAGCAACAATGATTTGAGCTCTTTTGCTAAATTGGTTTTAAACTTTCCACTGGCAGTGGCTTTTCCTTGGCCTTTCAACCCCTGCCTGGCCTCCTCTCCTCTCCTAGCCCTGCAGGGAAGCCAGGGAAGCTGGGAAGGAGGTCGCAAGGCTTCCCCAGCTTCTCTACAACCTCCTTCCCAGCTTCCCCAGCCACGGGAAACAGAAGGAGCCTTCAGGGAATCCGGTCAGTGGCCAAAGAAGCTGGTAAGAAGGCTGGGTCAAGCCGGGAGAGGTCAGTGATGGCCTGGGACATTGCAGCTTCCCCTTGTCACCTGAATCGATTCCTGAAGCCGGTGCAAACATAGTGGGAACCATGCTGGGACTGGCACCGGAGCTGAATAAAGGATTCAGATCCGGAACTGGACTATAAGGTAAGTGGGAATTACCCCTCAGGCAGCAGCAAACTGCAACCTCTCCTAGATGGTACTGTATATTATTCTACATTAATAACTTTTACCATCTTGATCGCACTCTTATGTCACTTGAGCACACCTGCCCCAGTTTTCATTTAGGAAATATTAGAGGCAATGCCTGTTTCATTTGTACTGACTGTTTTGCTGTTAAATCTCAAGCTTTGTACTTTTTCATTGTTTTGAAATGTCTGCATGTCTACACTGCTCAAGGTTCAGTTTTTAAGCAATCAACAATACAATTTTGGTATACAGTAGTATACATACATGAGCATAGTCTTCTATAGATTTTTTGCCTGTTCTGTTTTTTGTTTTCTCAAGCCATATTTCAAATGGAATGCATTTTAATAGTATATTAATATGTTAATTATTGTGTCCTTTTAAAATAATAATAATAATACATTTTATTTATATTTCTCACCTCTCCCTGCGAATCGAGGCGGGATTACAGCAAAAAAAAAATCAACAATACAAAATACAATATTATCTAAAAATACAAACAATAAAATGGCCAGCAATACTGTTACCAATCATTAAAATACTCAAATCATTGTCTGCTTTCCATGCTATTGAATCAAAAGTGGGAGTGTTCTTTAAAATCAGTTATAGAAGATCATATGGATAGGCCCACCGGAAGAGATCTATCTTAAGTGCCTTCTTAAAGGCTTCTAAGGTGGTGATAAGACGGATCTCTTCCGCTAGGTTGTTCCATAATTTAGGGGCTGTGGCTGTAAACGCTTTATGGGAAGCTGTAACTAGTCTAGTTTTCGATGGTAGAATTTCATCAGAAAAGTTGAAGACATGCAAAAACTGCATGAAATTGGAGTGGTGAATTCCAAAACATTTAGTTTGGTTTGAACTTCTGAGATTAGGTAAGTCCTTTAAATGTGAATTAAATATGCTTCTCTTACATCTCATAGCAAAATGAGCTCCTATTGTGTCATCTTTGGGTCTCCTTTTCCTTCTCATTGCCTACATTAATCATTCCTTATTCAAACAAATATATGCATAACCTATAGAATAAAATGTATAAATTCTAATTTAAGAAATAAAAGAAATTAAAGGAAAGTATAATTCATGTTTAATTTATGGTTTATGGTAGATCAAGTAGAAAATGATCAAGTTTATGATCAAGATTGGGTTATCGAGAGTCAAAAATAGGTCTCTTTTTTTTAAAAAAATCAAACATATTGTCTCTTTCTGGAATTTTCTACTTATGTGCTTCAGTGAACACAGAATCTACTGACTTGGAACATCTTCTATAGTCAGTGTTGGTGGACTATGTTTCCATGTATGTTGACAATGATGCCTTTTCTGACATGTTTTCAACAATCTCTGTCTGGCAGAGATGTCACAGCATATAAGCTCTATTGAAAAATATTGTCACGTATATGTTTATGTTAGTAAGGTCGATATGCAAAGGCTTATCTCATGGGTGGAGGATTTCAGCCCCTCTAGCTGCTGTTGGAATTTAACTGACATCTGCCCTAAACAACATAGCCAGTCATCAGAGATGATGAGAGATATGGTTCCATAATACCTGAAGGGCATAACTGTTGGCTGAGGACAGCCCTTAATGACTCTTTTTAGGATCTTTTGCAGTCAGAATCACTAGGGAGTCTTCCAAAAGTCCATTCAGATGGAATTGGAGGAAAGATTCAGAAATAAAATCCTTTTGGCATAAATCCTTTTGGAATTAAAGGGAGGTTAGGAAATTAAATATAAACAGGGATTTTTCCAGAAGAAACGAGGATAAGAGAGACGAAACTAAACTATATATGAAAAACATCAGTGTCCTCTGTCATGTCATTTACGTCAGGATACTTGGTATTATGACTTTAATAAAAAAAAATTAGTCTTTACTTTTGGTGACATCTTATCTGACAACACAATCTAGAGATTTCAAGAGCTCACATAAATATTTTTTTCCCCAGCTTCTCACATTGATGTGGAAAAGAAGACAGAACTGAGTTAAACTTGAACACATATTAAAGTGACATTGACCAAAAGGTAGGTATAGTCCCCCACCTATAAATAAAATTTAAATTGATCCTTTCCATTTGCCTATCAAGACTAGGCTGAAAACTAATACAACACAGATTACTATTAAGTTCCATAGTTGTAAAATGAGTCCTCCTCTGTTTCCTTCTTTCTCACAGGTGTAACCACATCAGAAGAAGCACCACCAAAGCAGAGACTGAACAGGACGATGGATTGCAACTTCTCATTAATCACTCTGCCAGATGTTGAAGTGGAAAGTAATGACACATACAATGACACATACCTACCAATATTTTTAACAACCATCTTGTCTCTTTCTGTCAGCCTTTTGGGATTTGTAGGGAATGGAATTGTCATCTGGCTTCTTGGTTTCTGCATTAAGGAGAATCCTTTCACAACCTACATCTTGAACCTCTCCATTGCTGATTTTGGTGTGGTGACAGCTGTTGTTGCTCTTAAGATATTTTGGCTTGCATATATGTTCGCCTTTGTAGATTATTTGTACCCCCTAAAGGCATTCTTTGTCACTCTCTTCCTATTCACATTCAGCACTAGTCAGTTTCTGCTGTCACTCATCAGCATTGACCGGTGTGTCTGTGTCTTCTTTCCACTTTGGCATCGATGCCACCGGCCCCCACATCTGTCCATCATTTTGTGTGCCATAATATGGGTTTTCACCTTCCTGTTTTCTGTTAGTAGTGCAGTCCTCTCACTAACTACTGAATATTTTTACCTCTGGTACTACCAATTGCTCCTAAATGGCTTGATTTGCACTCCAGTTATGACCATTTCCACTATAGCACTCTTAATCAAAATCTGCATCATATCACCACAATACAAACGAGGGAAGCTGTTTACAGCCATCTTGCTCACTCTTCTCTTCTTCCTCTTCTTTACATTTCCAATGAACATCGCTGAGTACATCTCAAATTATGTCCCTTATTTATATAATGCCTATTTCATTGAATATGCCCTCTTAGGGGCTTATATAAACAGTACTGTTAACCCTCTCATCTATTTCTTGATAGGGAGAGAAAAGAGGGGTGGATCTGGGGACAAACTAAAGAAAATACTTGAGAAGCTTTTCAAGGAAGATGAAGACAGCCCAGAGGAAATGGAATCCTCAGTCCAAACTCAGTTATAGCACTGTTATATGAGTTTAAATCAAGGGTGAAGACAAGGCAGCCCTGCAGAGACATCCAGCTCCAAGGAAGTTTCAGCTGCCATTCTGACTATATATGACAATTTTGTTTCTGGCACATACACACATACCCTATAAAAAACAACACTGAAGTGTTGAAAGTGTCCAAGATTGACAGCTCATCTTTTAATTAGGTTGTGCAGCAGGCTGCCCTACTGTAGAGATGTAATTGTTTGCATAGTTTCATCTGACATCGAAGAACAAATTCTGAAAAATTGTTTCAGAAAAATGTGGTATTCACATGCAGAAGATGTGTGGGGTGTTTTTTGGGGGAGAGGGAGAAAAAATATTTTGCTTTGATAAAAAATGTTTTTCCCAGCACATTTCAAAAATGAAGTGGTTCCTCCTCCTCAGTGAATTTTCTGCAAAATAAATGTTTTCTACCCCAGAATTTGATTTCTGTACAGGAAAACTTTTCTCTCAATGAAATCCTGATTTGTGATGAACAACTGATTTCCTTCTCCTCACCTTCAGTGACATCTTCAGTGTCAAGACATTCTTTTTTCATTGTGGGTTACAAACATTAATGAGTATTCTTAATATTCTCTCTCTCTCTCTCTCTCTCTCTCTCTCACACACACACACACACACACACACACACACACACACACTGGACATCTGACTGCTTCTCATTCTTTTTTTCCCCTTTTTTTTCTGTTTTGATTCTTGGCATTACGGGGCAATTTTTGTTATTCAGTGCATCCCGAAAAAGTCTCCAAGAAAAGAATTTTGCCTCATTGCCCAGCTGATATTCCCTATCCCAGGCTTAAAACTATAGAGCTTCACATTTTTGCTCAAATAAAGATTATTTTTTAAAAGGAAAGAAAGCCTCTTACTCAAATTTATCACAAAATGTTATCCAGAATGTCTACAGGTTTTCTTTAAATCTAAAGATTGAAAGTTGAGGGCTGTCTTTTCTCATAATGTGAACCCACAGTTTCATGTTTTAGTCTTCAGAGCACATTGCTTTCATGTCATCTCTCCATCTTCTCTTCTTCAAGCTAAACATCACGAGCTCCCTAAACTTTTCTTCACATGGCTTAGTTTCTAGATTCTTCACCATCTTAGTTGCCATCCACTGAACATATTCCACCTTGTCTACAACTGTCATCCTTCTTTACTCCCAGTTGTAGACTACAATCATTCTCTGCATGACAGGGAATTGCAGCAAGGGCATCAGCTGCTTTCAGTGGTAGAATTCAAGGGTGTGGATAAAGTTAGGAAATGACTGAATAATCTAAAAAATGCTTTTTAAAAAGTTAGAACATTATTCAGAGAGAAAATGTTGTGGGCTGGCAGCAATGCATTAAATCTTTTGTAGTGTATACAGTGGACATTTCCTATTGGTGGGCCGGCTAGGTGCAGATTTGACCACTCTTGGATGCATCTATGTGCACTTCACTGCCATTTAATAATATGGAGCATGCCCAAGGTTTTTACCATCCAAACTATACATGTATGTATGTATCTAATATGTATGTATCTTTCCCTGGCATGGGACACAATATAGACAAAAACAAAACACATTAGATTCTATTCTGCTTCTTTGATGTGATATCTGCTCTCTTTCCTCTTTCAATGGTCTGTCCATAACCAACACGATGGGGTCTTTGGCTTGTCCCCTTAGTCTTGTTAGTTTGTTGGAGGGAAATTCATGCAGGCTGTTGCATGAATGCAGGCTGTTGCAATTCATGTAGACAGGCCTATCCTCCTTCTGGCCATGTGTATACTCCAGGACAATATTAAAAAAAATTAAGTTCCCCATGGGGAGCATCTTTTTTTCCCCTTGCTAATGGGACTTTTAAAAAAATGTCCTGGAGTACCCACATGCCTAGAAGAAAGAAGGGCCTTCAAAAGTTCTTTCTCCAAAAGAACTGAGAACAGCCACATCCTGACAAAATGCAGGATTGTGACTAGCATCTTCATATACTTTCTTCTGTATGATTTTAACATCTTTGCCTGATAAATAATGATGATGATGATAATAATAATAATAATAAATAAACTTTATTCTTATACCCCACCTTTCTGCTGCAGCAATCAAGGTGGCTTACATGACTGGAATATGTTGGAATAATACATACTTTCAATAAATAAATTGACCTCTCCCCTTTGAAACAGGATTAAATACAATACAGTTTAAAAATTAAACCTATTCAAATGACAGCAATTTTCTCGTAGAGGCAGTGGTTACATATGAAGATGTAACTGATGACGATGCCAGTGGAGCTTAGAAAGTTTGCAACATGTATTTTGTGCATTTCAGCTGTTCCAATAAAGGTACCACTGTTTTGTGGATTTTGGATGTTATTGGATAAAAAAGTTATCCTGATGGTTGTTGATTCTTCAGCTTTTCTTTTGGCCACCTCTTTTTTGACAGGAGAAAGGAGGAGCTGTCTGATGGTCATTTTCAGTTCTCCAAAAGAGGAAACTCCTAGAGTGGTTAGAACAAGTAAAGTTTAAAAGAAAAGAAAAGTTTTTTTTCAGAATAGGATTATTTTGGAAGAAAACCTTTCTTTGGGGCTAAACAGATCGGTGTTTAATGCCAGCCTCGGGATAGAATGGAGGTGTGGCGTCCACATGCTGCATGCTCCAATGCCATCCCAATGCTGTCATTATGCTGTTCACCCAACCAGAACAGTTTTATATCAGGATATGGTTCCTTTCTATATATACTCAGAGGAAATTGAGATACTTTTTCTTCCTCTTTTCAGTCTTTCTCCTCTTTCTGTTGGTTGCAAAAGTGCATCTCAGAAAAGAGGAAGCTCTTTCTTTCTCAAGTCAGAAAAGTACATCTTCTTTTCCCTACCTCTGAAGGAACAAATTAAAATAATAAAATCAGTGCTTAGACTGCAGAAATTTCCATACTGTTTCTAGGACAAAGCCATTCCTCTGATTCTTTGTATTCTATTCCACCCAAAGTTTAGAAAAATGTTATTTGGGAATGCTGTCTGGTTCTGAAAGTTGTTATCAAAAAGCAGCTTGGGACCAAGAGAAAGCCTTCTCCTGAGGATATAAGCCTAAGTTGCATCAATAGGAGTGTGATTGAGGGAAGCAATAATAGCAGTCTATTCTGCTTTGGTAAGACCTCACTATGAATACTGTGTCCAGTTCTGGGCACCACAATTCGAGAGGGATATTGACAAGCTGGAGCATGTGCAGAGGATGGTAACCAAAATTGTGAAAGGTCTGGAAACCATGCCCTATGAAGCACAGCTTAAGGAACTGAGTATGTGCAGCCTGGAGGAAAGAAAGTTGAGGAGTAACATGATAGCCATGTTCATATATTTGAAGGGATGTCATATTCAGGATGGAGCAAACTTGTTTTCTGCTGCTCCAGAGATAGGGACAAAGAACAATGGGCTCATACCACAGGAAAAGAAACACCACTTAAACATTAGGAAGAACTTCAACAGTGAAATATGCTGCCTCTGAGTGTAGTGGTGTCTCCTTCATTGGAAGTTTTTAAAAAGGAAACTAGATGGCCATCTGTCACAGTGTGTGCTTTGACTGTATATTTCAGCATGACAGGGGTTGGACTGGATGACCCTTGTGGCATCTTCCACCTGAAACAGTGAGGGAGGGAATGAACACTATCATATTGGCCAGAATCCTGGTTGGTGCCATAGACCTAGGTAAATTTGCTTACATATGCAATTGCACTTTTCTTGTCTTTTGTACAATAGACACAATCAGTTCATGGTTGCATAATTGGACTTCTTCAAGGGTAACTACTGCATATGGGTCTAAATCCTATTCTTTGTCCCAGAATAGAGTGGAACTGCTGAATAAGTACTGTACTATGTGCTGACTTGCCATTCAAAATTGATACAGTGCATCTAGTCTAATTAGGACTAACCAACAAGATTTTAGCCTTGCAGTGGCACATACCTGTTCCAATATATATTCTGGGCCTGGAGGGGCAGGGAACAGGGTGAATTTCCCATTACACACTGAGACAATAAGCAAGCACATTGGTTGCTTGCACAATACTGATATTCAGCAGAAAGTTGGTGTATGAGTACCACAACCACTGTGTAACCATAAGCACAGTGTAGGATGTCTCATTCCACAATATATGTCTTATTCCACTTCTTTCAGTTATTTCTTCATTCACAAGCCAATCCAAACCATGATGCAATGGCATAATATAAGCAAGAATAGGATGTATTGTGTATGAGAGAGAGAAGATACGTGAAAAGTTGCTCAATGGAAGATGGAGCAAACTTGCTTTTTTGTATTTAGTTGATTGGTTGTTGTTGTTATTGTTTTGCTATTCCAGATGATAAGACCCAAACAAATTGGATCAGATTATAAGAATAAGAGATTTCAACTCAACATCTGGAAGAATTTCCAGATGTTAAGGTCTACTCAACAGTGGAACCGACTACCTTTGAAGGTGGTGCACTCTTCTTCATATGTGCCTTGAAACAGAACTTTAGATGCTCACTTTTTTTTACCAATACTTTTTATTGAGTTTATACATAAACCAGAGACATAAACTGAGACAACATCAGCCAGCAAAACACAACTCCTTTACTCCCCCCAAGCCTATATACATGACTTCCCACACCTCCACACCTGAGACATATATACAGATCTTTTGTGTACTTCTTGATCAATTTTTTCTACATTTACTCCTTCCCATGTATTTACAAGGTTAAATACTTTTTTTTTCATACTTCCAAACTCAAACGCTGCTTGTATTGTCATCCCTGCTTTCTTTTTAAGAAATTGAAAGAAAAATGGATCCCATTCTTTCAAAAATTTGTCTGGTGATTTTTGTCTGATTATAATGGCATGCTCACTCCTCAAATATAATTCTGTGACAGATTCCTGGCTTGGGACCCCTTCCATCTATCTCATATTCTGTGATCTGTGATAGTATGTGATATTGGACTGTGAAGGGCATCATCTTTTTTACACTGTGTGTGTGTGTATGCTCAGTCAGCCTACATGATGCTTCAAGATGGGAAAGAAAATTGCATTGCTAAAGAAGGAAGGTGGTGCTGATGAGAACTGGTATGGATGGACCATTGTGTAACACTGACAGGCAGCAGCACACACTTTTCCCGATTGGGTGGGGTTTTTAAAAGTGATGCAATATTTTTTGCAGCTATATATGAAAATATCTCTGAACTTTATTGGGATAACAAATCCTTCATCCTGAGACAGAGGAAGACTCTATGCCTTTGGAACATATACAGTACAATTCAGTATTAGCAGAATGCACGGCAGATTTTACAGGCATCTATATCCACAACCACCATTCCATCAATATATTGGATCTATTCCATCCACCAAATTACTATTATAACTGCCACTTTAAATAATGGACCTCAGGGCTCTCCCCCCCCCCCCCCCCCGTAAAAATAATACACAAATCCAATAACCCTAATGTATTTCCACCATTTAGACCACTCTCATGCGTACTATACAGTGATCTCAGTGTCAACAACTTTGCTCACTTTTCCTGGCAGTGACCATTACAAGAAAAGAAGAAGGAAGCTGCACACCCTTCTTAGAAGGGGAAATTCTCCATCTCCACTGTTGAAGTAAAATACTGTAGATCTATTTCAGTTTCCTTAGCAAACAGAAAGAACCTCTCTGATAGTCTCTATTCAAGCTTATATGTTTTATGCTGGATGGGCAAGATCTTTCAAGTTCAGGAATAAGATCATGACTGAGATCGAGAAGGAAAACATTTCAAGCCTGATTATTTGAACTTCTGGAGAACAATCTGAGATTGGGAAAAGGTAAGGCATTCTAGTCCTGAAATGTTTCCTGCTTTTATACCACATTTTTTTCTTGTGTTCTGCTATCCCCTTATTTTTATTCTCTTACACACATCTTTGTAAAGAAATCTTTATTCTGAAATCATTGACTGAACCTCTTAGATCTCATTCTATCCTCATTCCATCCAAATGGAGCTGAAGTAGATGATTTAATGATGTTATTCATTTTCATTTTTAAATTATTGTTGATAATAATAAACATTTTTTTAAAAAATAGAAATTTGTAAAATATGTGCCATATACAACAAAAATATTTTTGTTCATATCAATATTAATATCATACCAATATATGCCATATAGAACAAAATAATTACAATAATATATATTAATTTCACTTCCTACCCATCAAATGATGATTTTATTTGGTCTATTGCTTATTTTTTCTTGATGATATTCAATTTCTTATCCTTCTACAATTTATAATCTAATATATAGTTCATACTATATGGACTATATGGTATTATAAACATATATTAAATGTATATCTTTTTTCTGTATCTGGAACAGATATAAATATTAAATCTAACTTGTAATAAGGCATACTATACATAAATTCATACATATATGTAAATTATTTTCCTCTAATCAGATAAACCAATTGCAGATAGCCCCCCCCCCCCAGTTCTCTCCAATATATTATAAAATAGTTCCAGTCTTTCTTGAGGTTTATCAGTTTATATAAGGATGTTCATTTCTAATCATCACATTATTTCCATTTGTCCTATTATGTTCCCCATTTTTAAAAAAGAAAAATTAACTTATATATTCCTGATGGCTACTATCTCATCAGTTTGGTTAATTTTACAAGGAAAGCAGAAAGTACACAAATGTAAAGATGGTTGGATTGGCCTCTTAAATACTGTGAAGTCAAAGGCTTTCATGGCCAGCATCTATTGTTTTTGTGGTTTTTTCAGGCTATGTGGCCATGTTCTAGAAGAGTTTCTTCCTGATGTTTCGCCAGCATCTGTGGCTGGCGCAACATCAGGAATAAACTCTTCTAGAACATGGCTACATAGCCTGAAAAGCCCACAAAAGTCTCTTAAATATTATTTCTTCTTCTTAAAACCCCAGGCTCCTTCAAACTGGTACCAGTAATGAAGAGTTCTTCTAATATAGCTCTTTGGTTTTGATGTCTATTGACAGTTCATGGTGGCTTTACCTCTACTTGTTCTTTAGAGGTTTGTTCTGGTTCTTTTTTTTAAAGGCAAGGTAGAAGCAAATGGTGCCTTTCTTGCATGAGGGTCTGCACAAGAATGTCAGTGAGGTGAAGACAGGCTCTCTTTTGCATTATGGTGAGGAGTGATGCCTCAGTAGAAGGGCAAAGCCACTAACAAATGTAGGCTCTTTATTGCAATAGCAAAAGCCTCTAGAGCAGGGACATGGCCACAGTTCTGGCATGATGTTGGGCTAAGGACAAAGTGGCCCTGGGTATTTTCTAGCATCTCTAGGCTGAATGGAGATTGTAGTTACACAGCTCCATCTGGCCTATTGTCAACCCAGCTCTCTCTTGGCCTCCTCAGCACACCTTCAAGGTGAGGACAATCAAATACATAATCTGACTGGTACCTGTTGAAAATACAACATTACCCAGTATTTAAAGAGTTAAATATGTCTGAGTGAAAGCCGCACTGATTGGATTGAATAGTGCTTCAGTGATATAAAGTGTTCTCCTGCAATATAGACTTATCTTAACCTCTCTGAGGGACAGCCAGCATGGTTCAGTGGTTTCGGTGTCAGACTACAACTCTGGAGATCAGGGTTCAATTCCCTACTCAAACATAAAAGACGACTGGTGACCTTTGGTAAGTCACTGTCTCTCAGCCTCAGAGGATGACAATGGCAAACCCTCTCTGAAGAAACCTGCCAAGAAATACCTCGGATAGTTCCCACTTAGGCTCACCATAACTAAAATGACTTGGAAGCACACAACAACAAATAACAAAGACCTCTCTAAGGTCTGATCTGCCCTGAAGAAATAATACAGTTTGACAACACTTTAACTGCCACAAATTGATCCTATGGGATTCTGGGATTTGTAGTTTGTTGTGGCACCCTGACAGGAAAGGCTAAATATCTCACAAAACTCTTAATTCCAGAATTCCATAGCATTGAGCAATGACAGTTAAAGCAGCATCAAATTGCATTAATTCTGCAGTTCGGATTAGACCTAAAATGTAGATTGATTTTTTTAGGGTTTTTCCACTTTTTCTTGCCTCCTCCTCTTTATTACTTCCCTTCTGCAAAAGTGAAATCAGGTTAGCCCTGTTTTAGCCTAGCTTAGCTTAGCACCCTACTTAGTTTCTGCTTAGCCACGCATAGTTTAGCATCCTTGAAGAGTTTTCCTACCTCTATATTGCAGTTGCAATGTGATTTTATTTTCCATAGCCATTGATGTCATTGCTAATTAATAAGAAAAGCTAGCTGCTGAAGACTCTCACTCTCTGATTAGAGACAAGCTCAAAACTTGGATGGCATCAACTATGCCAGGTAGATAGCAGGATAGTATTTTCTCAGTATTTATCTGAGGTTTAACTAATCTGACGGGTAATGTTAATTTATTGCTAATCTGTTTGTGTTCATTTTGCATCTCATTATGTGAATAAACCTCTTTCGTTTTTATCCCACATCATACGCTAAGACTTAATTCCTCTTAAGGGGGGGAACTGGAAGTGTACTAGAAGCAAGAAATCTGCAGGCTGGCCTGAGAAATGATTAGAATTAACTGAAAAAGACTTGCTCCTTCCTAGGACTCAGTTAAAGTGGGGAGATTATCCAGATGCCAGCCACAGATGCCGGTGAAACATCAGGAACAAACCCTTCTAGAACATGGCCACATAGCACGAAAAGCTCACAAAAAACCTATCCAGACAAGGTTTGCATAGGTTCACTGTCCTGTGTTACTTTCATATTCTAATTTGTCTTGTGGTTAACCACTGTAATCTAAAAATAAGGAAGAAATGTCATTGCAAACCATTGCAACAGATGCTTTTCACAGGGAGCGAAAGTGAAATGTGTTGGTTTAACTTTGGTACTATGCCTTCTTTGTTTATGACCTAACTATCAAGCCACACTACTGTGCACAGACAGTTGGGCAGGTACATAAGAGATTATAGTGGAGCAGGGGGAGTTTTAGTGGAGGTAGATACCCTTCCTGCAAAAGGTGGAGTATGAGGTCACTTTGGGACAAACCAGAAGAGAAGGACAAAAAGGGAATTAAGGAAGCCACTTTCTCTAAGTAACTTTCTCTACCATGAGGGCAGGCTTTGACTTCGAGTGGTGTCTCTGTGATTGAAATATTGAATGGAGGTTCTTTGGGGCCAAATTTAGGGGGGAAATAATCTTGTGGGGAACATTTGAGACCTCCCTGTCTGAGTATGGTGGGTTCATTCTGGCTCAAGGCCCTATGTGAATACAAAATAAAATTTTGTGAATACAAAATATGGCTACTTTGGGTAGCCTATTAGGCAATCCATGTAGTGTTTTGTTTGAAACAGAAAATCCATGCCAATGATGGATTTTTCAAACTTGTTCGATATATGAAAAAAGAAATAGTAGGCTGTGCATTAGAGCCACATCTTTGTGGTTTATCTCCATGATAAAAAAAAAACTAATTTGATCTCTGTCTTTTCTTCCAACAGAACTTTTTATATGAAAAGAACCCTATAAGCAAAGATTGAACATAATGGCCAGTTTCAGTCAGACAGCCCTGCCCACTTTTGATGCTGTAAACAAACACTATGGAAAATTTAATAAAACTCCAAATAACAGTACCATCTGTTCTGATCCAGGACTGGATGAAGGCGTACTTATTTTTGCCATCTTCACTATGATGTTTTGTGTTTTGGGGATTTTAGGGAATGGAATTGTCATCCAGCTGCTTGGCTCCTGCAAGAGGAACACTTTCACCATTTATATCCTAAACTTGTCCATTGCTGACTTTGGCTTGGTCACCATTGAACTGATTATAGAAATACATTGGCTTGTGTCGCACTTGTACTGTGGCTTTCCCTACGAATTATTCCAAACTATCTTCCTACTGATGTACAGTGCTGGTCAGTTTCTACTGACTGTCATCAGCATTGACAGGTGCATCTCTGTCCTTTTCCCAGTTTGGTACCGATGTCACCGTCCAGCACACTGGTTCACCACTGTGTCTGTCCTAATATGGGCCATCTCCTTCATCCTCTGTTTCATTCACTTCACTCTCATTCTTACAACAGGCTTTGGCAATTTCCCCATGATGTACCAATTTATAGTAAATGCTGTGCTTTGCCTCCCACTGATGACTATCTCCAGCCTGACTTTGTTAATCAAAGTCTACTTTATATCAAAACAGAGGCGAGGAAAACTTTTACTCGCAATCCTGCTTACTCTTATTTTCTTCTTGATCCTGGCTTTTCCACTTAATGCCTTTTACTTTACCATTTATCTTGTTCATGATATACATCCAAATCTTGTGCATTATGGATACCTATGTGCATGCATAAACAGCAGCATTAACCCACTTATCTACTTCTTGGTTGGGAGACAAAAGATGAGCACAGCTAGGAAGACCATGAAAGAAATACTCCAGAAGGTTTTCAAGGAAGAGGAAGATCAGTCAGAAGAAATGGAGACCTCTGAATGTAAACTATGATGGTTCAAAGAGGTAAAAACTTCAAACTTTGTCATTCTAGTTCTACAAGACACTCTAGTTTCTTCCAAGTAAATATGAATATCATTGAGCTACACTTCTTGTAACTGTTTTTGACAAATATAAATTTTGGAATTAGAATATGCATAAAAATTCATCCTTAACCTGCACATAGACAGTTACTTTTGTGGAGCAGCACTGGACCGATAGACTGGCAAAAACATATGTTGTGCTACACATGCAGAATTGCTGAGGGAAAAGACAATATGCAATTATTGTATCTAGCTGATGGTGGCATAAGTGGATTTGTTCATGTAAAACTGTTGTGCATTCGGTACCACATTAACGTGCACAGAGTAGCATGTGAATGGGCATTGCCTTTGCCCATTTCACATTCTAATTGCACAGTGGGTTGACAGTCATGTATCTTAACCATTGATCCACATACTTTGGTATTCAGTTTAAGGGTTGTGTAACATAACCCTACAGGGTGAAGTAGTGAAGCATCTTGAAGCATAGGCTGTGGCTTGGCTCCTTACCTCAATGAGCATTTGATGTCTTAAGAGAGAAATATTCTTATTGTTGTGCCTGAATATGTCCTGAAACCTTGTGCCTACCAGATGTTTTAGGTCACATGTCCCACCATCTCAAGACCATCAAGACCCAGAAAGTTTCATCAGCTTCAGACATCAACCCCAGCTAGCATAGTCAATGACCATGCATGATGGTGACTGTAGCCATGCCATCTGGATGGCACCATGTTGAAGAATGCTATCCTGTGCCAAGATTCACTGCATCAGGAGAGGATAATTATTAGAAGGAGGGAGAAGCCATTAAAAATATTCAAAGAAGAATGTTTTCTTAGATGGCTTCAACATCAAGAAAACCTATACAAAAACAGAGCAAGAGTTGAATACTAGAAACATTGATGGGGGGAAATCCATTCAGTTCATTTCTAATACACTTTTTCCAAAATTCACAGATTCCTTCATATTCCTTATGGGAAGGAGAATAATAAATAAGTAATGTGGCAGAAACTGAGATAAATCCAGAACGCTGAATGGTCAGAAAATTAAAAACATGACTTTGAATAGCTGTGTGTTTGTCCATATTAGGACTGAAGGAGAGTAGCAATGTTAAGACCAGTGCACTAGTTTTACTGTTTTGTGGAGGTGAGGAGGCTTTTCCAGGCACTAACTCTCTGTAGAACCTTGCAGGCTGAAGGTTTTTAAAAAAGACAATTAACCAAAGTGACTCCAAGTAAAAATGGAGTAGAAGGACAAATTGATTTTGCAGCCAATATATATATATATCTTTATTTAAAATACAGGAAAAGATAGAAATAAAAACCAGTAGGACAGTTCATACTCAATGCAAGATACTTCTCAAAATAGAAGGGGGAAAGCAGCAGAGAAACAAAGTTGGGGGAGGACCCTTTTCCTAACCAATCTAAGAAAGCTAGAGTTAAACTTAAGGTATTACAGGCTAAGAAGCATGCCTCAGAGAGAGGAGGGAGCAGGTCTAAAAAGAAGCAGCGGGTCTAAGAGAGGGGACCAAATCAAAGAGAGGGATGGAAGTCTAAAAGAGAGAGAGAGAGATTTTCTCTGTGTGTCTGGCTTTTAACGTGAGGGGAACAACTTGCCCCCTTGACCCTTGCCCTTCATGGTTGACCACTCAGGAGGTGATGCCATAAAAACTCTATTACATCTTATAATCAATGTTTCATTCAAGGAGGGTATATTTCCATCTAGCCTAAAAAGCCCTCCCTTGACCCCCTGGTGAGAGAGAATTATAGGCTGGTCTTCCTCTTACCATTCTTGATTGAGAGGGCAGTTGCCTCCCAGCTCCAAGCTGTCTTGGTGGAAGCCGATTATCTAGATCCATTTCACACTGGCTTCAGGGCAGGATATGGAGTTGAGACAGTCATGGTCACCTTAGTTGATGATCTCCATCTGGGCATTGATGGGGGAAGTGTGACCCTGCTGGTGCTCTTGAACCTCTCAACAGCCTTCGATACCATCAACCATGGTATCCTTCTGGAACGGCTGAGAGAATTAGAAATTGCTTTCAAGTAGTTCCAGTCATATTTCTCGGGCAGATTCCAAATGGTGTCACTTGGGGACAGTTATTCATCCAGGAGGGACCTCAAGTCGGGCATCCCTCAGGGTGCTATTTGGTCCCCAATGCTGTTTAATATTTACATGAAGCCGCTGGGTGAGAACATCCAGAGACATTGCATGCACCAGACAAAAGCCAATCAAGTATAGATATTTATCCTCTTCTAAATCCATATGTGTTGGCCAAACTCTCCAAAGGCTGCAAAATACTTCAGAATGTGTGAGGGAAGGGTGTACCAGTCTGAACCAGTTTGGCTGGTCTCCATTCAGTGGAGACAGACGAGACAGTTACGCCTTGATTCTGTCCATAAATGCAACCATTTCTTTGTCAGCAGGAGGTGGGGGAATGAGGGACTTTCCAGTTTTCAGATTAGATTAAGGCTTGGCTTTTTCCAAGATGGAAGAAAGAGTCCATGCTATCATCAGCCCTTCTTACCATTTTGTGCTGACTTTGGAAACATACAGCTTTCCTATCGTATGCATTAAAGTCTAATATTCGTATTTATTGAGCATAACATGTAATGGCAACATCCTTTTTTTCCGAGGAGTTCTTCATCTGTAATATATGTAGGATGTACATGTAGACCATGATTTTCACTATGCTATGAATAACTGTACCCATTAAATTTGGAAGATCCAGAAATTTTCATTTTTTGTCTGTTTCTTAGGAATTCGTCAAAATTAATTCATCACTTATTTGAGATGGAAAGAAACTGAGGCCTAAAAATGTGAATACACGAGAAAGCAACACTGACAGATTTCTCTCATCTGTAACTTCAAATAGTGCACCTGCACTGATGTACAATATATGTAGCTGTATTGGACACATGTTTTCAGCAGAAAAATGCAAGGAGATTTTGATTCATCAACATGATTATCTTACCTAAACCTGCACGTAGATGAGATATGAGATGTTTCCTGATACTGAAGACAGAAACAGATATGCTTGAAAACAATATCATGTCATGAAATGTACATACAAAGCAACATTTTTCCAGAGACTGCTTCTAGAGAGATCATGCCACTTCTATCTGTGTGATGCCTCCACTGCCCAGAAAATACATATCCTTCTCAAACAGACTTTTGGTATCTAATGCATTTGCAGCTAATCTCGGTTTTTAATTTGGTAGGTGCTTCTATTCCTTTTTTATTGGCATGTAATTACTTTTTAATATTTATTCTTGTCGAGGAGGGTAATTTGTGGTTTCTAATATTTTAATTATAATACTGTTATGAGCTTTATAGTTCATATTTTTTATATTTTGTATGTTACTGTTAACGGTCTCAAGTACTATTGTGTATAAATATGCATAATAAATACATAAATAAGCATTCAGTGGTTTCAACAATAACCTCCTTAAACATAAATGGGAAGGGAATATGGGAAGATTAGTGTAAAATGTTTGCCTGAGAAAAATGATCTATCTTGTTAAGCTTACCTCTAGCTTTCTTTCAAAACGAATCCCCAAACGGAGGAAGTGGTTTTTAATCCACAAAAGCTCATGTATGCAAATTTAGAGTTGTCAACAAAATTTGTTGCTGTATAGCTGTAGCAGAATGCATTGGCTAACACTTTGAATATCAAAAAAAAATGCTGTTAACCACAGTAAACCAGTGGCATCACTAGGTGACAATACACACCCACTAGGTGACAATACACACTAGGTGACAATACACACCCCATTGACCTTCTCCCATTCTACATCATTCAGAATCCTTAGCAATATTTTTGTACTAATTTACTTATAAATCGTAATTCTTTTATATTACTGAATTTAATGGTAATAGTTCTGAAATAAACATCTGGCAAAATTAAATCTGTACTTTTAAATTACAATATAGACACAGAAGAAATGTGTTCACATATGCATAGTATCATGTAGCTAAAGTGAAAATTTGGTAAAATGTGGGTTTTTAAAAAAATTAAAATAAAAATTTGACATTTTATTTTTTTAAAAAAAGAAATAAAACCTGGGGCCTCTCCTAAGCCACTAAGCCTCATCCCACTCATAGCATCTCTTCAGCATTTTAAAGAGATACAGGTGAATGTCACAGCCCATTTCTTCCAAAATTGTAGGGGAATTTCCAGTCCTTTCTCTAGGGCTCCTATCCCCTCCTTTGCAAGCTGCCTACATGGCATCTCCTGGCTTAGTGTGTTAAAGCATATAGATTAATATTAAATTCATTTTGACCCCAAGCTGACCTCCTAGGGGCACTGCCATTTCTCTAAAGCAGAGATGTCATGTAAGCAGCTTGCAAAGGAGGGGATAGGAGCCCTAGAGAAAAGGACTGGAAATTCTCCACAGGAAGTTTGGGAGTTGCTAGACAAGAAAAACCAATGCATGCTGATTGATTTCAGCCTCACACCTGATGGTCCAGTGATTAAGTCAATGGCTACTTATTCATCTGTTTGCCTTCCCCGGTTGTGTTCAGGTCTGAGTGCACTGGCTAAGTCTATTCTTCACCTTGGTTTAACAAAAGCCCAGGTCTTTACACCCTTTGTCTTGGCTGCAGCTAAGCCATTAAGTTCCTTGCCAGAAGCTAGAAATTGGCTATACAAAACTCAGTCTAGCACACACCAGTGTGCTATACTGTATTCAGAATACAGCCTGGTTGCACGTCAGACCAAACTCTGATTTTAGCTCCCTCTGCCATTTCCCCCCACGTTTCAGTGACCATGTCCTTTCATCATCTACATCATCGCTTCACTTCATTTGGAAATGATTACAAATAAAAATTCTTCGTCATTTATCGAGAAGTGCTTTTTCCTGAGCAGTAAATGTTGGGTTCTGTCCAAGGAAATCATGTGCAAAATTTTTTAATAATAAGTTCTCCAAAAATTCATATCAGTGCAGGATATTTCTCACGAGAGTTTCCTGTCAGTTGAGATACATCTGATGGCTTTTTTCTTTAAAGTATTTTGGAACATTCTTTCCATCTCTAGATGCCAGGCTTCTAAAATTCCACTCAACAGTCATAATCTTCTGACAAACTACTTTCCCCACAGACAATATTGAGCTCGGAAAAAGTAGTTTGCCATTGCCCCCAATAGTATCAACTTAACCTCATTCAGGGAAAACCACACCTTTAATCAAAGATGGGAATGCAGGTGAAATTTAGGGAATTGTTGAAATTTAGGGAATTGAAAGTTTCATATCTATAGTTTATATACCTTTGAGGAAACAGACAGATAGCTGACTCTTATCTTGGAAGATTCATTCCAGTCAGGATTTAGTCTGTTCAAAATCCACATGTGGTAGTTTTTCATGGGAAACAGCCTTTTCAGTGCAGGAAAAGTCTTTTCTAAAAAGAGTACTTCACTGAAGTATCCTTTCTGTACAGAAAAGACTGTTTTATATGTAAAACAAACACATGTATGATTTGCACATTATACATCCCCTATAATAGCCTTTTCTGCACAGGAACCAGCCTGTGATGACATTTCTTTGCCGAAAAGTCTTTTCCCTGCACAGAAATAGCTGTACTTGGTTAACTTTTTCCTTGCCATTTTCTGCACAGGAATGGCTGCATTCTGTGCAAAACACTCATTTGTCATTCTACACAGACAAAGTCCCAAATTTTAAATGGACTTTGTGGTTTTCAAAGAGAAGAAAATTAAGAAAGAATTACATCCCAAAAAAGAAGATACTCAGTGTCACCCAGCCCACAGGCCCAAGAATACAACCGTTAGCTATTTCTTTCATTATGGTCCAACATGATAGCAGAAACTGAGTCTAATGGTCTTCCTCTTTTTTTCTCTCTATATGCACATAGAAGAAGGTGCTTAGAAGAAAAGAATGAGCTTCATGACCAATTATAGCATGGTATCTCTGGCCCCGTTGGATGATGGAGACAATTATATGCACAATGAAACTGGATTCCCACATGACAACAACTCAAATTATGGTTCCACCCCCCCTCTGTCCTTCTTCAGAATGCAAAGTTATCGAGAGCTTTGCTTTTCTGATCAGCTCTTTTGGACTTGTGGGGAATGAAACTGTCATCTGGCTTCTTGGCTTCCGCATGAAGAGGAATCCTTTTACAACATTCATCCTGAATTTGGCTGTTGCTGACTTTGGAGTCCTCATATACATAGTTATTGATTGTACTGTTTATATAATGCTTTTATTTTCAAACACAAATATAGGTTCTAGGTTGACAGAGCTGTTATCTATCAGCATCTTTTTCTTCTTGCACTTCACTGGCCAATTTCTACTGACAGCCATCAGCATTGACAGGTGTGTCTCTGTCCTCTTCCCAATTTGGCATAAATGCCACCGCCCGACCTTTCTGTCTACTAGTGTATGCGCCTTCCTATGGGTCGCTTCCTTCCTGTTTTGTCTAACACCCTACATTATTTTTATAACTAGTCTATATGAAATATTATTCATACTGCTTGCTGTGACTCTCTTGCTATGTCTCCCACTCATGATTATCTCTTCCCTGGTCCTCTTCATCAAAGTCTGCTTTAAGTCACCAAAACATAAACGGGGGAAAGCCTTAACAGCCATCTTCCTTACTCTCATGTTCTTCATTATACTTGTTTTTCCAGTGTTTTCTTCTCTTCTTCTCACGTTTCTAGTTGACATAAAACTATATCAAAGAGTTTCTCATTACTCTTTCCTAGGTGCCGCCTTAAACAGCAGTGTTAACCCCTTCATTTATTTCCTGGTTGGGAGACAAAAGAGAGGCCAAAGAAGGGAGAAGATGAAAAATATCCTTCAAAGGCTTTTCAAGGAAGAGGAAGGGCATGGGGCAGATATGGACTCCCCAGTTTAAACTTTGTTATTCAATAACCCCAGATACCAACACTACGTATCTTGTGAGGTATCATTTTCTAAGTACCAGAGTACCAAATTAAATTAATCAAGACAAAAGAAGTGAAGGAGCAATAGTCTATTTATTAGTTGCAATCTTGCAAGAAGGGGTTTCCAAAGCAAGTAGCCACACCCCAAACTTGACTCAGGAAATTTTTAATCCCTCTTCCAGGCATCATTTTCCCACTTCTGTGATTTTATTGGTGAAATAATCAAAATATACAACAAATTCCAAACAACTAGAATTAATACCTTATCTCTGCCCCTGTTTATATTTTTCTATCTACTCAAATTAAAGAATCCCCTTATTGTTATTTATTAACTTTCTTCTTTTGGTTTCACTGACTTAATCTTTGGCAATTAACTGGGGTCCACCCTGCCATCTTAACCAGTCATGGTTCCATTGAAATGTATGGCTGTTCTCCTAGCCCATTAGTTTATCTTTATCCAGAGCTAAGGATGGCACATATAGCATGTAGAGAATGTTTTTCTACCAAAAAATAACACCATTCTGTCTATTTTATGTCTTAATGAACAATTCTTTTTGTATAGAAAAATTTGTCCAATTCTCTTCCCCTGGGGTTCATATAAAGTTGAAAAACTCTCCTTTCTATTTTCTATCTCTATTAACTAACTTTTTATATAGATTTCAGTAACTATACATACATGTGTGGCTAATTTCACATAGATATATATTTATGTGCAGGTATATATGTATGTATGTTTATACATGTTATTAACCATATACATAAGTATGCTACCAACTATGGTGTGGTACAGACCGCCATAAAGAGGTGTACTTGTGCCGATACTAGGGTTAGGGAGTGCACACCATCCGCATTCCCCCTAACCCTAGTACAAGACTGTGCCGGCATCATGGTGGCTTCCCATCTACACAGGGGCCGTCATGACACCGGTGCCGCCACTGAGAGCCCAAACGTGGTGCACAGGAAGTGGCATCATAGCAGCACCATTTCCTGGTTGCGGCACCACAACAAAGGAGCTGCTCTTCATTCCAGCACAGCCCCTTTCTTCCATGGCTGTGCGTATTGGGGTGTCCTGGGGCATGAAGCCCCAAGGACACCCCTTTTCGGGACCACGGAGAAACAGTGAGGCTGCCCTGGCCTCAATTCAGCAAGAAAAGGAGCGGTCTGTACCACACCTATATATATGTAGATATATGTCAGGAACCTTGGTGAGCTTCATTTTGCATTGTGGCAGCAACCTTTTATTTCCAGGCCTTAATTTTTGTGGTGCAGTCCTTGCAAGCTTGCAGAGGTATTGAGTTCTGCTATACTAATGGACACATTTTTCTTAATCTTAGCACTAAGGCACTACTTATTTGATATTAGGGAGGAGCAATATATTCAGTTTATTTTGAACAAAATGTACACTTTCAATGTGTCAGGAACAGGTTTTTCTCAATTTCATGTACATGAATGATTGGTTGCTGGGTTAACTATACCAAAAGAGCATGCTGAGCCTCTGTCAAATGTTTTAGTCATTCACTTTGGCAGGAATGACTGGGACTTACTCATGCGTAAAATTCGCATTTTACAGGCTCTGCATCTTTTTTGTGGTAATTATGGCAGATGACATTTTGTGTTTGGGGAGTGCACTGCACTTCTCTCTGCATGTTAGACATTTGCCTGAGTGGGAATGACTTGGGCTTGCTTAAAAAGCAAGACCCTCTGTTTACAGGCTCTGCATGATTTTTGTGGTAGTCATGACAGATGGCCACTTGTGTATCAGAAGTGCAGTGGGCCTCCTTGGTATGTTCTGGCCATTTACCTCAGTGGAATGACTTGAACTTCTTCAGGAACAAGGCTCTACAGGCTTAGGATGTATCTTGGTATTCAAGGCAGATAGTGACATGCCCTGCCTCTAGGAACCTGAGATGGACTCTGGATCTAAGATATAGAGCTCTGATATAGAGCTTGAAAGGCCAGAGGACATGCTAGGCCTGCAGCCACAAGAGAAGAGGATCCAGAAGCCAGAAGAACAGAGCCTTCAGCAACCACAGGAGCAGCATTTCCAGCAGCCACAAGCCCCAGAGGAAGAGGCAGACTTATCCATACCTACCCCATGGAGAGACATCAGGGCAGAGAAAGAAACAAACGCTTGTAGCTTTTATATAGGAAGCATACAACAATTAGAGAGCACCTGCAAGACCTAGGTGGGCTATAAATAAGCAGATCCATGGTACAAGCATATCTGACAACCAACCTTTACCTTGGGAAGCTACATTGGTGCTGTATTCTGTGACTGATTGCCTTTTTGCCTTGAACTCTGCCTAAGCTTCTGACTGTTCTTTTGTGCTACCCTTTGGACTGCCTGCCTGGACTGCATGACTTGGACTGAACTCTACTACTTCTGTTACTCAGCTGACGTTTTGCTGAGCTTGGACACTTTCTGACTCATCAAAAGCTCTGTAAGACACTGAGCCTTCCTTCTGAGAATCTGGTTTGCTTCCCAAGGGCAAAATGGGACAGATGGCATGACACACCCTTGCTTAGGCTGTTTCCCCACACCAAGTTTGGCATGGTGTGGGGGATCCCCAGTCTATTGACCTTGCTTGTGGAAGGGAAATAGGAAAGTCTGTAATGATGTAATGACTGAACTATTGGGACACTTTCTCTCATATCCCAGCATAACTTTCCAATGGCTGGAATTCTGCAGAGCTGATGACATTAATCTGTTAGAAAGGATTGTTCTTGGGAGATTTGCAACAGGGAATGAAACTCATGTTGACTGCCCTGGTGGGGGAAAGGTACTAAGCTGACCTTGTTTGTGGCAGGTAACAGGGGAAAATATGTGTACACCTTGGCATCCAGTAAAGGGTGGGGCTGTGAAATACTAGGTCATACTACTCAATGCTATTTTCATGATCTTCAGTTTGTTAACAGTGACCATCTCAGTCAGTCTTTGGACTCATCTCTCTCTTCACTGTCTCTTGGGGACCCTGCTGACTCAGCGATGTCATTATTTAACTCTACTCTTTCTTCAACTCTTGACAGCTTTACCCCTGTTTCTGTATGTGTGTCTTCCTCTATGAATAGGCACCACCCCTGGCTTACCCCTATTGTTAGGTTCCTCGGGTCCTGCTCTCGAGTGGCCAGACATCTTTGGAAAAAGTCCCAGGAGTGGGCCAATTTTATTCATTATAAATTGGTCCTTTTATCCTTCTCACACGTCCTGTCTATGGCAAAACAGAATTATTATAAATCATTGATCTGCGCCAATGAGAGGCATCCGCAACATTTGTTCTCCTGCTTCAAAACCTTGCTAAAACCTTCCTCTCTCCCATCTCTTCATTATTTTCCCCTACCAACTTTGCTAACTACTTCATTACTAAGATCAATACTATCCGATCTGAGATAGTTCTTCCTGACTTGACTTATATCACCAATCCTCTGGTACCTTCAACTAAAAAATTCTCTTTGTTTCCTCCTGTCTCTTTGGACGAACTCTCTATGCTGCTGAACTGTTCCAAGCCTACAACCTGTTTTCTTGATCCAATTCCCTCTCACCTCCTAATCTCTATAGCCCCTTCTTTCCTCCCCTCATTTCTCTTTATCTTTAATCTCTTTCTTTTTACGGGCTCCTTTCCTTCAGACTTTAAACATGCTCTCATTTCCCCAGTTCTGAAAAAAATCCTCTCTTGACCCCTCTTTGTCCTGCTATCATCCAATTTCTCTTCTTCCTTTTCTTTCTAAGGTTTTGGAATGGGTCGTTTATTCTTGTGGTCTTGAGTTTCTCAAAGCCAACTCCATTCTAGATCCCTTTCAGTCTGGTTTCCGCCCAAGGCATTCTACAGAGACGGCCCTCACAAAGATGTCAAACGATTTTTTACGGGCCAAGGTGAATGGCCTTTACTCTGTTCTTATTCTTCTCAATTTGTCTGCAGCCTTTGACACCATGAATCACTGTCTTTTAGTTGATATACTTTCTGACCTCGTGTTCTCGAACTCTGTTCTTGTTTGGTTTAAATCTTATTTGTCAGATAGATGTTTTGCAGGGGTCATGGGTGGTGAGACTTCGTTCTCTGTTGCCCTAGCTGTTGGAGTTCCTCAAGGCTCTGTTTTGGGTCCCCTACTGTTCTCTCTTTACACATTGTCCCTAGGAAACTTTTCAGCTCTTTTGGTTTTTCCTGTCATCTGCATGACGATGACACACAGCTGTATCTTTCCTCCCCTGACCTTTTTCCAACTGCAAATTTCATCTTGTCTTACAGCTGTCTCTCAGTGGATGCATCATCGGCGTTTGAAGTTCAACATGTCCAAGACAGAGCTTTTTGTCTTTCCACCTAAGTCTTAAATAAATAAATAAAATTTTTATTTATATACCGCCCTTCCAGAGATCAGGGTGGTTTACAATTACAATAAAACATCACACTCACAATAAAAACATCAGAAAAATACACAAATAATAAACAGAATAAAAGCCCCGTTAGCCGGCCCTCTTGCGGAATACGAAGGAGGGGAGGCCTACTAGGACTCTGATTGGGGGAATGCGGTCTTAAATAGAAAGGTTTTAAAACCCTTTCTAAATTGGGCCAGGGAGGTGGCCGAGCGGAGCTCTGTGGGCAGCGTGTTCCAAAGGGCCGGGGTTGCGATGGAAAAAGACTTCCTCGTGGTTGAGGTAAGCCTAGCCCCTGGCACCCTAAGTAATTGCTGCCCAGATGTTCTGAGGGTGCGGGACGGAATGTACGGGGAGAGACGGTCCTTCAGGTATCCTGGGCCCAAGCCATTTAGGGCTTTATAGGTCATTACCAACACCTTATATTGTGCCCGGAAGCGAATAGGCAGCCAATGCAGATCTTGTAGCACCGGTGTTATGTGGCTGGCCCTGGAAGTACCAGTAACCAGCCTGGCTGCCATATTCTGTACCAGTTGTAGCTTCCGGGTTTGGTATAAGGGTTGCCCCATGTAGAGTGCATTGCAGAAATCCAATCTCGAGGTTACCAGAGCATGTACAACAGTTTCAAGGTCCCTCTGGGCCAGGTATGGGCGCAGCTGGCGAATAAGCCGAAGCTGATAACAGGTGCTCTTGACTGTCGCATTCACCTGAGCAGTCAGGTGAAGCGACGAGTCAAGAAGCACCCCCAGACTGCGCACGGAGTCCTTCACAGGGAGCGTGACCCCGTTCAGGACAGGTGGAACCACCGCCATTCCTGGACCAGGGGAACCTATCACAAGTCCCTTCAATGCTCCTTTTCTGTTTCTGTCGACACATCGACAACACCTCTATTCAACCAGTCCAGGAAGCCCACAGTCTCGGTTTCACTTTTGATTCCTCTCTGTCTTTTATACTTTCTGTGCAGACAGGCCATTGGCATTTAATGTATTTGTGGCTAGTCTTCGTTTATAATTCAAGGGGTGCATTTATTCCCTTTTTACTGGTATGTAATTACATTTAATATTCATTTCTTGTGGGATTTTTTTTTTAATTTTGGGTTCCAGTGTTTTAACTGTAATGCTATTAGGTGTTTTGTATTTTATATTTTGTATTTTGTTGTTAGCTGTCTTAAGCACTATTGCATGTAAATATGAGAAATAAAGAGGAAGGATTACAAGGGTTTGCCACCATTCAAGACAGTCTATTCCACCATCAAACAGTTCTTAAAATCAAGATGTTTTTTTCCTAATGTTTAGGTGGAATCACTTTGGTCATACTGAATTCCTGATGAGTCAGAGAACAATTCTTAGCCTTTCCCAAAACATGCACTCCTGCTTCCCTAACTGAAATGTTCCCTTAGGAGTTGGATATAACTGTCAGGCTTCAGACAACTGTGTCTATGGGGTCTATATACCTTTATCTTTCATTTTTAAAGGAATTGCCAGTCACATACTATTGTTTCTTGACAGAACTGAAAGAAATTTGTGAGCAGAGCTACCTGTCCTGAAGGAATCAAGACTGCCAAATATCAGATGTATACATAACCTGTTGTTTCTCTATGAAACACATTACAATAAGTGTATTTAATAATGCAAAGTGAAGGATGAATAAGGTCAGCACATATTTATTCTAGATTCTACATTTGTATGGGGCTGTTGGATATCTACTCTGAGGGTTAGTCATGAGAGGGACAAGAATTTATGTTGTGCTTGATTATCCCCACTGTTTGAAAATTGCCTTCTGCAAGGATGATGCTGATGATTTTCCAGACTTTCCTGGATTGACGAAGGGAATAACAACAGATTAAAATGCAATATAACACCGGTTTTAAAAAACCAGTTAAAAGAGCATGTAAATACATATTACAAACAATTCGTTTCTACTTTAAAATTCTTGTTTTAAACTCTCACAACTGCTTGCAAACACCTACTGCAATGATGACATCTAAAAGTTGATACCTAAGTATTTTAAGAACCTGAAGTTCACAGTCAAGATCATATTTTGAAGGAAGGTTTTAGCTCACTGTGGGCACTATAAGCTGACATACATCCCTGCTTAAAAATGCAAATGTTTTGGTTTTCTGCTTTAAAATTCATGATTTAAATGCTCACAGGACATCAGCATGTTGCTTACAAACATCTTCTGTGAATAATAATAGCTAAAATTTGATTTATTTAAATAAATACCTATGTATTTTAGGAAGCTGAATTTCACAGTCTAGGTCATATTTGTGGAGGGAGATTTTTTGGTCACTGTAAGTTAACACACATCTGAGGCTAAGAATGCAAATGTTTAGGGTGATACTTGGTTCCAAAGATCCAAGAGCATCTTTCTGATATTGCTGCATAATCCTAGAATCCTCCTAATGTTGAAGTGGAATCTCTTTTCTGGAAGCTTGCATCCATTGCTTTGGGTCCTGTTCTCTAGAGCAGTAGAAAACAAGCTTGCTCCCTCCTCAATATGACATCCCTTCAAATATTTAAACAGGGCTATAATATCACCCCTTAACCTTCTCTTCTCCAGGCTATAAACATCCCCAGTTCCCTTCGTTGTTCCTCATAGGGCATGGTTTCCAGACCCTTCACCATTTTAGTCACCTTCCTTTGGACACGCTCTAGTTTCTCAACATTCTTTTTAAATTGTGGTGCCCAGAACTGGACACAATATTCAGGTGGGGCCTGACCAGAGCAGAATAAACAAAAGATTATTATTCTATCATTTCACACTCCTATTTGCCATTGGCATCAACTTAACTTCAATCTGGGAAAAAACATACATTCACTTTATGGTGGTAATGCAGGTAGGAATTTGATGAAATATAGGGAAACTGAGAGACTTTCATACCCATAGTTTTTATAATTTTAATCTTATAGAGAAACGGAAAAATGCCTGACTCTTATCCTGGAAGATCCATGACATGCTAGTTAAAGGTAAATGGCTGATAAGCAAAAACAGGACTGGAAGATCAGGCATAAAAAAAGAAAGCAACAGAGAAATGGCTCTGGAAGCAGAACAGCATTAGGAAGAGTTGCTCCATATTCCATGAAAATCTGTGATGTCATCAGGCACCATAGAAGTAAATTTCTGATTGGTCCTAAGAAATAAAAAGGATATTAGAAATATCTGAAAAATAATTGAAAAAACTGTTGTTGTTTTTTAGTGTCGAGAAGCCTAACAATAAGAATCTAGACTGATTGTAACATTGTCCATTCAGGTTTTATTCTGTACAAAATTCAAATATGATTGTTTTGTGTGGAAAACAGGCTTTTTCTCTCCAGTCTTTTCTGTGACAAATTCTGCACAGAGGTATCACTTTCTGTACAAAAGCATCTGATTTCAAAGTAAAACAAACAAATGGATGAATTGTACATATTAATGCCCAATAACAGCCTTTTCTGCACAGGAAACAGACTTTTGTGTGCAGAAAATGATATTTCTTTGCAGAAAAGGATGCTCTCTGAAGAAAAAACCCTGTAGTTTATAACTTTTTCCTTTTCATGTTCTGCACAAAACACTCATGTGTGATTTTACACAAAGTCCCAAATTGTAAATAGCCTTTGTGGTTTTCAAAGACTTTGTCACAATGAGGAGGAATTTATTAGATTTCCTTTTTCCTTCCTCTGAGAAGAAAATTAATAAAGAATTACATCCTTAAAAAGAAGATAAATGAAATTTTGCTTTCTAAAACACCGCGAAAAATAGCTAAAATATATAGCATTTTATTATCATTTGAGCTGGAGGAAGAACATATTAAAAAAGGCATGATTAAATGGGCTCAAGATTTGCATCATAATATCCCTCTAAACCAGTGGGGAAAAATTGGAAAACAAGGTTAAAGTATACAGCATGTTATGCCCTCAAAGAAAATTATTATAAAATGCAATTTCGTTGGTACCTAACGCCATCAAAGCTCACGAAAATTTATGCTAACCAAAATCCAAATTGTTGGAAGTGCAATAAAACCCCAGGTTCCTTTTTACACGTTTGGTGGAACTGCCCTTATGCATCCAGATTCTGGAAGCAGATTCATGAATGGACACAACAGATATTGAACTATAATTTCCCCATGACACTGGAATATTATTTATTAGGAATGAACCCAATAGAGGATTTAGAAAAAGAGCATGGCAACTCGGCGGCGCGACTAATATATGCTTCAAATTGGAAAAAGAAAGACACCATTGATTATAATATATGGATAATAAAAGTGTTAGAGTTGGTAGAGATGGACAAACTTACCTGTTTAATAAGAGGAAACTCCTGGGAGGCCTGTAAAAAAATTTGGAAACCATTAGTTACCTTTTGGGATAAAAACATGCATTTTAATTGTATGATTGAGTAATAAATTACATTATAAATAATTGTTCAGGTAAAGCAAAACCATATTTTATTTGTAAAATTACATTTTGCTATATTAATAATATTTTCCCTTTGTTTCATCTTAAAGGATGAAAAAAGGACAAACAGAAAATGACCAGGAAAATAATATGATGTAATGTTTCTCTTACATGCTCAACGTTATTATCACTGAATTTCTATAATGGATCTCTTAGAAATGCCAGTTGGCTTCAATTTTCTTTTTCTTTTTTTGATATTATATTGTAAGTAGGTAACATTAAGAAAATTATATAAATTGCTATTTGGGATTAGATAATTAAGGAAAGGTGTATCAACTGAAGGAAGTTTGTAATAGGTTTCAGGAAGTCAATTTTAATTTGTCATATGTACTTGTAAACTGTATGTGGATTGTATGTAATTCAATGTTATGTCTCGTTCAATGTTATGTCTCATTTTTTTTCTTTTTCTTTTCTTCTCCTTTCTTCTTTTTTACTTCTTTCTTTTCAGATGTATTGTAATTTTGTATCTTTTACATTGAATAAAATCAATTTTAAAAAAAGAAGATACTCAGACTCACCCAGTGCATAGGGCCAACGAAGAAACCTTTAGCTGTTTGTTTCATTATGATTAGCATGATAACAAGGCCTGAGTCTTACTGTCTTCCTCTTTTATTTTTCCTGCTTAGAATGAACATACAAGAAGTTGTCCAGAAGCAAAGCCTAAGTCTCATGATGAATTATAGTGTCAACTATCTTCCCCCTTTGAATCATGAAAAGGAATACGAGATACACTTGCTTTATGAGTACACCTCTCTCTGTTCTTCTTCAGAATGTAAAGTTATCAGGAGCTTTACTTTTCTTATCTCCACTTTTGGACTTGTGGGGAATGGGATTGTCATCTGGCTTCTTGGCTTCCACATTAAGAGGAATCCTTTCACAACATTCATCCTGAATTTGGCTGTTGCTGACTTTGGGGTCCTCATATACATGGTTATTGAATGTATTGTTTATATGATGCTTTTATTTTCTAACAGACATGCAGTTTCAGGTTTTTATTCTTGGTTGGCAGAATTATTATCAGTCAGCATCTTTCTCTTCTTGCACTTCACTGGCCAATTTCTACTGACAGCCATCAGCATTGACAGGTGTGTCTCTGTCCTCTTCCCAATTTGGCATAAATGCCACCGCCCGACCTATTTGTCTACTACTGTTTGTGCCATTCTATGGGTCACTTCCTTCCTGTTTTGTCTAACTCCCTACATTGCCATTCTAACTAATATATATGGACTAATATACATAAAGTTTGCTGTGCCTCCCTTGCTTTGCCTCCCACTCATGGTTATCTCTTCCCTGATCCTCTTCATCAAAGTCTGCTTTAAGTCACCAAAACATAAACGGGGGAAGGCCTTAACTGCCATTTCGCTTACTCTGCTCTTCTTCTTTATATTTGTTATTCCAGTGATTGCTTGTCTTTTCATCTCCAGTTTCATAATTCGTCATTTAAAATATCACAGTATAACTCAGTACTCTTTCCTGGGTGCATCTCTAAACAGCAGTGTTAACCCCTTCATTTATTTCCTGGTTGGAAGACAAAAGAGAGGCCAAAGAAGGGAGAGGTTGAAAAATATCCTTCAAAGGCTTTTCAAGGAGGAGGAGGAGGAGGAGGAGGAAGGGAATGGGGCAGATATGGATTCCCCAGTTTAAGCACCATTATTCAGAAACCAAGACTACCTTTGTCAATACAAACATAATCTGTACCTGGACGTGTGAGGCGAATGGCTCTGTGCAGAAACAATATGCCTTTGATGGCTGCCAGGGATAGAGAGCAGATGTAGTTGCCTGTGGTACTGCATGCCAAGACAGGGGCAGAGCCAGACACCATTTAAGGCCTCCAGATTCATTGTAAATTAAATAGGTTATAGATCAAATAAAGTGGCCTTTATTCAACCTAAATTTATGTGTCTGGTCTCATTTTTCCATGGTTGGTAATCAGTTGAGAGGATTGTCTTCCCACAAACAAGGGATTGAATATTAAGCTCTTACAATATGACTATGAATGTATGAGTATTTATGTATATTAGTACTAAAGTAGTGCAGCCAACTCCTTTTTTCCTTGAGGAATTCTTCACCTGTAATATATGTATGATATCCATATAGAACATGGTCTTCATCACGCTGTGAATAACTAGCAGTTAAATTTGGTAAGTACGGATGACAGAAAATTTCATTTATTGTCTGTTCCTCAGTAATTTATCAAAATTCAATCATCACTTATTTGGGATAGAAAGAAACTGAAGCCTAAAAGTGTGATACAAGCGAAAAGTGTCATACAGGTGTGACAGATTTCTCTCATCTGTAACTTCAAATAGTCCATATTCATTTATGTGAAACGATTTGTATAGTTCTACTGGACACATATTTCTAGCAGTTAAATGCTAGCCGATTGTGATCAGTCAACAGAATTATCTTGCCCAAACATATGTAGATGAGATATGACATGTTTCCTGTACTTGAAATCAATATCATGTCATGAACTGTGCACAAAAAAACTAAGATTTCTCAGAGGCTGCTGCCAAGGAGATCATGCCACATCCGTATGTGTCATTCCTCCACTGTCCAGAAAATACACTTTTATCCAGGCAGGCCTTTGGCATCTAACGTATTTGTGGAAGTTTTTACTTCCATGGTGCTTCTATTCATCTTTTACTGGTATGTCATTACATCTTAATAGTTATTTCTTTTTGTGTATACTTTAAGTGTGGTTTACAATGTTTTAACTGTAATGCTATTGGATGCTTTGATTCTTATATTTTGTGCATTTTTCTATTAATTTTCTTAAGCACTATTATGTATAAATACACAAATAAAGATGAAGAAGGATGACAAAGGTCTGCAACCATTCAAGACAGTCTATTCCATCATCAAAAAGTTCTTACAGTTAAGATTGTTTTTACCTGATGTTTAGTTTGGAATCTTTTTTGTTGCACTAAATTCCTGATGTCAGAAAACTATTCCTAGCCTTCCCTGAAACATGCTTGCCCAACCCCAAGACAACTGTATCTATGGGTTTTCCATAAGCCTTTAACTTTTCTTTTTAAAGGAGCTACCATTAACATATTATTATTCCTTGGCAGAACTAAAAGTTAGGCATGAGCAGAGCTGGCTCTTCTGAGGGAATCAAGACAGCCAAGTGTCAGATGAAACTATAACCTGCTTTTCCCCTCCAGGGCCCATTACTGTAAGTGTATTTAGCAATGTGAAGGTAGGATGGATAAGATTAATGCATAAGATACCTATGTTTATTCTATACACAGCTACATTTCCTTGGGCTCTTGAACATCTTAGTTGAACTCTAGTCATGAGAGGGGCAAGAATTGCTGTCGAGTTTGATAACTCCTCACTGGAGAAAAATTTGGTTTTTCACAGATGGTGATGGTGATGATGATGATAATGATGATGATTTCTTACCCATAGTTTCCTATGGATTGAGGCTGGAAACCACAACAGATTAAAATATAACAATTTACAACCTGTTAAAAAACACAAAACACCATTTGAAAGATCATAGAAATACATATTAAAAATAATCAGTTCCTACTTTGAAACTCATGATTTAAACTGTCACAAGACAACAGTACTATGCTTGCAGACATGTACTGAAACAATAACATCTAAGAAGTTGAAAGATTCACAAAGCTGAATTTCACAGTCGAGATCATATTTTGGAGGGAGCATTTTAGCAATCTAGGGGAACAATAAGCTGGCATACATTCCAGGCTAAGAATGCTTTATGTGGTACTGACCCAGATACTTGAGCATTTTTCTAATGTTGTTGAAAAAAAAGCTGTCAGGAAACCACTGTGAAGCCACCCAGCTGTTTACCCAGTGGAAGCTTTTTGGCACTCTGGTGGCATGGCATTTAGATACTGCATGCCACTGGAGTGCCAAAAAGCCATTGCGGCAGCAGAAGGGGTAGGTTTTTTCCTCCACAAAAAGGAATGGCATGTTGCCACTTCTTTTTGCACCAGAAAAATGCCTGATTGGCACTGCGACATGTGGTTGCCACAGCCCTGATCTAGGGATCAAAAGGCCGGTGTAATGCCACTCCTTTGAGGTGGTCTGTTTCACCCTGAAGTAGAATCACAGAATCATAGAGTTGGAAAAGACTACAAGGGCTATCCAGTCCAACTCCTGCCATGCAGGAACTCTCAATCAAAGCATACCTGACAAATAGCCATCCATCCTCTGTTTAAAGACCTCCAAGGAAGGAGATTCCAAAGTAACTTTGCTGGAAAATGTTCTCTCCTTTCTCCTTGTCCTATTTCAATGTAGGCAGTGACAGCCTCACTCAGAAGTCAGAAGGAATGTAATTCTTCACTAATTTTAAGCATATGTTCTGCAAACATTCTCATCAATACAGGGCTCTCCTCATTAGGGTTTCCTAAAAGTTGAGAATCATATGAAGTTGTTGTTGTTGCTGAATATTTTTTTAATATCCTTTCCATCCCCAAATCGCACACTTCTCACGTTGCACTCAACATATTTAACCTTTTGGCAAACTACTACCTCAACAGGCAATATTGAACCTCCAAAGAGTAACTTGTCATTGCCTCCATTAGGATCAGTTCAGTCATATCTTCACTCTGAGGTGGGAATGTGCGTAGGAATTTGGTGAAAGTTAGGGAAACTGAGAGACTTTCATATTCATAGTATGTATAATTTGGAAATCAGGAAATAAAGAATTGAAGTTTCATCTGGCTGTTAAGGGTGCCATCTTATAGGGGAACAGACAGATATTGGACTTTTATCTTGGAAGATCCATTACATGTTAGCCAAAGATAAAAGGTGGATAGACAAAAGCAGGACTAGATGATCAGACCTTAAACAACCATGGAAACATCTCTGGTAGCAGACCAGTTTAGGGAAAGTAGCTCCACATTTTGACCATATCTGCAGAGTCATTAGACTCTTTAGAAGGCGACTTCTTATTCTTCTTAGAAAATCAAAAGAAAGTAAGACAGATCTCTTCCAGTGAGCTTACCCACCTGACTCTGTATAAGAGCTTTATTAAATGAACTGCTCCACTTCCTTGATTATGATTGGCCCATTACAGACGGGCACCCTAGTATATGCTCGGCATGTACTAGGGTCAGAAACGGGGGTCCTTTCCAGATGCCCCTAACCCTAGTACACACCGAGCGCATACAAAATGGCGGCACCCATTCTACATGGGTGCCGTCATCTTGACATAGCGGACGCTTAGCGTCCGCACGTCACGGCGCAGTAATGATGTCGTGAGTGCGCCATTGGCGCCTTGCAACGTCTTTACCGTGCCGCAAGAAGAAGCTGCATTTTGCAGCTTCTTTTTTGTGGCGCGGAGGAGTCGTGTGGTTTGGCTGCTGGGGCTCCTCTGCGCCGCAAATAACGGCGCCGGAAGCCCAGCCTTTTCGGGCAGTCTGTAAAACGCCATTGTTATGCTGCTGTGATCCCTATGTAATTTTAGTATTTTATTGACTGTATTTTTTATTTTTTATTTGTATTTATTTTACAAGATGTAATCCCGCCTTGATCTGCAGGGAGAGGTGAGAAATATAAATAAACTATTTATTTGTTTGTTTGTTTGTTTGTTTGTTTATTATATAAGTAAGGGTGGAATAAATATTTGACAATATCTGGAAAACAGTTGAGAAACATGGGTTTTTGTTTTTTTTCAGAAGCCTGAAAAAGAATCCTGGACTGATCATATATTTACAATTGGTATTTATCCTGTGAAAATTCCAAATGGGTTTGTTTTGCAAACATAGCAGCCTTTTCTTTAAAGGAATCTATCTCTTTTGCACAGACGTTTGTGCAAAAATATACATTCTTTATAGAAAAGGCTGTTTCCTGTGCAGAAAGTACTGATTTCTATCTAAAATGAACTCATGTTCTTTTTGCATATAATAAATCCCCAATAAAAACATTATGTACACAGGAAACAACTTTTTATGTGCAGAAAATTATATTTTTGGACAGAAAAGCCTGTGCTTGGTAACTTATTCTTCACAGAACTTTTATGTGATTGAATTACACTGAAAGCAGTCATTTTTGTGTAGGAAACAGCTTTTTCCTTTTCCTTTTTCTACATAGAAAAATACTATTTTCTGAGCAAAACACTCATGTGTGATTTTACATAGAGAAAGTCCAGAAGTGCAAATAGGTTTTGTGGTCATCATCATCATCATGCTTTATTTATATAGTGCTGTAGATTTACACAGTGCTGTACATACAAACAATAAAATGGATAAAGTAAACTTGTCCATGGTGTACAATCTAAGAAATAATAGCATAATACATATAAATAATGCATAACAATACAGAAAAGGGTACAATAAAGTAAAGCAGGCAACAAATTTAAAACGTCAAATAACAAATAATAGTCACGCAATGCCTGGGAACGCTTCTCTGAACAGGATGGTCTTCAACTCAGTTTTGAAACTGGTTAAAGAAGTGCTGCTCATGGGGAAGTAGATTCCAGGAGTGAGGGGCAGCAAGTGAAAAGGAACGAATCCAGGACGGGACAGTGAAAATCCTAGGCTGGGATAGCAGACCTTGACTACTAGAATGGGGGGCATGGGTGAGAAGGTGAGGAGAAAGAAGGTCTGACAAATAAGGAGGGGACAGCCCATGGAGGGCTTTAAAAGTCAACAACAGGAGCTTATACTGAATAGGGAAAGGGAGGGGGAGCCAGTGAAGAGATGACAACAAAAGAGAGATATGGTTGGAGCGTTGGATGGATGTGATAATGCATGCAGCTGAATGCTGGACAGAAATTAAAGGACGGAGGTGAGAAAGAGGAAGCCCAGCCAGGAGGATGTTGCAGTAATTGAGTCGTGAGACCACTAGGGCATGGACCAGAATCTTGGCAGTGGAGGCGGAGAGATATGGTCGGATTTTGGCAATATTGTATAAAAAGAATCTACATGCCTTATATCAAATACTTTCTCACAGTGCTGACAAAATTACTAAAGTTACTAATCCTTCCTTTGAGAAAAAAAAATGAATAAAGAATTGTGTCCCTTGATGGAAGATATTCAGACTCACTCAGTCCACAGGACCAAGGATGCTACCTTTCTCTATTGATTTCATTATGGTTCAACATAGATGTTTATCACACTATGCTCTTAAAGAGCTACTATTCCAGTGTGACTCTTCTAGCAGCCTCCTGTTGCATGCTGGGATTGGCAGTTTTAAGGAGCTGAACTTCTCTGCCTGAGAATTCTAAATACCCCTCCTTAAAACTGCCAATCCCAGCATGCAACAGGAGGCAGCTAGAGGAGTCACACTGGAATAGTACCTCTTTAAGAGCTCGTCTGATAAACACCATAGTCTCAGAAACCAAGTCAAATAACCTTTTTTCTTCTCTTACTTAGCAAGAATATAGAAGAAGGTGCCCAGAACATAATAATGAGATTTATGACCAATTATAGCATGACATCTCTGACCCCTTTGGAAGATGGAGAATACTCTACAGACAATGAAACTGGATCCTATATTGACTATAGCTCATATTATAATTTCTTCTTCCTTTGTATTTCTGAAGAATGCAAAGTTATCCGAAGCTTTGCTTTTCTTATCTCTACTTTTGGACTTGTGGGGAATGGGATTGTCATCTGGCTTCTTGGCTTCCACATGAAGAGGAATCCTTTTACAACATTCATCCTGAATTTGGCTGTTGCTGACTTTGGGGTCCTCATATACATAGTTATTGATTGTACTGTTTATATAATGCTTTTAATTTCAAACACAAATACAGATCCTAGTACAGAATATTTGTTGACAGAGATGTTATCTATCAGCATATTTCTCTTCTTTCACCTCACTGGCCAATTTCTACTGACAGCTCTTAGCACTGACAGGTGTGTGTCTCTCCTCTTCCCAATTTGGCATAGATGCCACCGCCCAACCTATTTGTCTACTACTGTTTGTGCCATTCTATGGGTCACTTCCTTCCTGTTTTGTCTAACTCCCTACATTGCCTTTCTAACTAACATATATGGACTAATGTACATAAAGTTTGCTGTGCCTCCCTTGCTTTGCCTCCCACTCATGGTTATCTCTTCCCTGATCCTCTTCATCAAAGTCTGCTTTAAGTCACCAAAACATAAACGAGGGAAGGCCTTACTAGTGATCTTTCTAACTCTGCTCTTCTTCTTTATATTTGTTTGTCCAGTGATGGCTTGTATTTTCTACATGTATGTAATGACCGATGCTGACTATCACAGGGCGACTCAGTATTCTTTCCTAGGTGCAGCTCTAAACAGCAGTGTCAACCCTTTCATTTATTTCCTGGTTGGAAGACAAAAGAGAAGCCAAAGAAGGGAGAAGATGGAAAACATCCTTCACAGGCTTTTCAAGGAAGAAGAAGGGCCTGGGGCACATATGGACTCCCCAGTTTAAACACCGTTATTCAATGAACTCAGAAACCAAGACTACCTTTGTCAGTACAAAAATAATATCTACCTGGACATGTGAGGTGAATGGCTCTGTGGGAAAAAGTACAGCTTTGATGGCTTCCAGGGATAGAGACAGAGGTTGTTTTCCTTTTAAAAAAATATTCAAAAAATTAATATTCCAATACATGCATTCAGTCTTACAAAATCAACAAATAATGTGTTCAAAATAAATTGTTTTAACTATCCTTCAATGTACTTCCTAAAGATTACTAAGTTTCCCCCCAAAAAATAAACAATAGTTAATACACTGACTCTTTTCTATAACTTATAAACAACTATTAGATTCTACCAGTTTTCTATCAACCATTTGTGTTTTATCTTATGTGTATATATTCTTTATAGTTACTTAAATACTATAATTTTACACCAAATTGTATATTTATAACACAATTAATCTCTTAACAATGCTATATGTAATTCTTTTTCCCCGATTGTATATAGTTCTTCCACGGTTCTCATTCTTTATAAATGGTTTCTAATGAATCTTTTTCCAGCAAGGTGGACATTTCATCCATTCCATATACCTCCATGACTTTCAGTCTCCATTCTTCCACTGTAGGAATTTTGTCAGATTTCCAATATCGTGCAAATACGATCCTTGCTGCAACAATCATATAAAATAATGGTTTTTCTTTTATATTTTCCAAATGTAAAGTTTCTGTTATATTCAGGAGATACATTTTAGGATCTGCTTGTACATTAAAGTTTTTTAAAAATTATCTCAATATGGTTATTCTTCCAATATATTTTTGATTTTTGAAAGTTCCACCAACAGTGTTATATAATGCTTTTATTTTCAGACGGAAATACAATTATACTTTTCCATTCTCTATTGGCAAAGATGGTATCTATCAACATATTTCTCTTCTTGCACCTCACTGGCCTGTTTCTACTGACAGCCATCAGCATTGACAGGTATGTCTCTGTCCTCTTCCCAATTTGGCATAAATGCCACCAACCGACCTTTCTGTCTACTACTGTTTGTGCCATTCTTTGGGTCACTTCCTTCCTGTTTTGTCTAACTCCCTACATTGTCTTTATAACTAGTCTATATGAAATATTATTCATACTGCTTGCTGTGACTCCCTTGCTTTGCGTCCCACTCATGATAATAATAATAATAATAATAATAATAATAATAATAATAATAATTTGTTTTATTTATATACCGCTATTCCAAAGATCATAGCGGTGAACAGCAAGTAAGCTAATTAGCAAGTAAGCTAATTTGCCCCCAACAGTCTGGGTACTCATTTTAATGACCTCGGAAGGATGTAAGCCTGAGTCGAGCTTGGGCCCTTTTGCTGGTCTTGAACTCGCAACCTTGTGGTCTTGAGTGAATGGCTGCAGTACAGGCATTTAACCACTGCGCCACCAGGGCTCTCTTCCCTGATCCTCTTCATCAAAGTCTGCTTTAAATCACCAAAACATAAACGGGGGAAGGCCTTAACTGCCATTTTCCTTACTCTCCTCTTCTTCTTTATATTTGCTCTTCCATTGATTGCATGTCTTTTCCTCTTCAGTTTTATAATTCCTCATTTCCAGTATCACAGTATCACTCGGTACTCTTTCCTAGGTGCATCTCTAAACAGCAGTGTTAACACCTTCATTTATTTCCTGGTTGGGCGATAAAAGGCAGGCCAAAGAAGGGAATAGATGAAAAATATCCTTCAAAGGCTTTTCAAGGAGGAAGAAGGGTATGGAGCAGACACAGACACCACAGTTTAAACACCATTATTTAATGACCCCAGATACCAACACTATCTTTGTCAATACAAAAATAAATATGTACCTTGATCCGTGAGGTAAATGGCTCTTTGGGGAAAAGTATGGATTTGTTGCCTTCAAGAGACAGAGACCAGAGGTGGTTATGTGTGACATTCAGTGCCAAGATGCTGCAAGTGACAAAGGCAGAGTTACACTTTATTTAAGCCCCAGCCAACCCTTGACACACCTTCTTTCAGTTTCCCTTTGTGGAAATCAGCTTCTGATTGTCGCTGGAGTTTGCCCTTTACTTTTTTCATTCCATTTATCTTTCGCGTTTGCTTCATTCCCTTCATTTAAGCTTGTTTCTTTCTATCTTTCACCTTGCTTTCTTTAATTCTTTTAATTTATTTAATTGGTTTCCCATTCATTTCTACTGGGGCTGGGTGGCTTTTGGTCAATTTCATCATCAGAGTCTCCCCACTCATGATAATTTTAAACCTTTTACTTTAAACTGTCTTGCTTCTGGGGTGATGACAGCTTACTTTTCATCTGTGTTTGTTCTGAGAGGGCATATGAGGCAAGCAGGGCCTTTAGAGGTGTTAGCAGTCTTCCTTTGTTACATAGGGCCTTGTCTGGACCACATCACCTGAAGGAGGGCTGGCTAGCGATTTTTGGTGTCTTTGATTTTTTTTAATCATTAGCATTTTTAAAATATTTTTTCTTAATTTTTCTTAATCTTAGCATCAAAGCACTACTTCTTTGATGTTGGAGAGAAACAATATATTCTACGTATACTAAACAGAATATAGATTTTCAATGTGTCAGGAGCATGTTTTTCTCAATTTGATGTACATGAATGATTGGTTGCTGGTGTAACTATACAAAGATTCTACTTTAGGTGAAAGCATTGTTGCTCTTCCTCAACACTGAATGGAAATCCAAATCTCATATTTCTGTTTAGTCTAGAATTTTCTGTACATTTATTTCACTACTCCCATGTTTACAAACAAATTTATTCATTAGTCCCACTCCCAGCTCTTTTATAATGATTAGAGAACATATTGTCATCACCAAAATAAAACATTTGATTGGTATTTTACTAATTCAAATGATGTTTATGCTGGATTTTGCAAAACAAACACTGGGCACAGCTGTGCTTGGGCAAATAAGAATAATTCAATTTCGCTGGCAGGTTTGTGAGCTAAGATCCTTTAAATATTTAACAAATAAAACACATGGGAAGGGGACACATTTAATGAGTTTTTTTTAAAAAAAAACATGTATCATTAACTTATTTGGTGGAATAAATAAGACTCAAATCAATGAAAGCTCATGCTCCCAACTTTGGTCACCTTGGTGGATGATCTATGCAGGGAGCTGGACAGGGGGAGTGTGTCCCTGTTGGTCCTGCTGGTTGTCTCAGTGTCATTCAAAACCATCAACCGTGGTATCCTTCTAGGCCCCCTCTCTGAGATGGGACTTGGGGACACTGTTATGCAGTGGTTCAAGTCTTTATTAATAATAATAATAATAATAATAATAATAATAATAAATTATTTATATCCCACCTCTCTACAAAATGCAATTGAGGCATACTTGGAGGGGCGTACTCAGAAGGTGGTGTTGGGAGACTTCTGTTCGACTCCCTGGCCATTGGCCTGTGGGGTCCATCAGGGTTCTGTTCTGTCCTCTGTTATTCAACATCTACATGAAACCACTGGGAAAGGTTATCCAGAGTTTTGGGGGGGAGAGGTCACCAGTATGCGAATGACACCCAACTCTATCTCTCCTTTCCACCTGATTCCAAGGAAGCTGTCTCTGTACTGAACCAGTGTCTGCTATCAGTAATGGACTGGATGAGGGCAAACAAATTGAAACTTAATCCAGACAAGACAGAGTGCTCTTGATCAGTCGTAAGACAGATCAGGGAATTGCTTGATGGGGTTACACTCCCCCTGAAATCTCAGGCTCTCAGTTTTGGTTTCCTCCTGGACTCCACTCTGAGCTTGGATTCCCAGATCCCAGCAGTGGCCAGGAATGCATTTGCACAGTTAAAACTAGTGCGCCAACTGCACCCATTCCTTGAGATGTCAGCTCTGGCTATGGTAACGCATGCCTTGATTACACCCCATTTGGACTACTGTAACACACACTATGTGGGGCTTTCTTTAGAAACTGTTCAGAAAATTCAGCGGGTTCAAAACACTACAGCTAGAATGCTGAATAGAGCCAGTTACAGGAAGCATTTAACTTCCATATTAAACAGCTTCACTGGATACCGGTTCATTTCTGGGCACAATTCAAAGTGCTGGTCATGACCTATAAAGCCCTACAGGGCTTAGGTCCAGACTGTTTGAGCGATTGTATCTCCCCATACAAACCAGCTAGAGCCCCAAGATCTTCCGGGGAAGGCTTTCTCTTTGTCCCACTACCATCCCAGGCTCTTTTGGTGAGGACAGAAGAGAAAGCCTTCTCAATGGCTGTTCCCACCCTCAGGAACTCCCTTTCATGGGAAGCTAGTCTGGCCTCCTCCCTGGTTGGTTTTCTACAACAAGAAAAAACATTTTTATTCAAGCAAACTTTTTAATGTAATATCAAGAGAGATGGTTTATATGGGGTATGTATTTTAGTGATGTTTTCAACTTTGTATATTTAATATGAATTTTATATTGTTTTAAATTGAGAATTTTAATTGTTTTAAATTTTTATTGTGAAGTTTGTTTTTTAGAAGTTTTTATCTAAATTACATGCTTGTAAGCAACCTTGGGTCCTTTTCTGGGAGAAAGGCAGCATAGAAATTAAGTAAATAAATAAATAATAAATTATTTTTTATCACTTATCTCCTATACATAGGTAAAAGTTAGAATTTGGATATCCCATTCTAGTGGCTATAGCAGATTTTATTCGAATTTCAAAAATGCAAGCATGGTAGGTGGAGATGCTACAGAAATAGGCTGCGTAGCTATCACTATCAACTTGCCCACATTTCTGGAATGCATTTTTTTGTTGATAGTGTGTAAGGGTTTTGGTGAATGGGTCTTGTGTTCAAAGGGATCTTGCAGCACTTTTGAGATAAACTGAAAAATAGGAGTTGGTACCATGAGCTTTCACTGACTTGAGATTAGGGGCAGCTACATGCCATGGCCCCAATCTGGCCTTTCCATGGTGCAAAAATAAGACTCAGACAGTGGCTCCTTTTTGCACTGCAGAAAGGGTGCTCTAGCCACTGCGGTGGTGGTGGATGTTTGCCACTTTTTTGGTGCAGAGCATGTAAGAGCTTTTTCAAAGATGCGGCATGATGCCACCTGCCATCTAGTCAGGTAAGCAGTGTGGGGATGAAGTCGGGCGGCTGGCATAGGAATACCACGTCCCCACTTTGCCCTGAGGCTGGCATATAATGCCAGTCTGTAAGGCCTTGTTCTGTTTCCTCTTGTATAAAACTCTAATTAACTCTCCCTTGTGCTGGGATATGCTGTAAGCCCAGCTATGTCTGCAGAATATTATCCAAGCAGACATTTGCAGGATAATACATCTTGCCATGGACCTATAGTAATAGGGATATTTGTTAGTAGGTAGTCAAACTGGGAAGCCCAAACAAATTATAACAGATCCTTTGTGTTGACAACTTCGTTTTTGGAGAATTTTGTCTGCATCACGCATACAAATTGGTGCATGAATGCCCCCAGGGTAGTGGCCCTCACCCCCTTTAGGAATTGGAAACAAAAATATGCCTACAGAGCTAACTATAAGGGTTAATGTGCTGGGCTTCCTCCAAATGTTTTAGTCATTTGCCTTGGCAGAAGTGGCTGGGGCTTCCTTGCAGAGAAAGGCCCTTATTTTACAGGCTCTGCATGGTTTCATGGTATTCATGGCAGATGGACCCTTGTATTTGGAGAGCAAACTGCCGCTTCTCCTGCATGTTCATCATTTGCCTCAATGGGAAAGATGGAACTGCATGAGGTTGCTCCTCGTCTTGCACCAGTCCAGCTTCATTGTAAACTAAATAGATTATAGATCAAATAAGGTGGCCCTTATTTAACCCAAATTTCTGTGCTTGATCTCATTATTCCATGTTTGGTTATCAATTGATAGAATTGTGTTCCCAAGTCTAAGGTATTGAGTGGTAAGCTCTTAAAAATATGAGTATAAATGTATACCCCGCCCGCCCGCCCGCTTCCATCTGGGCTGCGGCCCAAGGGACTCCCTGCTGCCCCGGAGGACGCCACTGCCTTCTCCACCTGGCAGCGGCCCTGGTGAGGACTCTTTGTTTGCCGCCGCGGTGGCGTCTTTGAAAGGGGAGGGGCCAGGTGAGAGCGGCCCCTCATAAGCCGGCTCGCCGGCCTCCCCGAAGAGGACGCCACCCGCCCGCCCGCTTCCATCTGGGCTGCGGCCCAAGGGACTCCCTGCTGCCCCGGAGGACACCGCTGCCTTCTCCACCTGGCAGCGGCCCTGGTGAGGACTCTTTGTTTGCCGCCACGGCGGCGTCTTTGAAAGGGGAGGGGCCAGGTGAGAGCGGCCCCTCCTAAGCTGGCTCGCCGGCCTCCCCGAAGAGGACGCCACCCGCCCGCCCGCTTCCATCTGGGCTGCGGCCCAAGGGACTCCCTGCTGCCCCGGAGGACACCGCTGCCTTCTCCACCTGGCAGCGGCCCTGGTGAGGACTCTTTGTTTGCCGCGGTGGCGGCGTCTTTGAAAGGGGAGGGGCCAGGTGAGAGCGGCCCCTCATAAGCCGGTTCGCCGGCCTCCCCGAAGAGGACGCCACCCGCCCGCCCCCTTCCATCTGGGCTGCGGCCCAAAGGACTCTCCTTTACCCCTATACCATCGGGGAGGAGCGCCAAGGACAATTTGCCTGGCGCCGCTGTTGCGGTCCTTTTGGAGGGAGGGAATTTGAGAGGGGGGGTGTAGGTTTTATTGTCAGGGGATTGTTTTTCTGCTTTGTATTATACTGCTTTTTCTGTTTTGTATTATACTGTTTTTTTCTGCATTGTATTATGTATTATGTACTGTATTTTTATATTGTTGGCATTGTATGGTACAGTATTGCATTGTTTTTTCCTGTGCATTGTTTGCTTTGTATTTTGCTTTGTATTTTGAGACTCTGTTGTAAGCCGCCTTGATCACATGGAAAGGCGGGGTATAAATAAAACTAATAATAATAATAATAATAATAATAATAATAATAATAATAATAATAATAATAATAATAATATGTATT
>NC_056525.1:242924127-242939261 GCF_019175285.1 Sceloporus undulatus
GATCCATATTAGTACTGAAGTGATACAACTATCTCTTTTTCTTCCCTGAGAAATTTTTCATTTGTAATATATGTATGATGCCCATGTAGAACATGGTCTTCACCATGCTATGAATAACTGTACCTTCTAAATTTGATAAGCAGAGATGGGTGAAAATTTCATTTCTTGTCTATTCTTCAGTAATTTATCAAAATTCATTCATTACTTATTTTGGGTGGAAAGAAATTGAGGCCTAAAATGTGAATACAAATGAAAGCAAAAATGACAGATTTCCCTCATCTGTAACTTAAAATGGTGCATATATATTGATGTACAATTATTTGTGTGGGTCAACTGGAGATATGTTTTCAGCAGTTAAATGCTAGGAGATTATGATTTATCAGCATAATTATCTTGCCTAAACATACAGTATGTGGACAAGATAGGAGATGTTTCTTGAGCTTAAAAGCAATATCATGCCATGAAATGTGCATTTTGAAAAAAAGATTTCTCAGAATCCGCTGCCAGGGAGATCATGACACTTTCATCTGTCTCATTCCTCTGTTGCCCAGAAAATACACTTTCTGTCCAGAGAGGCTTTTGGAATCTGTAACTTATTTGTGGCCATTTATAATTCCATGGGTCTTCTGCTCCTTTTTTACTGGTATGTAATTACTTTTTAAATATTTATTTCTTGTTCATGGTGGGTTTTTTATGTGTGATTTCCAGTGTTTTACTTTGTACTTTACAATTTGTGTTTTGCTGTTAACTTACTTGAGGAAAATTATGTGTAAAAAGGATAAATATAGAAGAAGCAGCATGACAAGGATCTGCAACCCTTCAAGGCACTGTATTCCAGTGTTGAAGAGTTCTTACAATCAAGATGTTTTTCCTCATGTTTAGGTGGCATCTCTTTCCTACTAAATTCCTGATGTCAGAAAACATTTCTTAGCCTTCTCCAAAAACATGAATGCTCATTCCAAAGTCATAGACTCTTGCTTCTCAATTCTTAATCAAAAGGTTTTTTTAGGAGGTGGAATATAGCTGCCTGGTTTCAGACAACTGTGTCTATGAGTTTCTATATGCCTTTAACTTTCATTTTTAATGGAGCTGCCAGTAATATGTTATTATTTCTTGGCAGAACTGTTATCAAGTCTGGAATTTTATAAAAATACCCCCAAAATCCCTATCCCAAAATGCATCTGTGGAGGTAATCAGGTGGCCCCTTTTCCCTGGCATCACTTGATCATAGAGGCCTCCAAGCAAGCTCTGCATCTATAGGGTGAAGTATGTCTCCTGATGACCCTAATGGAAAGGCATTATGGGAGCTGCCCCTGGCTGCCATGACCTGAAAGCGGAGAGACCACGTAGGCAGCAGCCTTACTTAGGAGTTGCAAACAGGAAAGATTCCTTCACACCTAGGAGACAGATTTATGACTGGGAGATGTTTCACAGACACAAGCCATTCCGGCAACAATAGTTTTCCCATGGCTGGGGATGCCTATGGATCAAGTGATGTGTAAATTTGGTTTACTTTGATGTAGGACAAGAGCCTCCACTGGCTACGTGACTAGGAACCTATAAAAAGTCCAGTTTTTCCTTTATTCAAAGTTCCATGTTGATGGCAGGCAGGCACTCTGTCAGTCTGCTTCTCCTGGTTCCACGCACCCCTTTCCCCATTTTCCTTCAGTGTTGCTGCAGCTACCTTGATTCCGAGGGAAACCATTGCAGGCAAGTATTTCCATTAGCAGGCCTTGTGTTCTCTTTCCATTTTTCCTCCCTTTCTTCTATTAGCCTTGAGTGATTGCATGAGTGAATGTATGTGTGTGAATGTGTCCCCCTGTGCATCAATAAACTAGATTAAAATTCAAAGACTTTGCCTTTGTCTCAGTTCCTGGAAGTTCTGGTCCCTTCGTAAACAGGCTGGGATTCGATCCGAGAGGGGTACTTGTAAGGAGCCCCATATTGGTGTGTTGAGCTAATTAATATTCCCCAAAATTTGAGCAGATATCCTTACAGAACAGAAAGACATTTGTGAACAGAGCTGTCTGTTTAGAGGGAATCAGGACTACCAAGTATCAGATGAACACGTAACCTGCTTTTCCCCCTCTGAAGACCTTTATAGTAAGTGTATTTAGCAATTTAAAGGTAGAATGGATAACATCAATGCATAAACTACCTATTTATTCAAACAGAACTCCTCCCTTGAACTCTGGTCATGAGAAAGACAAGAATTTCTGTTGTGCTTGCTAATGCATCACTGGGGGGGGAAATGCCTTCTGAACAGTCTATTATCATTGTTATGTCTTACCAATATTTTCCTATTGATTGAGGCCAGGAAAAACAACATATTAAAATACAACATAACCTTTATAGTAAGTTATAAAACACATAACATCAATTTATAGACCATATAAATACATATTGGCGGGTTACAGACGGGCAGGGGAAGACGTCTTGGAGGTGTATTCTGCTGAATACGGAGCCTCCAGACCGCCCGCCCCGGGGGCGTGGCTCAGGTGTTGGGGCTTCCACATGGGGGGCAGTGAAGACGCCTCACCTGGGGCTGTTTCTGACCCGCAGTTTCCAAACCGCCGCCTCGGAGGACGCTGCAAAGAGAGAGGCAGCTTCTGCATGGGCAGCCAAAAATGGGGCTTTTTTTTTTTCTTTTGCCGGCTGGCGGATGCGCAGCTGCATGTTTCAGGACCCCGACTCATTATGCGACGCAGCTGACTCGGAGCTTTTAAATGGGCAACTTAAATTAGCGGCGTAACAATTCTGGCGTACCGGTGCAGCAGCTTACATACGGAGATGCGCAGCTGCGCAGCATACAGAAAAGAAGCGGGGAAAAGCAGCACCTTTTTAATGCCGCTTCTTCCCGCTTGGGGCGTGCGGGCGGCGTGATCATGGCACCATTCAGGTGAGGGCCGTCTGAAGGCTATACCTTCATGACGTCATGAACACACCCCTTTTTGCCCGTCTGTATCCCACCATTAAGTAAAACCAGTTACTACTTTGAAACCCATGACTTAAACTCTCATAGCACAATAATGTCATGCTAGCAAAACCTAATGCCACAATAACATCAAAAAAATTGATACTTAAGTATTTTAGGAAGATGAATTTCACAGTCAAGATCATATTTTGCAGGGAGGTTTTTGGCACCCCATAGGCACAAAAAGCTGACATACATCCCAGGCTAAAAATGTAATATTTTTATGCAAATTGATCCAGATAGTTGAGCATCTTTCTGATACTGTTGCATAACAATGATCTAAGGAAGTTACTTTTTTTGGAAAATGTTCCTTCCCTTCTTCTTGACCTATTTCAATGTGATCAGTGACAGCCTCAGTCAAAAGCCAACAGGGATGTAATCAAAAGCTTTCATGGCCGGCATCCATAGTTCTTTGTGGGTTTTTCAGGCTATGTGGCCATGTTCTAGAAGAGTTTCTTCCTGACGTTTTGCCAGCATCTGTGGCTGGCATCTTCAGAGAAGATGTAAACTAGGGATGTAATCCTTCACTAATTTTCTTCTGAAAGGAATCACTGGGTAATATTAGCAAAAAAAAATGATTTCAAAAACTGCATAGTTTTCAAATACTATTCAATTTGGGACACAATCAACACAAATTGCATGTGTATGTTTGTGTGTATGTGTGTGAGAAAGTACACTATTAGTTTCTGTCCAAGAAAATCATGTGCAAATTTTAAGCATAGTTTCTGCAAAGATTCTCACCAATACAGAATTTTCCTCATTAGGGTTTCCTAATACTTGAGAATCATATGTGGTTGTTGTTGTTGCTGTTGTTGAGTATTTTTGAATCTCCTTTCCACCACAAGATGCAGGCTTCTGAAATTCCACTCAACAGACTGAACCTTCTGGCAAAAAACTACCTGCACATGCAATATTAAGCTCCCAAAAGGCCATTGCCCCCATTAGCATCAACTTAACCTTGGCCAGAGTAAAAATCATAACTTCCCTCTAAGGTGAGAATGCAGGTAGGAATTTGCCAAAATGTAGACCAATTGGGAGACATTCATATCCTTAGTACATATAGTTTGAATGTCACTGAGTAGAGAATTGACATTTCAGCTGAAGTGGAAGGGTGTCATCTTATGGGGTAAAAGACAGATAGTGGACTTTTATCTTGGAAAATCCGTTACATGCTAAACAAAGGTGAATGGTTGATAGACAAAAGCAGGACTGGAAGATCAGAAACCTCTCTGGAAGCAGAACAGGATTAGGGAGAGTAGCTTTTCAACCATATCCGTTGAGGGCAATTTCTGATTCTTCTTATAAAATCAAAAGGAAGTACGGCTGGAAAATATATTAGACAATATCTGGGAAACAGTTGAAAAACATTATTGTTGTTGTTGTTGTTGTTGTTGTTTTGAGTGCTGAGAAACCTAAAGGGAAGAATCCTGGACTGATCATAATATTTGAAACAGGATTTATGCTGTGCAATTCCAAATGTGTCCATTTGACATGGACAACAACCTTTTCTATAATGGAACCTGTCTTTTATGCACAGAGTCTATGCAGAAATATCATTTTCTGTACAGAAAAGGCTGCTTCCTGTGCAGAAAAGACTGTTTTCTATCTAATGTTAATTTTGCATATAATAAATCCTCAATAACAGCATTTTCTATACAGGAAACAGCCTTTTATGTCCAGAAAAGTATATTTCGGTGCAAAACAGGGTGGACTCTTTACAGAACAAGCATTAATTGCTAACTTATTCTTCATGAATTTTACATGTGGTTGACCTGCAGAGAGAGCAGCCATTTTTTCCTCAGGAAACAGCTTTTTCCTTTTCCTTTTTCTGCACTGAAGAAGGCTAATTTCTGTGCAAAATACTCATGTGTGATTTTACACAGAGAAAGTCCTGAATTGTAAATAGGTTTTATTGTAGTTGTAGTTCAGCTGAATAAAGTAGTAGGAGAAGATGCTTAAAGAGAGGTGGAGAAAGGTTTTGAATGTCGGAATTGATGACAATAGTAAGTATATCCCTAAAGTACATCCTTAAAAAGAAAATTCTCAGACTCACCCAGTCCACAGGGCCAAGGATGCAACTTTTACTTGTTTATTTCATTATAGTTCAACATGATAGGAGAAACTGAATCTAATGGTCTTCCTCTTTCTTTTCCCCTCCTAGTTATCATGAACATGCAAGATATTGCCCAGAACAAAAGCTGGCACATGATAACCAATGATAGCATGTCATCTCTGCCCCCTTTGGATGATGGAGAAGAATGTTATACATACAATGAAACTGGATTCCCAAATGAGCTCATCCTCCTCTGTCCTTCAGAATGCAAAGTTATCAGCAGCTTTGCTTTCCTTGTCTCTACCTTTGGACTTGTGGGGAATGGAACTGTCATCTGGCTTCTTGGTTTCCGCATGAAGAGGAATCCTTTCACAACATTCATCCTGAATTTGGCTGTTGCTGACCTTGGGGTCCTCATCTGCATAGTTGTTCAGGGAATTGTTTATATTATATATTTCTTTTTAAACAGAAATATGGTTTTAAATATGTATTCTTTGTTGGCATGGATGTTACTTTCAAATCTTTTCTTCCTTATGTACTTTACTGGCCAATTTCTATTGACAGCCATCAGCATTGACAGGTGCGTGTCTGTCCTCTTCCCAATTTGGCATAGATGCCACCGCCCAACCTACCTGTCTACTACTGTTTGTGCCATTCTATGGGTCACCTCCTGCCTGCTCTATCTACTTCCCTACATTTTCTTTCTAACTCCTCTATTGGAAAAAATATTGATAATGCTTACTGTCATTCCCTTCCTTTGCCTCCCACTCATGATTATCTCTTCTCTGATCCTTTTCATCAAAGTCTGCTTCAAGTCATCAAAACTTCAACAAGGGAAAACTTTAAGAGCCATCTTCTTTACTCTCCTATTCTTCCTCATATTTGCTTTTCCATTGACAATTTCTGCTTTCATCTTCAGGATTTTAATTCATCGGAGCTACGATGAAAATGGTATTCTATACTCTTTCCTAGCTGCTTCCCTGAACAGCAGTGTTAACCCCCTCATTTATTTCCTGGTTGGGAGACAAAAGAGAGGCCAAAGAAGGGAGAAGATGAAAAATATCCTTCAAAGGCTTTTCAAGGAGGACAAAGAGCATGGAGCAGATATGGACACCCCAGTTTAAATACGGTAATTCAGTGACCCCAGAAACCCACACTGCCTCTGTCAATGCAAATATACAGGCTGTTGTTTCTTTTTTCTTTCTGAATGAGGTGGACAATGTGCTCTGAGTTTCGATTCAAACTTTGAAAGACACATCGAAGGTGTGAAAACTATGTAATGAATTAGGCTGAGTGATATGCATAACTCTATTGAATTTTAAATTAAGGGACAGGAGGAAAGACAGCAAACGACTGATGGACTTCTGAGAGGAGAAAAGGATAGAAGCTGGATGGTTGCAGGACCATAATGCTGAAAGAGCTGGTGATGTCTTTTAATGCATTGAATTGTTTATTGCTTTCAACTTTATAAATTGTTTAATTATTTCTTAAGTAACTGTTACATTTATAATTTTACTAAAGTGGTTTTTTTGGTATAATCTGTATTGATTTTAAATATATTGTTAGTTGCCTTGAGTCTCATTATTGAGTGAAAGGTAGGATAGAAATGAATTAAACAAATAAACAAATAAACAAATGAGATATTTGCATTTTTTTTCCTTTTTAAAAAAATGAACTGGAATGAATTTCCCTTCCATCCTGACTCACTACCCCCTTCAGATTTTAAGAAGAAGAGAACTCTATTCTCAATATAAAAAGTGAAATACTGTCCAGAAGTTACCTTAAACTAGCAAAACGTAACATATGTTAATGAAAATTATTAGATTTTAAAACATTATAAAACATTTTAAACAAAATCTTCAGCAAGTCACCTGAAAAGGTTTACAGAGCAATCAGAGCACTCCACAATCCAAGTCAACATGAACCATGCACACTACATGCTCTTCTCACAGTCACTTGCAATGTTGCTGACCTTCCCCCATCCATTCATTAAAAAGCCTGGGCACTTCTCCCAGTATGCCTGACTATTGAGTTCATCAGATGGGGAATGGGATTTCCTTGTCCCTTCCTCTTCCTGTCCTTGTCCCGCGTGATCACAGAAAGGACTTTCATATGACATTGTGCTGTCAGTGAGCTGGAATTCCCCCATCTTTGTCCTTCATTTTATATTAATGGAAATACTCATTAATGCTATCCTACTTCATTGACAGGTTAATGACAGGATCAGTGTGACATATGTGAATGTCTTTTGTGCTATTGCTGTCACCATTGGGATAAGGATGGGAAAGCAATTCTCTTCACTCCCGTCCCCCATTTTATAATCTCCACAGTCACAGTCCTCTACACCTTGGCACATCTTGGGTCAATTGTCAGCATCATGACGCACTGCTGAATATGGCCCTACTTCTGCCATCTTCATATTCTTCATCTTTTTTTGGGGGGGGGAGGTTTTTTTTTAAAAAAAAATGTGAAGATATGAGAAACTGAAATGGGCAAATTCACAGATCAAGTTCAGGGCTTTGTGTCTTTAGTTTCAAAGAAATGCAGATTATAATGCCTCTGCATTCAGCCATGATAATACTGAATGAAGTTTCCCAATACTTATTAGCCCCCTGATAAGCTCCCTATGTTTAACCAGGGATGGGCAGTTAACCTTTCTCCTACCATGGAATTATGTGACATCTGAAATCCGATTAAAAACAAATTGCAACATTTTTTTTCATCCATCCCTGTTTTTAACCCCAATGACAGTAAACCAACTGCATTGATTCCTGATCGATGGAACAACAGAAAGGGATATCCCTTTGATTCTCATTGGAAATAGCAGCATTCAGATATTTTCCCCATAAAGTAAAATGACTTGGATGTAGTCTATGAAAGGAATCAGTCATGTGGCTAGTAAGTACCTCTCCACCATGAAGGTAGGTAATTCAGTAATCCACAACATAAAGCATGCCTCACATTTAGGATATGTCTGTATGTCACAAGATGTGTTATTATTCTGAAAACCTAAGAGAAAGAAATAAACAGAGATTTCAGATATCTGTAATTATTCAGTCCAAGACAAAGGAAAACATGTGATATGGGTTCTTTACAGTTAATGACAGGAAGTCGTTTTATATCATCATAAGAATCTAATTCAGATATTTCCTGATAGGCTGGAGAAATAACATGAAACAAATTTTGCAAAATAAATATGGCATTACAGATATTTAAAATCTTTTTTAAAATCTTATAAAATTGGTTAAAAAAAAACACCTCACCATATAAATGGATGTGACATTACTAACAATCATGCCAGAGCTATAGGCTTGGTTCATGAAGGAGGGAGGTGAAATATGGCCCATGGACTTTTCCTTTCTGTAAATGATCACCACCTATGATCATATCCTATACGTAGTGTAATGTTTTGAGTACTGAACTATGTCTCTGGGGATCAGGGTTCAAATCCCCACTTGATCATAGGAACCCATTGGATTGTTTAATTGTTAATTGTTATTATCTTAGAGTATACGCCTTGGGCTGGCTTTTATATACTCCTTAATTTTACCGACTTTGTACAGCGCTGTGTATAATTACAGCGCTCTAGAAATAAAGTTTAATAATAATAATAATAATAATAATAATAATAATAATAATGGATGACTTTAGGCAAGTCACATTCTCTCAGCTTCAGTAATGCCCCCCCCCTTAAGAAAACTCTTATGATAGACTTGCTTTATGGTTTCCCCTCTGAAGCCCTTTACAGTAAGTGTATTCAGCAATGTAAAGGTAGGATGGATAAGATTACTGCATAAACTACCCATATTTATTCAAATAAAACTTCCAATATGCACATCTACATTTGCTTGGGCTCTTGAACATCTCAGTTGAACAACTCAGAGACAGGAATTACTGTTGTTCTTGATAACTCCTCACTGCCTTCTTCACAGTCTATCATTATTATTATTATTATTATTATTATTAAACTTTATTTCTATAGCGCTGTAATTATGCACAGCGCTGTACAAAGTCGGTAAAATTAGGAGTAAATAAAAGCCTGCCCAAGGCGTACATTCTAAGATAATAACAATTAAAAGACGAATAGATAAAATTACCATATAGAAAAGAGAAAAAAAACAGATTAAAAACATCAAATATCAAACAAATCACATCACATCAAATATTGTCAGACAGCCAGATGACAATCACAAATTCCCTGAGAACGCTTCCCTAAACAATATGGTTTTCAGCTCAGCCTTAAAGCTGGTTAGGGAAGTGATGAGCCGTGAATGCAGAGGAAGAAGGTTCCAGGAATGAGGGGCAGCAAGAGAGAAGGGACGGATCCGGGACGGGGCAGAGGAGATCCTGGGTTGGGAGAGGAGACTTTGGCTACCAGAGCGGAGAGTGCGAGTAGGGATGTAGGGAGAGAGAAGATCAGTTAAATAAAGAGGGGTGAGCCCATGCAGGGCTTTAAAGGTGAGTAGCAGAAGTTTGTACCTGATGCGGAAAGGAAGAGGGAGCCAGTGAAGGGAAGACAACAGAGGGGAGACATGATCATAACGGTGAGCGAGTGAAATAATGCGTGCAGCTGAATGCTGAACAGAAATTAATGGGTGGAGGTGAGAGAGAGGAAGCCCTGCCAGGAGAAGGTTACAGTAGTCTAGTCGTGAGACCACTAGGGCATGGACTAGTGTTTTTGAGGTAGAAGCTGAGAGATATGGACGGATTTTGGCGATATTATAGAGAAAAAATCTACAGACTTTGGCTGTAGTCTGGATCTGAGGGATAAATGACAAAGAGGAGTCAAAGATGAAACCAAGACTGCGGGCTTCCTGGACTGGCTGGATCGAGATGTTATTGACGGAGATAGAAAAGGAATAATGAAGGGTGGGCTTAGAAGGGAAAACAAGAAGCTCGGTCTTGGACATATTGAGCTTCAGACGCCGATGGTGCATCCAGTGGGAGACAGCTGTTAAACAGGATCACACTTGCTGCTCTAACTCTGGTGAAAGATTAGGGGTGGAAAGGTACAGCTGGGTATCATCGGCGTAGAGATGGTAGGAGAAACCAAAAGAACTGATAAGTTTGCCAAGGGAGAGTGTGTATAAAGAGAACAGAAGGGGACTCAAAACAGAGCCCTGAGGAACTCCAACAGATAAGGGGACAGAAGACGAGGTCTGACCACCCAAGACCACTGAAAAAGATCGATCTGACAAGTAAGATGTGAACCAATCGAGAACAAGGCCCAAGAAACCAAGGTCAGAGAGTACATCTATTAGGAGACAGTGGTCCACGGTATCGAAGGCCGCAGACAGATCAAGAAGGACAAGGATAGAATAAAGGCCATTCGCCTTGGCCCGCAAAAGATCATTTGAGATCTTAGTAAGGGCCGTCTCTGTGGAGTGCTGTGGGCGAAAACCAGACTGGAAGGGATCCAGAATGGAGTTGGTTTCAAGAAACTCAAGACAGCGTGAATAGACAACTCGTTCCAACACCTTGGAGAGAAAAGGAAGAAGAGAGATTGGATGATAGCTAGCCAAGGAAGAGGGGTCGAGAGAGGGTTTTTTCAAAATAGGAGAAACTAAGGCATGTTTGAAGACCAAGGGGAAGGAACCTGAAGAGAAAGAGAGATTAAAGATATACAGGAGGGAGGGTAACAAAGAGGGAGCTATAGAGATTAGAAGACGAGAAGGAATTGGATCAAGAGAGCAGGTGGTGGGGTTGGATGAGTTCAGCAGCGAAGAGAGTTCTTCCAAAGAAACAGGAGGGAACACAGAGAGTTTATTAGTAGGAGGGGCGAGGAGATTAATGGTGGGAGCCAAATCATGAGGAGTTAACTCAGAACGAATGGTAGTGATCTTTGTAATGAAGAAATTGGCGAAGTCGGAGGGAGAAAATAATGGAGAGACGGAGGGAGGAGAGGGTTTTAACAGTGTGTTGAAACAGGAGAACAAACGCTGCGGGCGCCTCTCGTTGGCACAGATCAATGATTTAAAGTAGTCTTGTTTTGCCATCGACAGGGCGCGTGAAAAGGATAAAAGAATGAACTTAAAATGGATAAAGTCGGCCCACTCCCTGGACTTTCTCCAGAGACGTTCGGCTGCTCGCGAGCAGGACCGGAGAAATCTAACAATGGGAGTGATCCAGGGCTGAGGCCTAGTCGTAGAGGAAGAGGAGGACACACGCGTAGATACTGGGGCAAAGCTGTCAAGAGTTGAAGAGAGAGTAGAATTCAGTAAAGACATAGCTGAGTCAGCAGAGTCCCCAAGATTGAGAAGCGAAGGATGAGTCCAAGGACTGAGTGAGGTGGTTAAGGTCAAGAGAATGAAGGTCGCGGAACTGGCAGAGGACGGTATGACGGGGAGGAGGGATGTAGGTAAGAGTAAAGGAAAGTAGGTGATGGTCCGATAGTGGGAAATCAGAAGCCAAGTAGTCAGACACGACACACTTGGAGGGGAGAACTAAGTCGAGACAGTGACCATGGGAATGGGTTGGAGAGTTGGAATGGGGTTGGAGACCGAAGAAGGCTAAGAGAGAGCTAAAGCGAGAGGTTGAGGAATTCTGGGGATCGTCGAGGTGGATGTTAAAGTCACTTAAGATCAGGGAGGGGACAGTATCTGAAAGAAAAAATGTCAACCAAGTTTCGAAATCTGTGAAAAACTGAGACGCTGAACCAGGAGGACGATAGATGATGGCAACCCGAAGTTGCAAAGGAAAATAGAGTCTAATGGAGTGCAATTCAAATGAGGAGAAGGAGTAGCTGGGGGGAGGAGAGAGAACCTGAAACTGGCAGGACTTTGATAATAAGATGCCGACCCCTCCTCCGCGACCCTCAGGGCGGCCAGTGTGGGTAAAAGAGAGACCGCCAAGAGAAAGGGCAGCAGAGGTAGCGGTATCGTGGACCGGAAGCCAAGTTTCAGTGAGGGCGAGAAGATTGAATGATTGTGACAGAAAAAGATCATGGATCGCCACTGCTTTTGGGGCAGCGGAGCGGCAGTTCCAGAGGGCGCAAGAGAATGGGAGTTGGGAGATAGGGAGGGGGCGGATAGGGATGAGATAAGGAGAAGGAGAGGTGCGAGGAGCCATGGAGAAGAGAGGTTTGGGTGACAAACAGATGGCAGGAGAAAATGTAGAAAAGAGAATAGCAGAAAAATAAAGATACAGTCCAACAGTGCTGGAAGGGATGGGGTGACGATCCCAAGACATGAGGGAGTTGACGGAGGAGAAGGGTAGCTATGGGAGCTTCCGGATGTCTGAGGGGTTACTGCCCCGCCTCTCTCTCTGCTGAGCTGGAGCTATTGCTGCTACTTCCAAGGAGTCCCAGAACAGTGGGAAGAGGGAGGTAAGGTCAGCATTCAGCAGAGGGTCATCATCATCATCATCATCATCATCATCATCATCATCATCATCGTCATCATCATCATCATCATCATTTCTTACCCATCTTTTCCTAAGAATTGAGGCAGAGAACAACAACAGATTAAAATACAACAATATATAACCAGTTAAAAAACACATAACACCAGTTGAAAGACCATAGAAATACATATAACATGAAACTCATGATTTAAATCCCCAGCATTATGCTTGCAAATACTTACTGCAACAATAACAATAAAGTATGGACACGTACTTTCAGCAGTTAAATGCTAGGAGATTATGATTCATCAACATAATTATCTTGGCCAAACATATGTAGATGAGATATGAGATGTTTCCTGAGCATGAAAGTAGTATCATGTGAAAAAATGTCCATAAATATAAGATTTCTCAGAGGCTGCTGCCAGGGACATCATGACACTTGCATCCATCTCCTTCCTCCACTGTCCAGAAAATACACTTCTTGTGCAGGCAGACTTTTGCCATCTATAACAAATTTGTGGCTAGTCTTGGATTTTCAATTCATGGGTACTTCTGTTCCTTTTTTACTGGTATGTAATTCTTTTTTAAATGTGTGTGTGTGTGTGTGTGTGTGACATTTTTAAGTGTAGTTTCCACAGTTAATATTATAACTGTAAATGCTGTTAGTTACTTTGTACTGTTTATTTTGTATATTTTGTATTTTCTCTTAGCCATCTTAAGGACTATTGTTTGTAAATATGAGAAATAATGAAGAAAAAGAAGAAGGATGACAAGGGTCTACCACCCTTCAAGACAGTCTATTCCACCATCAAACAGTTCTTACAATCAAGATATTTTTCCTAATGTTTAAGTTGAATCTCTTTTGTCGTAATCAATTCCTGATGTCAGAAAACACTTCTTAGCCTTCCTCAATGCATGATTGCCCAACCCCAAGTCATACACTCCTGCTTATCTATTTGTAACTAAAACGTTCTTTTAAGAGTGGGATATTGCTGCCTGAGATCAGACAACTGTGACTATTGTTTGTAAATATGAGAAATAATATCGCTGCCTGACATCATAGAATCATAGAATCATAGAATCGTAGAGTTGGAAGAGACCACTAGGGCCATCCAGTCCAACCCCCTGCTATGCAGGAAATCCAAATCAAAGCATCCCTGACAGATGGCCATCCAGCCTCTGGACCTCCAAGGAAGGAGACTCTATCACCTTCCGAGGAAGTGCATTCCACTGTCGAACAGCCCTTACTGTCAGGAAGTTCCTCCTAATGTTGAGGTGGAATCTCTTTTCCCGGAGCTTGCATCCATTGTTCCGGGTCCTGTTCTCTGGAGCAGCAGAAAACAAGCTTGCTCCCTCTTCATAGAATCATAGAATCGTAGAGTTCGAAGAGACCACTAGGGCCATCCAGTCCAACCCCCTGCCATGCAGGAAATCCAAATCAAAGCATCCCTGACAGATGGCCATCCAACCTCTGTTTAAAGACCTCCAAGGAAGGAGACTCTATCACCCTCCGAGGGAGTGCATTCCATTGTCGAACAGCCCTTACTGTCAGGAAGTTCCTCCTAATGTTCAGGTGGAAACTCCTGGAAAACAGAGAGATCCCAGCAGACTGGCAAAGGGCAAACGTTGTCCCCATCTTCAAAAGGGGAAAAAAGAGGATCCCAACAATTATTGTCCAGTTAGTCTGACACTCAATACCAGGAAAGATTCTGGAGCAGATCATTAACAGAGAGTCTGTGAACATCTAGAAGGCAATGCCATAATCACAAAAAGTCAACATGGGTTTCAGAGAACAAAGTCATGCCGACAAACCTAATCTCCTTTCTGATAGAATACAGCTTGGTAGATGAAGGGAATGCTGTGGATAGTATATCTTGATTTCAGTAAGGCCTTTGACAAATTCCCCCATGACATCTTGCAAACAAGCTTGTAAATGTGGGCTAGAGAAGGAACTGTTAAATGGATCTGTAATTGGTTGACCCGGCCGAAGCCAAAGGGTGCTTAACAATGGATCCTTTTCAGCCTTGAGAGAAGTGACCAGTGGGGTCCCACCAGGGCTCTGTCCTGGGCCCAGGTGCTATTCAACATCCTTTACTCATGACCCGGATGACAGAATTGGGAGCATACTTAGCAAATTTGCAGATGCACCAATTGGAGGATAGCTAATACCCCAGAGGACAGGATCAATTCAAATGACCTGAATGACTAGAAAGCTGGGCCAAAGCTAACAAAATGAAATTCAACACGAGAAATGTAAGCGGCGAAAAAAAATGCACAGATAGAGGTGTGACACCTGGCTGAATGAAACTCACGTGTGAAAGGGATCTAGGAGTCCAGGTGACCACAAGTTGACTGCAGTGAACAGTGTGATGCGGCAGCTAAAAAGGCCATGCTATTTTAGGCTGCATCATAGAAGTATAGTGGTCTCAGATCAAGAGAAGTAATAGTGCCACTGTATCTCCTTGGTCAGGCCCCACCTAGATATTGTGTCCAGTTTCTGGGCGCCCACAATTAGAAAGGACATTGAGAAACGGGGTGTCCAAAGGAGGCAACAAAAATGGTGAAGGCTGGAAACCCTTGCCCTATGAGGAACGACTCAGGGAGCTGGGGATGTTTAGCCTGGAGAAAAGAAGGTTAAGAGGTGATATGATAGCCCCTGTTAAATATTTGAGGAGTGTCATATTGAGGAGGGAGCAAGCTTGTTTTCTGCTGCTCCAGAGAACAGGACCCAGAACATGGATGCAAGCTCCAGGAAAAGAGATT
>NC_056525.1:242939286-242940812 GCF_019175285.1 Sceloporus undulatus
TCGGGTTAAGGGCAAGATAGGGCACCCTCTGCTCTTTGTACAGACATTAACCAGACGAATAGTTGACTGGGAGATACTTCTACAGACATGGGCTAGATTGCCTTTGTTAAGGGAGAAATATGTTTACTGCCTTTTCTTGCTTTTGTGTTTTGCTTTTTGTGTTTTGTAAAAGGGCGCCCCCCTTTACCCGCACCAGATCTCCCTCTGCCCTCTTAAATCAGCATTAACATCTCAAGGAAGCTGTGATCATCACATTTTTTCCTCCCAAATGACTTTGCCTGATGAAGAAGTCTATGAGCTTTGAAAGCTTATGCAATTATGGAACTCTCTAGTTCCATAAATAACTCCAGGCATTACCTTAAATAATTATGTGGTTCTATTCTCCAGCAGTTTGCTATTGTTCCAGAGGTCACACAAGTATCTGTCTCCAAAGGTAGCTCTCTTATTCTGTGGAATGGTAGGGCTGGCTCTGAAAACTGGGGGGTTTTGTGAACTACTCAAACACTTTCCCCCCCAAAATAAGAATGACCATGACTAGGGTGACGGGCCTTCTCTTGGGCATGGGACAATACTCAATCAAACACACTCAATAGAGCCAGCAGACTATAGCAGAGGAAAGGAATGAAAAGTTGCCAACATTCCCCAAATACTGCAAATACAATATATTTAACCCATATTGTTTAAATTTTATGCTAGAAAAATATATTTTTCTTTATGGCCTCTCCTCTCTTTCTGAGGGAAATTTCCCTAACTCTTGTGATTAAGCTTCATTTTAAGACTTAATTTTTATGCCAGGTGCTTACATGAGGGTGTTGTAGTGTGTGAGGAATAGGGAATTGCTGCTGCCATCCCCAACTGTTATCTCCCTTTGAAAACTGCCTCCCACATGCAGTTTAGCTGAGGCACCAGCACCAATGGATCCCCGGGGCTCTGAGAGATGGATTTGGACCTACTTCTCCAGGGACCCAATTGTAGCAATGCCCCTGATGAGAAAGATATGGCAGCATTATCATTGAAACTACTGTGGTCTTGTGCAAAATGGACATAATTACACACAGTGCAAGGAACCTTCCCAGTGGATGGTGCCCTGTTCTTTCAACATGAATGAGGTACCATTCATTATATAGACATGTTCCTTTTGGGGAGAAGCTCTCCTGAGAATTTGTGATCTGCTCTAGCACAGCTGCTGTCGATCAGGGATAGCATCTGCAGAAGTTCTTCCATGGAGATGGTCAGTATAAGATTGGAAACAAAAAGTACAAAACCTAGGGAAATCTACGGAAGAAAATAGAAACATGTCTTAAGATGCTGGAAAAATGATACTAGACCAATAAAAGATCAGCTTCCTATTCTTGTGATATAGGTCTCCCTTTGCTCTGCAAATCATAGAATCATAGAATCGTAGAGTTGGAAGAGACCACTAGGGCCATCCAGTCCAACCCCCTGCCATGCAGGAAATCCAAATCAAAGCATCCCTGACAGATGGCCATCCAGCCTCTGTTTAAAGACCTCCAAGGAAGGAGACA
>NC_056525.1:242940912-242954022 GCF_019175285.1 Sceloporus undulatus
TTTTTCGCCCTCCTTTGGACACGCTCCAGTTTCTCAATGTCCTTTCTGAATTGTGGCGCCCAGAACTGGACACAATATTCTAGGTGGGGCCTGACCAGAGCAGAATACAGTGGCACTATTACTTCTCTTGATCTAGACACTATACTTCTATTGATGCAGCCTAAAATTGCATTGGCCTTCTTAGCTGCCACATCACACTGTTCACTCATGTTCAACTTGTGGACAACATCAGACAATCTATATGCCTTTAACTTTCATTTTCATAGGAGTCGCCACTAAAATATTATTATTTCTTGGCAGAACTGAAATACATTTGTGAGCAAAGCTGACCTTTCTAAAGGAATCAAGGCTTCCAAGTATCAGGTAAATGCATAACCTGTTTTCCCCCTGTGAAGCCCATTATTGTAAGTATATTTAGCAGTGTAAATGGGGAGATGGATAAGATCAATGCATAAACTAACAAAGGGGCAGTAGAGACGGGAGGCTCCATGCCACCCCTGTAAGCCCGTGTCTGTGCTGCAAAAAAAGAGCCGCTTAGAGCAGCTTCTTTTTTGCGATGCCAGAAGCAGGAAGGGGCACCGCCATGATGCCACTTCCTGCTAGCAACATCTGGTTGCTGTATGGCAGCAATGGCATCATGGCATCCCCCATATGGATGGGAGGCCACCATGATGCCAATGCCCGTAGGTATTAGGGTTTGGAAGTGTGCAGTGGCTGCATGCTCCAGAACCCTAATATCACCAGTGTCATGCCATGTACCAGGTCTATATTTATTCAAATAAAATAAAAACCTCCTGGATGTAGAACTATATTTGCAAGGGGCTGTTGAATATCTACTCTGATCTCTAGTCATGACAAGTGCAAGAATATCTGTTGTGCTTGGTAACTACTCACTGAGTTAAATATGCCTTCTACACATGTTATTGTTGTTGTTGTTTTAACCTATCCCTTCCTATTGACTGAGGCCAGGGACAACAACAAATTAAAATACAACAATATAACACCAGTTTAAAAACACATAGCATCAGTTGGAAAGGCATATAAATACATATTAAAACCTATTTGTTCCTACTTTACAACTCATAATTTAAATTCCAACAAGACAACATTATTATGCTTGCAACACTTACTGCAACAATAACATCTAAATAGCCAAAGGTGAGTGACAGGTAGGTAAAGGAGGTCTGGAAGATCAGACCTGAAACCACCATGGGACCCTATCTGGAAGCAGACCAGTCTTGGGGGGGGGGGGGTAGTTCCACATTTCATCCATATCTGTGTAGTCATCAGCCACCTTAGAAGGTGATTTTTGATTCCTTCTATAAAATCCAAAAGAGTTTGGGATTGAAAAAATATTCTAGAATATCTGGAAAACTGTTGGGAAACATGTTTTTTTTTACCAGTTTTTAGAGGCCTGAAAAAAAGAATCCTGAACTGATCATAGGATTTCAAGTTCAGGATTTAGCCCATGCAAATTCCAAATGTGGTTGTTTTGTATTGATAACAGCCTTTTCTGTGATAGAGCCTGTTTTTTTCTGCGCAGAATTCTATGCAGAAACAAAACACTGTTTCCTGTGTAATAAATCCCCAATAACGGCACTTTCTGCACAAGAAACAGCCTTTTGTATGCCGAAAACTATATTTCTGTGCAAAAGAGGGTGTTCCTTGTAATCTGTAATTGGTAACTTATTCTTCACAAAATTAACATGTGGTTGACTTGCATAGAAAGCAAGCATTTTTGTGCAGGAAACAGCTTTCTCCTCATCATTTTCTGCACAGAAGAAAAGGTTACTTTCTGTGGAAAATACTTACATGTGATTTTACACAAAATTGTGAATAGACTTGGTGGTATTCAATGACCTTCTCACTCTAAGGAGGAAATTACCAAAATTAGTAATTCCTTCTTATCAGAAGAAAATTAATAAACAATTACATCCCCAAAAAGAAGATACTCAGACTTACCCAGCCCATAGGGCCAAGGATACAACCATTAACTGTTTGTTTCATTGTGGTTAGCATTATAGAAGGAACTGAGTATGTCTTCCTCTTCTTTTCCCCTCCTACTTAGCATCAGCATACAAGAGGTTGCCTAGAACAAAAACTGGAGCATCATGACCAATGATAGCATGTCATCTCTGCCCCCTTTGGATGATGGAGAAGAATATTATACATACAATGAAACTGAATTCCCATATGAGCTCATCCTCCTCTGTCCTTCAGAATGCAAAGTTATCAGCAGCTTTGCTTTCCTTGTCTCTACCTTTGGACTTGTGGGGAATGGAACTGTCATCTGGCTTCTTGGTTTCCGCATGAAGAGGAATCCTTTCACAACATTCATCCTGAATTTGGCTGTTGCTGACCTTGGGGTCCTCATCTGCATAGTTGTTCAGGGAATTGTTTATATTATATATTTCTTTTTAAACAGAAATATGGTTATAAATATGTATTCTTTGTTGGCATGGATGTTACTTTCAAATCTTTTCTTCCTTATGTACTTTACTGGCCAATTTCTATTGACAGCCATCAGCATTGACAGGTGCGTGTCTGTCCTCTTCCCAATTTGGCATAGATGCCACCGCCCAACCTACCTGTCTACTACTGTTTGTGCCATTCTATGGGTCACCTCCTGCCTGCTCTATCTACTTTCCTACGTTGTCTTTCTAACTCCTCTATTGGAAAAAATATTGATAATGCTTACTGTCATTCCCTTCCTTTGCCTCCCACTCATGATTATCTCTTCTCTGATCCTCTTCATCAAAGTCTGCTTCAAGTCACCAAAACATAAACAGGGAAAAACCTTAAGAGCCATTTTCCTTATTGTTCTCTTCTTCCTCATGTTTGCCTTTCCATTGACTGCTACTTCTTTCATCTACATGTTTATAATTCCTAATTTCCAGTATCACATTATCACTCAGTACTCTTTCCTGGGTGCATCTCTAAACAGCAGTGTTAACCCCTTCATTTATTTTCTGCTTGGGAGACAAAAGGCAGGCCAAAAAAGGGAAAAGATGAAAAATATCCTTCAAAGGCTTTTCAAGGAGGAAGAAGGTTATGGAGCAGACACAGACTCCACAGTTTGAACATGGTTATTCAATGACCATGGAAACTAACACTACCTTTGTCAATGCAAATATACAGGCTGTAATTTGTTTTATAATGAGATGGACAATGTGCTCTGAGTTTTAATCCAAATTTTGAAGGACATATTGTAAGTGTGTTAACTATATAGTTATAGTGAATTAGGCTGGGTGGTGTGTTTAACTCTATTATATTTTAAATTAAGGGATAGGAAAGACAGAGGAGATACTAGCCATCAGTTCCTCCTCCAACTGACACCAGGGGAAATGATCTGACTGCCAAGGAAGTGAGAGAAGAAAGTTACTGTCAGATTCATGAACAGAAAACAAATGGTAGAAGAAGGGAAAGAAGTTCAGAGGGAGAGAAATCAGCATAGAAGGGATGATTTAGCTAGAGAATCAGTGCAATGAAAGGTAAGAGTAATAATACCAGGTTCCTTAGGCCTACTGAATGGACAGCATCTTCACTTTTTATTTGTCCACCCCTCACAAACCGTTCCTTTATGTGTCTTGTTTCTCAGACTGCACATCCTATCCTATAGAAAACTGATAAAAACGGTCTTAATACAGATTTCTGTAAACTTTTTCAGGAGACTTGCTGAACAGTTTGTTCAAAATATTTTATAATGCTTTAAATTTTTCATTAAAATGTCTTAAATTATGCTTGCTTAAGATCACGTCTGGACAATATTTCACTTTTCATATCAAGAACAGGGATATCTTAGAAGCAGGAGGGGGCAGTGCGTCAGTATGGCAGGAAAATTCATTCCAGTTAATCTTTTTAAAAAGGAAAAAATAAGAATTTTGCAAATATCTCATGGATTGTTTTTTGTGGGTTTTTGGGGCTATGTGGCCATGTTCTAAAAGAGTTTATTCCTGATGTTTTCCCAGTATTGATGGCTGGCATCTTCTCTGAAGGCAATCAAAACCTCAGGAATAAACTCTCCTAGAACATGGCCACATAGACCGAAAAAACCCACAAAAAATGATGTATGCCAGCCATGAAAGCCTTCAACTTCATATCTCAAGCATTTATTTATCTAATTCATTCATTCATTTCTATGCCATCTTTTACTCATTATTGAGTAAAAGGCAGACTCAAGGCAGCCAACAATATATTTAAGATCAGTACAGATTAAAACTAAACAAAAACTTCAATAAAATTATAAATGTGAAAGTTACTTAAGCAACAATTTATAAAGTTAAAAACAATAAATATTAAAACAATTTAAATGCATTAAAAGACTTCACCAGTGCTTTCAGCTGAATAGTCCCCCAGCTTCTATCCTCTCCTCCTCTCAGAAGTTCATCAACCACTTGCTGTCTTTCCTCCATGACCTCAGGTTTGAGTCTTAGGGGCATCCAAGTATATTCAAACACAGAAAAATCATTGTGTAAGGTAATGTGGTGCTGGAGGTCAGAGGTAAGGTGACACATCATCCAAATGCTCCTCCCACAGAGAATTGCAGTGTTACTGCTCTTCCTCCATTCATTCACTAAGAAGCCCAGGCACTGCACCCAGCACACCTGACACAGTCACAGTCCTCCACATCTTGGCACATCTTGAGTCAGTTGTTGGCACCATGACACACTGCTGAACATGACCCTACTCCTACCATCTTCATATTCTTCATATTCAGGAGGAGGAGGAGGCAGAGTTTTCAAAAATATTAAGATAGGAGAAACTAAAACAGGCAAATTCATGCATCAGGTTCCAGGGGTTTGTGTCTTTAGTTTCAAAGAAACACATGTTACAATTACACATGCATTCAAACCATGATCATACTGAACTAGCTTTCCCACTACTTTTTAGCACTGTATGTTTAACCATGGACAGGCAGTTTACATTTCTCCCACCATGGAATTATATGAATTCTGAGTTCTAATAAAAAATGATTTGCAACATTTTTTTTATCCATTCCTGTCTTTAATACCAATGACAGTAGACTCACTCAATCCATGCCTGAATGGTGGAACAATAGAAAGATATAATCCTTTGATTCTGATTGCAGTAGCATTCAGATATTTGCCTCGGACAGTAAAATGACTTGGGTGTAGTCTATGAAGCCCACATAATGGAGGTAGGGAAATTTCCTAGGTAAAGCTAATAGAAAGGAAGCAGTCATGTGGCTAGTAAGTACCTCTCCACCATGCAAGTAGGTTACCAGTAGTCCACAACATGAAGTATGCCTCACATTTGGGATATGTCTGTATGTCACAAGATGGGATGTCAGAAATTTCTGATACCCGTAACTATTCAAAGGAAAATATGAGATAATGTGTGCTTTGCAGTTAATGACAGGAAACCATTTTATATTATCATAAAGAATCTAATTCAAATATCTGCTGGTAGGCTGGAGAAATAACATGAAACAAAACATGCAAAATAAGTATGGTACTACATATATATTTAAATCTTTTTAAAAATCCTATAAAATTGACTGACAATCAGCTGAAAAACAGCAACACTTAAACTGACATGGCATCCCTTACAATCATTCCAGAGCTATCAGTTTGGTCCCAGGGGTGCGATAGGTGAAATATGGCCCATGGGCCTTCTCCCGCAGAAATTGATCATTCCCTATGCTTACACTGTATGTGTGTTGTAGTGTTTTGAGCACTGAACTATGTTTCTAGGGATCAGGGTTCAGATCCCCACTTAGCCATAGAAACCCAATGAGTAACCTTAGGCAAGGTACACTCGCTCAGCCTCAAAGGATGGAATAATAAATAATAATAAATAAAGTTTTTATTTTTATCCCGCTCCTTCCCAAGATCAGGGCGGCTTACAACATATATTTAAAACAAAGTAGATACAATAAAAACATAAAACAGATAAATACAATAAAAGAACAAGCTAAAAGCCCCATTAGCCCAACCTCTTGGCCACGGAAGAGGAGGGAGGCCCACAGGATATTTTATTCGGGGAATGCATGTTGGAACAGAAAGGTTTTTAAGTCCTTTCTGAATTGGGCCAGGGAGGTTGATGAGCGGAGCTCAGTGGGCAGCGTGTTCCAAAGGGCCGGGGCGGCGATGGAGAATGTCCTCTTCATAGTGGAGGAAAGCCTGGCCCCAGGCACCTTCAGTAATTGCTGCCCAGATGTTCTGAGGGTGCGGGACGGAATATACAGGGAGAGGCGGTCCTTCAGGAATCCTGGGCCCAAGCCATTTAGGGCTTTATAGGTAACCACCAACGCCTTATATTGAGCCCGGAAGCGGATGGGCAGCCAATGGAGATCTTTCAGCAGAGGTGTTATATGGCTGGCCCTGGAAACACCAGTGACTAGCCTGGCTGCCATGTTCTGCACCATTTGAAGCTTCCGGGTTTGGTATAAGGGTTGCCCCATGTAGAGTACATTGCAGAAATCCAGTCTCGAGGTTACCAGAGCATGTACAACAGTTTCTAGGTCCCTCTGGGCCAGGCATGGACGCAGCTGGCGAATAAGCCGAAGCTGATGACAGGTGCTCTTGACCGTCGCATTCACCTGAGCAGTCAGGTGAAGCGACGAATCAAGAAGCACCCCCAGACTGCGTACGGAGTCCTTCACAGGGAGCGTGACCCCATTCAGGACAGGTGGAACCACCGCCATTCCTGGACCAGGGGAACCTATCACAAGTACCTCCGTTTTCTCTGGATTCAGCTTGAGTCGGTTTTTCCTCATCCAGCCCATTACTGACTCTAGACAGGCCTCGAGAGGAGAGACGCCATCCTCAGTCACTGCATCAGTCGGAGACATAGAGAAAATAATTTGGGTGTCATCAGCGTACTGATAACCCCGCGCCCCATGTCTCTGGATGATCTCTCCCAGCGGTTTCATGTAAATGTTAAATAGCATGGGAGACAGAATGGCTCCTTGAGGGAACCCGGTTTTAAGGGGCCTCTCGTCGGAGCACACGTCTCCCAGCTGCACCATCTGGGACCTCCCAGAGAGGTAGGACCGGAACCACTGGAGCGCAGTGCCCCCGATTCCCACCTCTGCCAGGCGCCCCAGAAGGATACCATGGTCTATGGTATCGAAAGCTGCTGAGATGTCCAAGAGCACCAACAGGGACACGCTTCCCCTGTCGATGCCCAGACGGAGATCATCGACCAAGGCGACCATGGCCGTCTCAACCCCGTGACCCGCCTGGAAGCCAGTTTGAAATGTGTCCAGATAATCAGTTTCATCCAAGACCGTCTGAAGCTGGATCGCAACCACCCTCTCGATCACCTTACCCAAAAATGGCAGCAGCGAGACTGGCCGATAATTATTGTGTACCAGGGGGTCGAGGGAGGGCTTTTTAAATATAGGTTTTACAATGGCCGATTTTAATTCTGATGGAAATTGCCCTTCCCTCAAAGATGTGTTAATGATCCGGCGTAACAATAAAGTTACCGCCGGTCCCCCCTGGGCCGCTAGCCACGAGGGACAGGGATCGAGAGAGCAGGTTGTCTTCCGAACACTTCCGACGATCTTGTCCACGTCCTCGGTACTCACTGACTCAAACCGATCCAGTTTAATAGAGTCCACGGAGGCTCTGGATACCTCTACTCTAGGTTCTGCTTGAATGTCAGCATTAAGACCTTCGCTTATACGAGAGGTTTTATCCGCAAAAAAGTCATTAAATTGGTCACAGCAGGCCTTAGAAGGTTCAAGGATCTGGTTCAGGGCGGGAGGGAGCTGAGTTAGCTCCCTGACCACTCTGAACAACTCTGCTGGACGTGACTCTGCGGACGCAATACGAGCACCATAGAACGAATTCTTTGCTGCTTGTATTGCCTCTCCGTAGTCCTTTAACAGTTGGTCTAGGAGAGCCTTGTCGTCTAAGCAAAGGTGTTTCCGCCAACGGTACTCTAGCCGTCGCAGTTCCCGCTTCCTTGCCCGGAGATCTTCCGTGTACCAGGGCTTACACTTGGAAGCAGGCCTGAGAGGGCGCTTGGGAGCGATGCTGTGTATAGCCCTAGAGAGACCGGTATTCCAGATACCGGTGAGGGCGTCAACAGAATCGCCGTCGCTTCCAACCATGTGCCCCTCTAAAGCTTCTTGGAACCTTTTAGGTTCCATCAGCCTTCGAGGGTGGACCATCCTAACAGGTCCACCACCCCCGGGGGGGATCTGGGTAGAGACCTTGATTAACACCTCTACCAGGAAATGATCCGTCCATGACAAGGGGGAAACATTAACTATTTCCACCCACGGATTTTCCGCATCCGAACAGAAGACCAAATCGAGAGTATTACCTGCACAATGCGTAGGACCCTGTATCAGCTGGGACAGGCCCATGGCCGTCATGGTATCCATGAATTCCCGAGCCACACCGGATGGAACATAGCTGGTCGTGAGGGAGATATTGAAGTCACCCAGGACAAGTAGCCTGGGCGTCTCCAATATCAGTTCAGCGACCAGCTGTGTCAGCTCGTTAAGGGAGTCCGCTAATGCACGGGGTGGCCGATACACCAGCAGAATCCCTAGACTGTCCCTAGCCTTTAGGGTCAGGTAAATACACTCGATATAGGACGTCTGTCGGATGTGGTTCCTGGTGAGGGACACAGTGTTCTTATGTATCAAGGCCACACACACCCCCCGCCCACCTAACCTGCGCTGGTCCTTCACCGAGAACCCGGCAGGCAGGGCCTGAGCCCACACAGCATCCCCTTCAGACCCAAGCCAGGTCTCGGTAATGCAAGCCAGATCACACTTTTGATCCTCCAACATGTCGTGGAGGATGTGGGTCTTGTTGTTTACTGATCTGGCGTTGCACAGGAGCAGCGACAGGGTTTGTGGCATGGTTGGAGCGACCCTCAGGTCCCTAAGGTTGGGATAGGGACAGGAAGGAGAGATAGATATGATGCATCAATCTCTCCTTCCCCTGGAACGCAAGTCCCTTCTCCCACCGCCATACCTCCCCCTGCCCCACACTACCTCGATAGGAGCTCCGCTCGTAATGATGTTATCCCTTCCCTCCCCGGTCCATGCATCCCCCGCATCCACAACCTCCCCCCACCCCTCTATGGCCATTTGAAGAGCAGAGGTTAGCCACTCCAGGCATCCTCTGCTCTCGGGCTAACCCAAAGCCTCCCTAACCTGATAAAAAGCTGCGTAGCTGAGCAGTTGCGCAGCAGCGGTGCTCTTCAGTCCGTGGGCGGCACTCCCGGGGCGGTGCGCAGATGCGCACCTCCGACATCCCGGGAGGAGGCTGCCCGGCAGAAGGCGCAGCTCTGGCGACGACGGTGGTCCGGCGAGGAGGCAAAAGGGGCGTGTCAGGGAGGGTCCGGTTGCCCGACGTTTATACCCGCCGCTCTCACCTGGCGGGCTCCTCCCTGGCTTCCCCCCAGGTGTCCCTTAAAGGCCCCGCACACACTGACCGCCAAACGCCAAGGCCAGTAGCAAACGCAAAGAGTCACACAGAGTCCCACAGCAGTGCTCCTCAGTCCGTGGGCGGCACTCCCGGGGCGGTGCGCAAATGCGCACCTCCGACACCCCGGGAGGAGGCCGCCCGGCAGAAGGCGCAGCTCTGGCGACGACGGTGGTCCGGCGAGGAGGCAAAAGGAGGCAAAATGATACCCCTGAACAAATCTTGCTTTGATAGGCTTGCCTTAGGGTTCTGACATAGTCAGAAATGACTTGAAGGCACACCACAACAACAACAACATGTCACCTCAATGACCAACTCTCCAACTCTGCCCTGAAATAGAAGATATTGAGAATGTTCTATGTAATTGCCAATTATATGCCACTGGAAGGGCCCAGTACCTACAGACATTACTTGATAGAACTACATACTGGGAGCATAACAAACGGCTAGCCCATTTTCATAAAGGTAGAAATACACATGTAGTAATTGGAACTGTTAATTTATAGGTAGGGCTATTAAACTGAGAACATGTTTTATTGAACACATTGGGTTTGTATGTAAAGATAATGAACTTATTTAAACATATTTTGGTTTTTATTGTATTATTCTTTAGGTTATTATAAGACAATTTATTATTATTAATTTAAATTAATTTATATATTATGTTATTTGAGTCTAATTTATCTTATCACATTGTATTTTATCCACTGTATTTTATGCATTGTATTTTCTCATATTTTACCAAGTTTGCTGTTAACTGTTTTGATATGGTCAGTCAACTAATCAATAAACTCTTAACTAACTAACTAGCTAACTAAGCTATGTGAGCCTGCCTGAGTTTTAAGATAACCAAGGAAGGATTTATTTCAATACCACTACTGCTGTTGGCATGTTTGGTAAATACAGATGAAAGGACTTTCTCATAGGGAATAGAAAGAATATTCTAAAATATTTAGAAATGGCTGAAAACCTATTTCAAGTGTTAAGAAATCATGATGGGAAAAATTCTGGACTGATGAAAATCTTCAAGGTTTGGAATTTTTGTTGTTGTTGTTTAGCAATGGGTCCTTCTAGGTGAATTTTAATAGCTCAATTATTTAATGAACTGTGCTACAAGCAGCCCCCTTTTGAAATGCTTCCCACTTTTATACAGAGATTGTTGAAATAGAGTAGTGCAGAGACAGAATTCTTTCTATGAATTGTATTTTATTAAAAGGTAAAAACACATGGCTCTACAAACACACACACACATGCACACAAAAGGGCTAGGGAATGATAGGACAGGCTTCATTAACAGAATAATTACCAATATTATGTTTGCTCATTTGCAGATGTGATCTCATGCTGAAGGAAGGACTCAGTTGCTTCTTGGAGGGCAGCATAAATTGAAACAAATTGGAAATCCAGGGAGACATGACGTCCCTCCCTTCACTGGCTCACTTGAACAAAGACATTTGAGATCTTTTTTTTTTTTTTGGAGATCTTTTTATAGGCCAAAAACAGCTTCTGGCAAAGATTGTAGTAAACTACACTTCAAAGATACCAAATTTACATAGGAAAGGATCACTGGAGAGCGGGTTTCAAAGGTGGGAATGAGATTGCAAGTCGATTCTCTCCAGCTTGGGTGCAAAACATCTTGCCATAAATTATCTAGTCTTCTTGTCTCAGAGATGTGAATGTTGCCTTGATTGCAGCTCCCAAACCCAATCTGATTTATCTCTGTTTCAGTGCTTGTATACAGGGTCTCTCGCTCTTGAGCTCATGGCTACCTTGGCTATGTTACCGAGTAGGATAAGCCTCATGGCTGCTTGCACTCAGAGTACATTCAGGGACACACACACTCCAAAATTAGAAGGCATCCAGTTATTGTAACATTCACCCCCCCCCCCCCCAATCTATGCAAGTGAATGACAGAATAACACAAAGTTCAATCCAGCAATAGTTTCTTTTCTTAATTTTATTCTTGAAGGCATGAAAAAGGAATGTTAGCAGGTTTTTTTTTTTTGTTGTTGTTGTTTTGCCTGTTGCAGTTTTTGCAGTTTGACACTTGGGAACCTATTGCATGAGATTCAAACACCAGATTCAATCCAGGTCCTTACAACTTCTAAAAAGGCTGCTGAAGTGGCTTACATGATCAGGGCTGCATCCAGGATGGACCCGGGAAGCGTTTCAGCAGCAATTTCTGTGTGATAGGATCCGGTTGCCTCCCAACTTAGCACTGAATTCAGGAAAGGTAAGTTGGGATCTTTGTTACTATTCCTTGTCAAATTATAAAGAAACAAAATTTATACTCAAATAATACTTTACAGCATTCTTTTTTTGTTTTGTTTTTTATGTAGTTTTGCTGTAATTAACATATATGGAAAATATACCTGGGGTAGTCAAGTTGGCCATACTGCAAAGTATAATAACATTCATAATCCACTCTATAGTGATACCTTTATTGGGTCTACCAAAATGAACAAAATACCTCATACAAGCTTTCAAAGCCCCATGGGCTTCTTCAACAGGCAAAGGTGTTCAAACACTAACAGGAGAAAGAGAAGTTAAAATAAGGATGTGGGACTCACAGGATTCCATGTTTTCAAGATGCTGTTAGAATTGTTTTCAGTTAAGCTGATGTGGAGATATATCTGTGAGACAGAGTGTGGCAGGTATCCTCATAGGACAGAAACAACCTGGATCTCAAAGGAAGTTTCTTTTTGTGTTGCTAATGGAATTTAGATTTTACTTTCTCGACTTTACAACTCTTTTTCTCACAGAGACCACATGGTCAGAAAAGAAGAAGGGCTTCTGCCTGCATAACTATCCTATGATAACGTCTTGACAACATGAAGGTCTGTGGCTCCAACATTGTCATTTTTCTCTCTCTTTCTCCTGTTTGTTTAACACATTTGCCTGATGAAGAAGCCATTGGAGTTGTTGAACTAAAACATCAATGTTAAATTAACACATCATTTAAGAATAGTAATATTTTGAGATGACCAACTGGATTTTTCCAATATTTAATTTGGAAGGATGGTGGACAGTAAGGGGATGTTTCTTTGTGAATTGCATCCGCACTGCACCACTTTTACTGCAATTGCACAATGCTATGGAATTGTGGGTATTATAGTTTGTTGTGGCACCAGAGCTCTCTGTGTCAGAGAAGGTTAAATGCCTCACAAAATTACAGTTCCCAGAATTTCATAGCATTGAGCTATGGCAATTAATCTGGTGTCAAACTGCATTATTTCTGGTCAGCAGATGCATCCCTTGTCTCAAATATATCCCTTTCCATGTGTCCACAAACTTTGCTAATTCTGAATGTCAGGTTCCCCCCCCAAAAAAAAAGTGTCAAAGATCATACTCTTGCTAACCATCTTGATGTGTTCTTGCCCATCTTCTGAACTGCATGCAGCCAGCCAACTTTCATCTTTGTCATGGTCACACTAGTCCTTAACTTGAATAACGGATCCCTTTTTTTATCTGTGGTTATCAAATTCTAGGCTTGCTTCCTGAGTTTGTGCTAATCTCATCTGCCATTCAGATGTGAGATAACAGTCCCCTTACTCCCGGTCTCCATCGATGCCCTTTGCTAGTGGTTGTGGACAGTAATAGGTAGCAGTGTTTCTGATCACAATGGAGGTTTTACTATGGAAATAGTAATAATAATAATAATAATAATAATAATAATAATAATAATAATAATAATAAT
>NC_056525.1:242954032-242975667 GCF_019175285.1 Sceloporus undulatus
TGTTTCCTGCTTCTCCTCAGGGCTTGAGGCAGGGTAAAGAATGTTAAAATATAAATCACAATTAAAAACACTTAAACCTACAGTTAAAATACAATAAATATAAAACCATTAAAATACACTCATAGGAGTTCATATACAAATTAAAAAGTTATGACTTAAAATTGACTGGGTAGGCCTGCCAGAAGTTTATGTATACGGCTAGATCAATTATCTAAACTTTCTATGTGTTCTCATGCAAAAACCAAGGTGTAACAACCACAAATATGAGAACCACAGGCTGAAATCAAACCACCTATCTATAAATACCCTCAACAGATTTTAAAGGTACAACTAGAAGTATCTTCTTCTCCTTTTCCCTTACAATATACTGAGTTTCATAAACATTGGTATTCTTACACAGGTAGTTTGTGAGAGTCCAAACTTCCCATCCCTGGGTCAGCATCATGAAAAGGTTTGAAAGACATGGAAAGAGATGGAAGTAGGTTGAAAAAAAGTAGTTCCTTGAAGCCTCTCTCACCCATGAAATAGTCATTCATCTACGGCATCCTCTGAAGAACTATTTCATCATCCTTTCTGATGAAAAAAACCCATTACGCAAGTTCCCTTGTTTGTCATCTGCAAATGTCATCACTTTCTGCCTAATAAATGAATGTGGCAAACCAGAATTGTTCAAAAAAGAAAACTTTTCTGAAGTCTTTGGGGTTTTAAAAGAGATTGGGAGAGCACACCAAAGATTTTCACCATTGCCACCAGGTATGTCTAAAGCATTCAGCAGCATAGAGTGAGCTTGCATTGATGCAGTTAGGATTTTGTCGTGATTTTCATCTACAAAAGAAATACTAAATGGCCACAAACAGGTCAGAATTGATTTCATGGGATCCTTGAAGGTGAAGACTAACTAATGTGTAGCCTGTCTCTGGGGATGTTTAGCCTGGAGAAGAGAAGCTTAAGAGGTGATATGATAGCCCTGTTTAAATATTTGAAAGGATGTCATATTGAGGAGGGAGCAAGCTTGTTTTCTCCTGCTCTAGAGAACAGGACCCGGAACAATGGATGCAAGCTACAGGAAAAGAGATTCCACCTGAACATTAGGAAGAACTTCCTGACAGTAAGGGCTGTTCGACAGTGGAATGCACTCCCTTGGAGGGTGATAGGGTCTCCTTCCTTGGAGGTCTTTAAACAGAGGCTGGATGGCCATCTGTCGGGGATGCTTTGATTGTGATTTCCTGCATGGCAGGGGGGTTGGACTGGATGGCCCTTGGGGTCTCTTCCAACTCAAGGATTCTATGATTTGTAAAAGTACTGGAAAGAGAACCCACACTGAATTTAGTGGCTGTCAGAGGATGATACTCTGAAAGAATAGCTTGGTCTTGACCTAATATAGTCTTTTGCTTCTGACTTGACATGGCAAGCAAGGACAATGCAACTGTAGAAGAAAACTAGGCAGTTGTGTAGCACTATATTTTAGCAGCTGGCAGTGATATTTGGGGATGTGCTGATAATTTGTTGAAGTTCCTTAAAACATATGAATTTTTGTGTGCTGATCCCCTTTAAAATTCTCTTTTAGAGCCAAGAAATTTGTCACCTGATGACTCAGGTGTGAGAATTTCAGATAATTCATTTGATGCATCTTTACTATTGTATTTTGTATAGCGCATTTCCATCTTTTGCCCTTCAGTCTATTTTTGTATGTTTGTGAACCCCTTTGAGTTCCAATTATGGGGAAGATGCAGAATATTAGTGAAGATGAGAACAACTTTAATGACAACAGAATTTAAGAATAGCACAGCTGAAACAAACCTAGGGTTGCCAGTGAGAAATCTCATGGCATTAGTACTGTCTTCAAATCTGTGCATTTATATTTTTCTCCTTTGCTTGATTTTTTTTTAAAAAAAGATTGACATCCTTCATGCAAGTGTTGTTGATCCTTAATATAACCTCCTATATTATATTATATTATATGATCTGGGATTGCCTTGTGTGGTTTGCCTATTGTGTTTCTATGGCTGAGTAGGGATTCAAACCTTGACCATCCTGCTCAAACCACTATACCATGCTGTCTCTTGCATGGCTATAGCTTAGCCTGGTTATTTTGAGAGGCATCTTAGATCAAAATAGACAAAGGCAAAGTAGTGTATAGTCACTGCTCACCTATGGGGACAACATCTCCAAGAAGGAAAGGATATATATATGTGTGTGTGTGTGTGTGTGATGTGGATTTTGATTAGGATTTTATCACATGGGGATTAGGATTTTATCACATGGGGAGTTTGCTGGGATTTAAGGGTTATTCCCAGGATAAATCTTCTGTAATTGCAATGTTGTCTAAAAATCTTCGCCAAATCTCAAGACTTTGCTGGCAAAATGCCTTTTTAATCCTGTCTTTTCCTGGCAAACTCCCCTTATGATAAAGTCCTTGGAGGAGAAACCTTTAATCCATCTCTAAATTGGAAAGGTCTAGCAACCAAAGGAGCTGTTCTTAGTATATTGACAGTGAGATGCAGAAATTGTGTGTTGGTAGTTTTTTTGGAGGGGTGTCAAATGACTGGATTCAAAAACAGAAAATATCACATGGTGAGGGGAAAGGTACCTTGATAAAGTTTATGAGGAGGTTGCAATGAAGACAAGCTAGGATGTGATTTCCAGTCCATATTGGGTTTAACCCAGGCCCATGTATTACTCCCTAAACTTAATAGAGGATACAGATCTAAGGCATAGTAAAGATGCATGCAATATTTATTTTTTTACATTTCAAAGATTTATATCTTTCATTTCTCCCACACACAATATACAACTTTTCCTCTTTTCAAAGACAAATAGGAGGAATTTAAAGCAACTGTTGAGCCTCTGTGTTAAGTTCTATAACATATCTATAGAGCTATGTTGTTGTTTTTTCTCATGATGGGGAAAACTGTTGAGACAGCCTTATGTGCCCTGCCTTTTTCTCTGGTTATAGATGCTCAGTAAGGGATTCTGGAGGCAGCTGGTGCTTACCTTGCCTGTTGTAGGCAGATACACATCAGGTAGGATCAATTAGAGTAGAATCCCATTCTTTGCCATCTCAAGCTTTATGGCATTGTTCACTGCAGACACACTGCTGCAGCCTAACACCAAGAACCTATTGTTATTTTTTAGCCCTCCTTCATCATCCTTTCACTGCTGAAGCTGCTAGAAATCTCCCAGTTGAGGAAAAGTGGCAGCTCGGCTGGTGTAAAAAGGAAAAAGGTTGTTCTAGGTTTTGTTAATTTAGCCACATCTTTCATTAGGTTAATATCATCTAAACAAAAAACTCGTTAATAGATTACTTATGATACTTTCACACTGATTTTTCATTAGTATTGTATATATGAAGCCCACATCCTGTTAGTGATATGCACACTTGTAAGTGGAGCTTAAATTAATGTGTGTATCTTTTTGGAAGAGGCACAGAAAAGTTCTCACTCACCTTTTTTGCCCTGATATTCCTCATCCATGAGAGCCAGCACAGTATAGTGGTTTGAGCATTGGATTATGACTCTGGAGACCAGGTTTCGAATCCCAGCGTTGCCATGGAAACCCACTGTGTGATCTTGGGCAAGTCACACACTCTCAACCTCAGAGGATGGCAATGGCAAACCCTCTGTGAAGAAACTTGCCAAGAAAATCCCATGATAGGTTTTTCTTAGAGTCATCATAAGTCAGAAACAACTTGGAGGCACACAACAACATAAAATCCATGTCTATCAAATCCCTGGCAGTAAAGGGACTGCCATTGCTATTGTTTATTGTGTGGGTTGGGTTGAATTCCAGTGATGAAAATGTGGTTGGTCTGGGCTCCAAGGGGAAGGGAAAAGAGGATTTACTCCATAAATAAATGCATCCTCACTTCTTTCCCCCTCCAAGATGAGATCAACTGTTTTACAGTCTGAATTCCCTCCTTCTCATCCCTTTCTGTAAATTACAATAGCAGAAGTCCTTCTGAGGGACCTCTCCCACTGCCAGTGTAGGAAGCAGACACAGAACTATGAGGGAAGATCATTATAATTGTCTTGGTTGTAGGGTCTTGTCCCAAGTTGTTTAAATCTGCCAGTTTAAAATACTGTGTGTTTTTTTTAAAAAAAGTTGCCATCTTTGCTGCTTAGTAATATTGGCCATAGCAAATGACTTGTCTTTCTTTGCTCATGCTGTCGTTTTTAGGCACCATGTTAATATATGAAATGGAAAACAACACATCTGATTATGGCAACCCAAACCTTGTGGGTGATGTTTGGTAAGTATGTGATTAAACAATTTTATGCACTGTAAAATCAACCAAGAACTAGAGAAAGTTATTTTTGGACTACTTCCTCCTCAAAGCCTGAGCAGAAGCTTAGAAAGAGATTAAAAGATAAGCCCACCCATGCCTTCACTAATTTTGGTTAGTTTAAACTTGGGGTGATGCATAAACCACCAAAGTAAAAGAAAAAGCAAATTGTGCAAGCTCCAATAAAAAAAATGATTTGGAATGATCCCATATTGATCCTTTCTAGCTGTGAACAATACAATTCTCCTTTTTTTCCCCTTCCACAGGGAATGGAAAAATCGGTCAGATCCTGTTCCACGTCTCCATGTGGAAAAAATTTGGTAAGTGTGTGAATTTATTCAATACTTTCATCAGAAGTACAGTCTGCCCTTGCCATACGAGGGGCATGAGGCAAATTTTGTATATGCTCAAGTCCCATTTATATGAATGGTCCTCGCCGCTCATTTTCTGCCTCAACATTTGCTGTCTGCATAAGCTTAAAGCTGCATATGGCCAGGGTGCATATGCTGAGGGCAGATTGTAAGCCTAACTAGAACTAACTACCCAATATCAATACCTATGTTGTAACCATTTCACATGGCAGTATTTTAAGGTGGGAATAATGCTATGGAGTATAAATCCACCTCTGGAGTATAGAAGAGAAAACAACTGTGAGAAAAATGATGGGGTGCGTGTGTATGAATTAGAAAGTTTATTCATTCTCATTATATATACAGATAGATAGATAGATAGATAGATAGATAGATAGATAGATAGATAGATGATGGTGGAGATAGGAAAACTAGTCATTGGATAATCAAGTATTATTATTAGAAGGAAAATTAATGAGGATTGTGATGAAGTAAAAGAAAAAGGATGTACTTTTCTCTTGGCATAAGGACAGGGTGCTATGATATTTCATTATCAGATGCTTCATTGTGAAATAATTTTCTTTTACACTGTGAGTACACACAGAAGAAAATTTTACCATTTCTTACATTTTTGTAAACCAAAGATGAAACATATGTTCTTCAAATTCACGCTAATATTAGTATTCATTACCACAGCATAATATATAATGAAATTTTAGGCCCACCATGAATTTTTTGACTCGAGGAGGTTCTGTAACCCACAGGTTAGCAATGAATCCTCAGAACTTGGAAACAGTAGCTTTAGTAAGGTTTGGGAAAAGCCGACATGCTGACTGGAAAATTCAGGGACCTTTCCAAAGTTTTGGAAATCTTAAGTCTTGGCTTAAGATTAAGTCTTTTACCCCATTTTACCAGTGAATACAGTATAATAAGAAGTAGGGAACACAAGAAAGAGAGGGAAAAAACTGTTCAAGAAGGAAGCAGCTAAGCAACAGTCGGAAAAAAGAATTGCCAAGTAGACCACAAGTTGAACATGAGTCAACAGTGCAATGCGGCAGCTAAAAAGGCCAATGCAATTTTAGGCTGCATCAATAAAAGTATAGTGTCTAGATCAAGAGAAGTAATAGTGCCACTGTATTCTGCTCTGGTCAGGCCCCACCTGGAATATTGTGTCCAGTTCTGGGCACCACAATTCAAAAAGGACATTGAGAAACTGGAGCGTGTCCAGAGGAGGGCGACTAAAATAGTGAAAGGTCTGGAAACCTTGCCCTATGAGGAATGACTCAGGGTGCTGGGGATGTTTAGCCTGGAGAAGAGAAGCTTAAGAGGTGATATGATAGCCCTGTTTAAATATTTGAAAGGATGTCATATTGAGGAGCAAGCTTGTTTTCTGCTGCTCCAGAGAACAGGACCCAGAGCAATGGATGCAAGCTGCAGGAAAAGCGATTCCACCTCAACATTAGGAAGAACTTCCTGACAGTAAGGGCTGTTCGACAGTGGAACACACTCCCTCGTAGAGTGGTGGAGTCTCCTTCCTTGGAGATCTTGAAGCAGAGGCTAGATTGCCATCTGCTGGGGATGCTTTGATTTGGATTTCTTGCATGGCAGGGGGTTGGACTGGATGGCCCGTGCGGTCTCTTCCAACTCTATGATTCTAAGGTTCTATGATTCTAAGGCTCCAGTGAGGGACTGGAGAACCTGCTGGACCTCAAGGCATGGTTCTTCTCCCTCCCACATTCCTGCCCCTTCCAGTCACAAGTGGTGATATCAAGGCCACAGGTGGAGCACCTCATTCCTCCTTCATCCTCCCTGTACGGAAAAGGTATGAGCATAGAAAAGCAAGGTAATCCATCTGAAGCTTGTGGTCAAATCTTATTCCGCTTTTGAAGTACCAACATAGTGTGTTTTGATTCTCCCTTAACAACCTCACATAGTTTTAAAAATGGAATAAGGAACCTTTGGCTCAAGGGTTAGAGCGAAGCACCCCATTAAGGTTCTTCACCCATCTTACGGGGTGAGTGAGAAATTCTAAGATTTGTCTCCAGTCAATCATTCCAGAAATAAGAGCTAGCATTTCCTAGTGGTTGGCACTGCAGAAAATACTGGCTTTTCCCCACACAAATGATCAGGGAACATAGTCATGGAATATCATTTTTGCCAATCACACTCTGTGCTGCACACAGTACCAAGCACATTACATGCCAAGTCGAAGGCTTTCATGGCCGGCATCCATATTTTTTTGTGGGTTTTTTGGGCTATGGGACCAGGAAGAAACTTTTCTGGAACATGGACACATAGCCCAAAAAACCCACAAAAAACATTACATGCCACTGAAGATATTAGGCTACTAGTGGTAGATACAGAAAAGTTCACTGTCCCCATGAACTTGACTAGAAGTGGTATGACATCAATTCCTGTGAGCATTTCTGGCTAAAAAGAAACCTGTTTGTATTTTCATTTGTGGTTATGTTTTTGGCTGTGTGTTAGTTAAGCCACTCTCATTGAAGAGTCTAGGACTGTGAACTTGATTTGATTTTGAACTTTTAAATAAATAGTGGCACACACAAGTGCATGGGAAGGGTCCAACCCCACTTCTGATTACCTTGGCAGGCTCAAAACTGAAAACCCAAAGAACTGACCAAATACCACTAATTTACCAAGAGCAAACAGATTGCAGAAATAAAGTAAATAAAAGTGTAAGTGATATTTCAGTTGAGCCCTTTTATGATCCCCCCCCCCACATCATTGCTAATCTGCTCATATCTTCCTGAAGAAAGCCCTGAAAATGTCACCCACTCAGGGGGAAAATGAAACTTATTTTTAAAGACAAAAGAAACAAAAACAAACCCTGAGGTGCAATATAAATAGATTTTCAATGTAATTTATATAAGATATTAAGGTGCTTTTTTAATATCTAAAATGTATGAATTAGTTATCAGTTCACAAATGTCAGTCAAAACAATATGATGATGTGAGGGGGAATCATAACTGGGAATATTTTATTTGTGGATACACTTCCATAATAGAAACTGATTCACTTTTTTCTCTTTTTTCACAGGCCACATTATGTAGACATTAGCAATGGTGGATCCCATCCCCTCACAAATATTATGGATCATTACAATGGTTTTGGGGGTTCAGGAAACAGTCTAACTCCTTACTCAGACATCAATGGAGCTATTGGGACTTGGCATCCAATTAACGACACTAATGATCCACTTTCTGAGAATATAACAATAATTTTTATCAACAGTTTCATTGTTATAATCTGCCTTTTAGGGATTGTGGGGAATGGAATGGTCATCTGGCTTCTTGGCTTCCGCATGAAGAGGAATCCTTTCACCACCTACATCCTGAACCTTTCCATAGCTGACTTTGGGGTTCTCATCTTTCTCATTTGCACTGCATCATCTGTGACTGTCGACGCCCAGTATAACAGAGCCAATGTTCAGTTTCTGTTGTTTTCAATATTTTTTGAATTGTTTTTTTTCACATATTCCACTGGCCAGTGTCTACTGGCAGCTATCAGCATTGACAGATGTTTGGCTGTCCTCTTCCCACTTTGGCATCGATGCCACCGGCCCTCACATTTATCCAGTATTGTTTGTACCCTAATCTGGATCTTCTATTTCTTGCTCTCTGGAATTCACTTCACTCTCCATAGCATCAAGAGCTCTGGCAGATCTCCACTGTTGTATCTACTTATTCTCAACGTTGTCCTTTGTACTCCCATCATGGTCACTTTCACTCTAACCCTGGTCATTCATGTCTCGTGTAAATCAGAACAACGCCAGCAGGGAAAGCTTGTTACCGTCATCTTGCTTACACTTCTCTTTTTCCTCCTCTTTGCTCTTCCACTAAATGTGATTTATATATTCAATTATTACTATTATTATAAATTTTTCTCCTCCCTCATGGTAACTGGTTTTGCTTGTAGTTCTCTGAACAGTAGCATCAATCCACTGATTTATTTCTTAGTTGGGCGGAGGCAAAAGAAGGGTCAGCCCAGGGCATCCATGAAGGTGGCACTCCAGAGAGTTTTCAAGGATGAGCAAGATAGTAGGGAAGAACAGAACACAACCAATGAAACCCTTGTGTAATGACCCTTTATGGGTGGAAGAGAGAGGCCACCTATTTCAACATTCTTCTTTTTTTAAGGCACCAAAATAAATAAATAAATCAGGTACTATTCTTTAGTAGAAGGAGAGCTTAGTCATGCTTGATCACAGCTAATCAGACCCCAATGAAATTCACCTCTGATTGGTGAAGAGGTAAGACAGGAGATACACTAAGAGGAAGCATCATCTCAGTTCCTTTACATTGGCTGAGAGGTGTAACAACCTAGTTGCATAAAAAGAGGGAAAGTGCAACAGATTACCCAGTGCAATGAAGGCAAACTAGAAGACAGTTGCTGTATGTAGAATGCCAGGGTGGCTGAGAATATTATAGTTCTCATAACATAAAAATACCAGTCAAGTAGATAGAGTTATCAATCCTATCTAGCAGAGTGTATTATCTTTAATGGTAACTATGGGGTGAAACAGACAGCCCTTTTGTGGCAGCTTTCCAGTAGCTTGGGGGCATGTCATTTAGATGATGCATGCCCCCAAGCTGGCAGGAAGCTGACCACCCAATCGCATGGCAGGAGCTTTGCAGTGCTCTGGCAGCATGGCGTTTATATGCTGCATGCCACAGGAGTGCCAAAAAGCCATGGTGGTTGCTGGAAAAGGTGGTGTTTTTTTTCCAGTGCTGCTTCTTTCTGCACTAGAAAAAAGCCAGATCGGGGTGGTGGTGTGTGGTTGATGTGGCACCAATTTGGCAGTCAAAGGGGAGATGTCAAGCTGCCCCTTTAGGGCTGTCTTTTTTGGCCCTATTTTGAAGTAATGCAACGTATATAAAAGTACAGCAAAGCTGAATAAATATAATGTATTGGAAACGCTACCAAATACTGCACATGTATTAAAGTGTAATATATTAGTCATGGCAGTGGCCACTGTCTGTGATGCATATGTTCCTCCAGAATAGATATGAAACCATATGCCTAAATAATGTAAAGTTTACATGGGATGATATTCCCCAGGAAGATTGTATATATATATCTGTGTGTGTGTAATGTGGTTTGGTTCACACCAATAAATAGAAAGGAAGGTTACAAAGCTTTATGTTTATTTTCCCATTACATATGACAAACTATCAAGGTATAACACTGCTCTCCATCGCTGGAAAAATCCTTGCAAGGATACTCCTGAACTGATTAGTTCCTGCTATTGCAGAAGAACTTCTCTCTGAAAGCCAATGTGGCTTTAGAGCTAATAGGAGCGCTACAGATATGGTATTTGCCCTTAGACAACTGCAAGAGAAATGTAGAGAGCAGAACAAAAGACTCTATGTAACATTTGTCGACCTCACTAAAGCCTTCGACACTGTGAGTAGAAAAGGTCTGTGGCAGATCCTGGAACGACTAGGATGTCCCCCCAAATTCCTCAAAATGATTATCCTGCTACATGAAGGCCAGCAAGGTCTTCTAATAACTAATGGTGTGAAACAAGGTTGTGTTCTCGTTCCAACTCTATTTACAGTCTTCTTCAGCATGATGCTCCAAAGAGCTATGGCAGATCTCAAAGAGGAAGATGGCATTTATATACGCTAACGTACTAATGGTAGCCTGTTTAACCTAAGCTGTCTGAGGGCTCGCACTAAAGACTCTAAACTACCTAGTCCGTGAGCTGCTTTTTGCTGACGATGCTGTTTTGCTACAGCTGCAGAGCACTTTGGGCTGGAAGTCAACCTGAAGCAAACAGAAGTTCTCTACTAGCCTGCACCACAGGAAGAACACTACCATTCCCACATCACTGTAGGCAAATCTGTGCTTAAGCCTGTTCAGCAGTTCACCTACCTGAGAAGTAGCATCTCCTCAAACATCAAGATTAATAACGAGATTGATCACAGATTAGCAAAGGCATATAGTGCATTCAGAAGGCTTCACAAAGAGTCTGGAGAAACAAACACTTGAGGTGAAGCACAAAAATCAGTGTGTATAGAGCCATTGTACTGTCTATTCTCCTTTATGGGTCTGAAACATAGGTCACCTATCACCAACACCTACGACTCCTCGAATGCTTTCATCAGCACTGTTTATGCACAATTCTAAATATACACTGGACTGACTATGTGACAAATGTTGCTGTCCTTGAGCAAACAGTGATCACCAGCATTGAGGCCATGCTATTGAGGACGCAGCTGCGCTGGGCAGGACACGTTTCTAGGATGGAGGGCCATCGCCTCCCAAAAATAGTCTTCTACAGTGAACTCGCCACGGGTCAGCATAAGAGGGATGCTCCAAAGAAGAGATACAAGGACTCCCTGAAACAACATTTCAGGCTCGGCCAAACTGATCACCAACAATGGTCCGCCCTGGCCTCGCATCGGGAGACATGGAGACGCACTATCCATGATGCTGCAGCTTTTTTTGAAAGCTCACGGTGAACGTGTCTCGAAGAGAAACGACAACGCAGAAAGAACCGTAACCCGGAAACATCACCCAAGGAGACTTTCTCCTGTGCTTTCTGCAACTAGACTTGTTTATCTCGGATCGTCCTTTTTAGTCATCGATGTGCTTGTACAAAGCGCGGGATGAGTCCTTCCTGACTCTTCATTCACGAAGAAAAGCCAGAGAGAAAGACATATGATCTAGAAATTATGATACATATTGTATATTTAAGGGGAGTAATAATGTTAATTTGCCTATTTGAGAGTGTTACTATTAATGTTTCCCACCTGGACACTACCACTGCCCATGAGTTGAAAGTTCAAGTGATGGTTAACAGGAGGGAATACCAGGGAGATACAGGTTACCTGACAAGCAGCTAATCCCTCCTGAATGAAGTACGTTTGTTATAATGGGGTGGATGGAAAGATAATGGGGAAAAAATCAGATGATAATGATGGATTTACCCCTTTTCACTCGCTGCCCCTCACTCCTGGAACCTTCTTCCCCCACAAACAAGAGCCATCACTTCTTTAACCAGCTTCAAAATGGAGTTGAAGACCATCCTGTTCAGAGAAGCTTTCCCAGGCATTGCATAACTGTCACTTGCTATTTGATGTTCTTTTGTTGCCTGTTTTATTGAATCATTTCCTGTATTGCTATGTATTTTATATGTATTATCCTACTAGTGAGGCAGGCTAACTCCAACAGGCCTCCCTGGAAGAAGATTAACCATCCATTATGAAGCCAAGCCCTCCCTCCAGTCCACCTGCCTTGGTCCAGGCCTTGGAGGTAGAGAAGAACTGCTGGCCCTCATCCCCTTCCCCACCACCTTCCCCTTCTCCTTTTGTGTCATGTCTTTTTAGATTGTAAGCCTTAGGGCAGGGAATCGCCTAATTAAAACATTGTATGTACAGCGCTGTGTAAATTTACAGCGCTTTATAAATAAAAGTTAATAATAATAATAATAATAATAATAATAATAATAAATCATAATCCCATCATCCCCTGCTGCTCCTGCATCTCCATCTCACCCCCTCTGCTACCTATCCCATCATCCCCTGCTGCTCCTGCATCCCCATCTCGCCCCTCTGCCACCTAACCCATCATCCCCTGCAGCTCCTGCATCCCCATCTCGCCCCCCTCTGCCACCTAACCCATCATCCCCTGACTGCTCCTGCATCCGGATGAAGGATGACAGCTAAGGAGAGGGCAGGGAAGGAGGGCAGCATCCACAGCCCCACTGAGCATGTGCAAAGGTGCCGATTCGAATCGTTGACCCCTCAAAGTATGTTCTGGTGTGGTAATACAATGTGCACTCACTCCCCTTTGCTTGAATCCTCATCATGTGACTTGCTTGAAATCGAAGTGACTTTGCTTCCCCCTCAATTCGGAAGGGCAACAGAAAGGCAACCAGGTGTGGTAAAACTTCATGTTTTAACTTTAATTCACATTGCTAGACAGGAGTGACTCTGGATCTGGTGTGAAAAAACATCACACTTTGCATTGCTAGAACAGGAGTGACTGCGGATCTGAGCTGCAACCCCCCCTCCCCCATGTGTGATAAGGTCCAAACAAATTGCAGAAATGTAAGTGAAGTTTAGCTGAATCCGTGTATGATTCTGCCCCGTGACTTGTAGCTTCCTAGAGGAAGTCCTAAAATATCATGCAACAGGATGGAATATGAAACTGATTTTTTTAAAACAAGCCAAACAACCCTGAGGTGCACTATAAACAGATTTTCCGTATAATTTATGCAATATATTAAGGTGGTAATAATAAATAATAATGTTTATTTTTAATATCCTTCTAAGCAAAGGGCAGAACATCAAAGATACACAAACAGGAACAAAACAAAACACAACAGTATAATGAATAAATATAAATAAAACTATAATATACTAAAACACCAAAATAACATACTAATATACTAATCTAATAATATATACTAGGTACTGTTTTAATATATCAAATGTATGAATCACTTGTGTGATCTCAAATGACAAAGAGGCAAAATTATATGAATGCTGGGGGAATCAAAATCATAATCATGTTATCTGTGGATAAAATTTCTTAATAAAAATGGATTCACTTTTTTCTCTTTCTGTTCACAGGAAATGTTATGAAGAGATTAGCAAGGTTGTTTCCCATCCCCTAACAAACCTGAATAATGACATTGGTTCTGGAGATTCCAGAAACAGTCTATCACCTTACCCAGGCATAAATGGGGAGTACAGTGGTACCTCGGGATACGAAATACCCAGGTTACGAAATTTCCGGGATACGAAAAAATCCCATTGGAAATAATTGTTCCGGGTTACGAATTTATTTCGGGTTACGAAAAAAAATTTTGGTGCTTTTCGGCGCTTTTTCGCACGAAACGCGGCTTTTCCCCATTAGCGCCTATGGCAATTCGGCTTACGAAGGCTTTTCGGGTTACGAAAGCGGCCGCGGAACGAATTAATTTCGTAACCCGAGGGAGCAGTGTACTGCAAATGGGCATCCAATTAACAGCACTAACGATCTACGTTCTGACAGTGTAACCACAATTGTTATCAACAGCTTCATTCTTATAATCTACCTTTTGGGACTTCTGGGAAATGGAATGGTCATTTGGCTTCTTGGCTTCCGCATGAAGAGGAATCCTTTCACCATCTACATCCTGAGCCTCTCCATAGCTGCCTTTGGGGTCCTTATCTTTCTGACAATCAGTAATGCTTTGGTGATGTTAGTGGATCAGTATCAGGGAATCAATATTTTCTCTCTCAATATTTTCTCCTAATATTTTGGAGCTTTTTTTCCCCTCACATATTCCACTAGCCATTTTCTCATGGCAGCCATCAATATTGACAGGTGTGTGGCTGTCCTCTTCCCGCTGTGGCATCAATGCCCAAAGGGTATTCAAGGATGAGCATGAACATAAAGAAGAGCAGAACACCACAAGTGAAACTGGCATTTGATACCATTTTATGGACATTTAGGACACATTGCTAATGTTCACTGGTCCTCTTTATTATTATTATTATTATTATTATTATTATTAACAACAAATATTGGCTTTTATATATTACATAGCAGATTACATACTTTATACATTTCATATTTCCCTATTTGTAAATCACATTGTTGCCCGTTTATCTTTCTTTATACAATACTCCCCCTCCCCTTGCTATACAACAGATTAGACATTCATTTTGGCTCAAAATAAAGCAATTGTAAATTCAGGTTCTTTCTTAGTTTACTTCATTACTGTTCTATCTGTATATTTCTGCTAATAATTATATTTTTATGGTGCACAGCATGCATCTGTGATTCTTACTATATTTATGCATCATCCTTAAACTGTATTCCAGCTAAGCATTTTTCCCACCTTTATATTATTTCATAAGAGATGATTTTATCACATTCATATTAAAATTTTATTTTCTAGTACTTTTATCTTCTAGTCACCTGACTTTGTATTGGCCTTTTCTTAGGCTATTACCTAATTACATCAAAAATTGATTCATTAAGTCACTCAATCTACAATTTAATGAGATTGTTAGCCTATCCAGTTCGATCATATCCAAACATTTTTAAGCCAGTTATCAACTGTTGGTATTTTATGCCCTTTCCATTTTTGTGCATATTAAATATAAAATAAATTTTAAGTGTTTTCACCCTTCTTTCTCTTCTACGATGTTTAGCAAGAAGCACTCTGGCATAAGTTTGATTTGAATTTGAAGTATTGTTTGAAAGGAGTTGTGTATCCTTTTCCAAAATTGGGCTGCTAATGGGCACGTCCACCAAAGGTGGAATAATATTACTTCACTCTTGTCACACTTCAAATATTTGCCATTTTCCTGTTGGCTTATCTTTGTCAATTTATTTGGGGTGCGATAGCATCTGCGCACCATCTTATAGTAATTCTCTTTTAAGTGCATACATAGCATAAATTTCAAATCCTGGCCCTATGCTCTCTCCCAACACTCCACTCGGATAGTGCAACCAATATGTTTTGCCCTTTGGTCTTCTTTTTTTTTTTTTAAATCTTAATGTTATTTTTTAAATAAAAAGCTGCTTCATAAATAGCATCAAGAATGGATTGGAACAGGGTTTTTTTTAATTATGCAATGTTCATACAATTGAAAGGGTCTGTGAAATCAAAAATGTGTATGCTTACAAACTGCAACAACTGAATGGCACATCCCTAGTGGTGCAAACGGGCCCTGTGCCCTTTCTTCAAAACCTCCATTGTTTGTAATTATGTTTAATGTTTGCTGTACTCCTTGTAACCAGTTACCCCATCTTACTGTGATGGACAGAAAGGTGGGAGCCTACCGTTTTCATGGATCAATAGCAATAGCAATAGTAAGTACGTTTTTCTATCACTTATCAGTGAACTAACACACAGTTTATAATGTGTAAGCCAATTACCCGCAACAAGCTGGGTATTCATTTTGCTAACCTCTGAAAAGATGGAAGGGTGAGTTGACCTTGGAGCCCTCTGAGATAGAACTTATGGCACTGTGGCATTTAACCACTGTACCACCAGGACTCCTTTTGGATGGATCAAAGGCCATGGACTGTTGCAAAGGTGGTACACACAGCCTTCAGAACTGTGACATATTAAAAGGCATATCTGTGAATACTGCCCACATGTAACGTTCCTAAGAACTGCACACTCATACCCATAATTTGCCCTCACCTCTTCCCATTGTATCTGTCATGGCGGCTCAGCTTGGTATTCCATGTATCCCACTGCAGACTCAATATGAGAAAATAATTTGTAGCAAAACATTTTACAAGACACAAAGTTGAAAGCACTAGAAATTCAATTTCCAGAATACACAACACATGGTACCATGCTTTGAAAAACCAACTGGGCCTGAAGTGCCCATTTCTTTTGCATTTGAAAAATAATGCAAATCACTTTTCATTCACACAGGGGATTTCTGAAATATCCAGCAGAACCAGCAGGATGCCTGTGGTTACTGTGGGTCAAACTAATGGATTTCTCTGAAACACTGTCATTATGTAATGTTTATGCCTCTCCCTTGCTGAACAAATATAAAACATCCATCTGATATTCTCTGCCAAGCTTCTTTTATTCATCCTTGCACTAAAGAGAATGTGACTGGATTCCTGGCATTCAGGAAGGAGAACATCTCTGTCTTCTCTAGTCCTACTTGTGAACAAATTGATGTAATTGGACAAAGGTAGGATATTCCATATCTGATACCTTTTACTGATGCTGACTTCTTCTCTTCATTGGGGGGCACTTGCCCTTCCCTTTAAAATTATTCCTCATCAAAGACAATCTTTCTCATTAAGTGCAAAGGATTTCCAAAGCTCAGTTCCAGGATATTCTATGTAAATTCTTTGGCCAAACTGCTTAGTCAAACTCTTACCCAAAATAGTAATGGACTATGTTTAAATGTCATTATATTGCTTATCTTTATATGTATCTATTTGTTTGTTCATGATTTTAGGAAGTAATTGTTCCTCTCCTTTTTCTTTGGTTAGGTTACTAACATTTATTTTACTAATTTTGACTTGCACAATGGACATAATCAATTCATGGTCACATAAGTGGAGCTTTACCATTTTACAGGATCTAAATCTTATTATTAGTTCCAATTAGGAAAGAGCTAGTGAATCAATTGAATTTACATATGTGTTGGCACACCGTTCATCAACTGATTGAACAAGTCTAACCAGCAGAATTCCAGCCATGCAATCACATATTTTTGGATGATTCACCGCTGTCTTCAATGTACCACTTTCTTCACAGAGATTACAAAAACAGAATAATTAAACTTATTCAGTCAGTTGATGTGGAATTCCTATGACACAATGAGATAACAAGCAGATGCTTTGGCAATGCACAGTTGGTTGCATAACATAGATATTCAACAGAAGGGTGGCCAATTTTCACCTGTGAGATGTTAGAGAGGAGGGGGTATGTGGATGTCATTAGCCAAGCTGGCCTGAGAAATCTGAGGAGGAATATAGATTTATGTGTGTCTGTCAGAGCTCATCATTGCTTTATAAATGGCTGTGGCTAATAAGGCATTGCTTCCCTTGTGCTCCTTTGCACCTGTGACCTCCATCTCTCTCTCTCTCTCTCTCTCACACACACACACACACACACACAGAGAGAGAGAGAGAGAGAGATGCCAAATGACTGTATGAATAAATTCTAACATTGAGATAATGCTGAGCTGAGCTGGATAAGTTATTCTCAGGGTTAGAACCCTCCCTACTTAGAAACTTGCCATGGTTCTGGACATGAATGTAATAATCCCCTAATACATTTAATCACTGCTTTCCATACAGTGTGCACTGGCTATCAAGCAGGAAGGTGAGGAAACCAATAGTTAACCTAGACTTTAGGAACTTCTACACTAGCAACAAAATCTGGATGCAGCCCAGAGCATCCTGCTCCAAATCCACTACACAAGTTCTATACATACTATCACAGCAGCAAAGCGGACTGAATGCATAATGGCTGAGGACACTCAAAACTTCACAGGTATCAATGGTATGTACATTGCATGGCCTATCTGATTTGCTTCTATGCTGCTTCTGATAACTACTGCCACCACCATTTTCCCACCCAGAAATTCAAAAAGGCAAGAAGCAGTGCTCCAGCCCAGAAAATAGAAGGGACCAGTGCTTCTTTTAGTTTTTCCCAAGACAGAGTATGCTGCCCCCTTTCTTCACTCTACTCAGAGAAGGAGATGAGCCCTTTTCTTTCTTTCTCTTCTTCTTCTTCTTCTTTGATAAGAATTAAAGAACAGTATATACATGGAATCATGGATAGGTTGGCCCAGCTGTTTGGATCAATGTATTGACTAAAATGTTTAGCCATATACATGAGCATATACAGTATCTTCATGTGAGTCTCTTTTTAAGTCACAGAAACATTACATCTCCAAATGGATAAGACTGTTTTAAAAAGCTGTTACTAACTTTTGCCACCTAAAACTGTTTTATGTAGATGTTACAGGACTTCTTGAATTGGAAAGCAATATGTCAGATTATGGCAACAATTCATTCAACTTTAACATGAGGTAAGTAAGTGATGTCATTAAAATTTTCATTGGAGATGGAAGCAAACTATCTGATCATTTCATACCTTTCTGAAATTAGGAATCCCTCACCACCTCTGCACTACTGCTCTTGACTGACTTCCAGTCACCATGGAGCCCTGGTGGCACAGTGTTTAAATGCCTGTACTGCAGCCATTCACTCAAAACCACAAGGTTGCGAGTTCAAGACCAGCAAAAGGGCCCAAGCTCGACTCAGGCTTGCATCCTTCCGAGGTCGCTAAAATGAGTACCCAGACTGTTGGGGGCAAATTAGCTTACTTGCTAATTAGCTTACTTGCTGTTCACCGCTATGATCTTTGGAATAGCGGTATATAAATAAAACAAATTATTATTATTAATTATTAAAAAGCCTCCATCATTTCACAGATGAAAACTGGAAACATGTGGCCAATTAACATAAAGATTCTGCCTCGTCTCTTCTCTCCCCCAGCTGAGTTAAATGAGTGCAAACTACATTTGCACTCTGAATAACTTTGCAGCAATTGAAGTAAGATGAGGACTAAAGCGTGCTACAGATCGTCCTTAAAGGACGGTCTGGCGGCAGTGCCGTTTGTGCCACCGGCAAGCCGCAGCGGATATATCGCATGGCTTAATGGCGGCAAGAAAAAGAAGCTGCAAAAAGCGGCTTCTTTTTGCAGTGCACCAGTGACACCATAGTGCGCCATTGGCGCACTTGTGATGTCACCTGGGCACCGTGACTTCGGATGTACTAAGGTTGTGGGCGTCGAAGAGAGACACTCCCAGGCAACCCTAGTACATATGGAGTACATACAAAATGGCCTGTCTGGAGAGGGCCTAAGAGAAAAGGTGTGAGGGGTAGGAGGATGAGGAAGAGAGAAAAACTGGGACATTATAACAGAAGCTGAAAAGGTGAGCTGATAGAGGATTAATTGGGGCTGCCACTGCCAGGTCAAAGCAGTTGTAAAGTGTATTTTCAATTGAACTACAGCCAAAGAAAATCTTTTGGTGAAGTTGGGCTGTGGAAGAAGCAAAACTGGTGCATGTCTTTGCGTTTGTGGATGGTTTGGAATGGTTTTCAGGTGGAATACTGCCTGGAAATCACACTGATTTATTTAAAATAAAAACTAAAAATGGGAAGAATGGTTTAGGGCCATGAAAGTCCTGTTTGGGCCAGAATGCAATCTGTGGGGCACACTTCCCTCCTCCCATACAGAAGCTAAATAAACTGCATACTCTTGTAAATTAAGGGGCTAAGCGGACAGAGAGGAAAAATCAGGTCACTCCTGGTTTTCCTATACTTCCACAGAGCCTGCTCCATAGATGGGCCAAACACCCACAGACATTTGCACCATGCAATGTCAACCTGTACTGCTAGATTTATTTATTTTATGCATGCACATAAACACAACACCTGTGACTGCCAATTACCTCCCACATCCCATGCAGTCATCCCATTGGATGCCCTGTGTGACTGGACACACAGTTTTACAAGCGATACACCACCTGTACAGTACATTGATACACCCAGTGACTCATTGACGAAGTACAGTCATAGAGTCCACCATACATGGCCCCTTCACCTCATAGCCCCCTTATGGACTGTCTAGTCTGTATATGTGTTCATTACTTCTATTGCATTACTGTCGATCTGCTGTATTTGTTGCAATTTTGCCTCATGGGGTGTGTGACTGTTCAATGGCATGATGGGTTGATAGTACAGCTGGCCGCTCATGCACCTGTATGCTCAACACATGGGGGGGTTGCCAAGCAATGGCACCAGGAGTGGCAACTCATGAAGGCACATGCTCCAGACCATTTCCATATGCCACTTAGGCTTTCCTGCATTCCTACACTTGTATCATGGTGTTTATATACTGGTGTGGTAACGTGTATTTTCAACATTAGAGCAGCGTAAAAAGGTGGGCTTTTTTGTGTGTGGACGTTCTCATTTTTCACTCCAGAGTATGGCCTCCTCCTGGTTTCATGTTGTTTTGGTCTCATGCATCATCTAAACAACTAAAGCCTGAAATGGGGTGAAATCACTTGATTTTGCCAGTGTGGATAACTCCTTAGTAAGAGCTTACAGTTACAGAACTGGTGAAGAAAGAATTAAGAATTAAGAATGCTTGGAAATATCAATTGGAGGGTGAGAAGAGTTTCCTAAGATGAATCTCCTAGGACAGTAGGTGTCATGGAACATGTCTTTGGATGTCATTAGATCAGGTGCCTCCCCTTTGACTTTCTCTCCACCCATCAACCAACTGTTCTCAGGCAACACTACATGGTAATTCCAACAAAAGGCCAAGCTCTGGGGGGAAAACCTACAATTGAATACAAATAAATATTTAGCAGGGGGAAAAAAGTGTTGAGGATTGCACTCTGCAAGAGGCCACAAGACTGAACTTTTTACTCAAAATGATACCAGGCATACAGCCATACTACATATACTCTTGTACTCGCCACAGTCCTCCCAAACTACAGGAAATTAGTCCAGTGTTGAGGAAAGCAGAAGATGGGAAAGATCCATTTCCATATTCAAACTAACCAGAGTTCCTTATAACAGGCAAGCATACAGGCAAACATAGAGAGGATGATTAGTTTAAACTGTGGCTGGTGAACACTCCAGCATCATAAAACAATGGTAAAGAAATGGGAAAATTGTACAAAGTATAGCAAATGAATGATATTGCATCTGTATTGTTCTTTCTAACGTGTTAAATATTTACAATCTCATTTTTATATATATTAGCAAAATGAAAAATGATTCATTTGATGGTCCTCATAGACTATTGTATGATGTGGGAAGGATTTGGTAAGTATATTTTAACAATTTATTTCTTTTATTTTTGTAAAGAAAGACATCCCATAGGAGCAATGTATGCAAATATGGTATACTGTTATTAAGCTAGTTGAGAGCTTCAGTTACATCAAGCTGTTCTGGTGAAAGGAGAAATATGAATTAATAGCTAATGGTGAAAATATGAAGAGCAGCTCTTTACAACCAGAAGAACTAGAAGTCCATTGACTAGAAGGACTTGGGTGCATTACTCATCCAAAGATATTAGATGCTTCAGTTCATCTTGTGGCTGGTTTTTGTATCATTTTGTATTATTCCCTCCCAATGTGTGTGTGCAGACATGAATATGTATATTCAATTTCTTTCTATCTGACCACATTTAGGTTATCTTGGAAGGAAGGCTAGTAAAACATTGAATGAATGAATGAATGAATGAATGAATGACTAAAGTGGCATTTCCAAAACTTAGAAAAGTTTATTTTGTGGACTTCAGCTCCCAGAATCAGCTGATCAGCATGTCCATAGTTGCATTTCCTTCAGTTCTCTTGTAGGGATAGTATACCATCACAGTGTAGTGGTTTGGATAGAGGATTTTATTTTTGTCTATAAATAAATGATGATGATGATGATGATGATGATGATGATGATGATGATGATGATGATG
>NC_056525.1:242975677-243021094 GCF_019175285.1 Sceloporus undulatus
GGGGATTTATCTCCTGAAATGCATAAGCAACAGGCAAAGTTCCTGAAGTCATTGTTTCAATTTCCAAACTGTGTTCCTAATTGTGTGTTATTGCTGGAAACAGGGGAAAGTCCCTTTTCCATTACAGCTTGGTGGCTTTTCCTCAAGGTATGGATCATTGGCGGGTTAGAAACCGCCATATAGTACGCGATGAGCGCATACTAGGGTTAGGAAGGGGCGGTGCTTCCGCATCCCCTAACCCTAGTACACGCTCCGCACGCACAAAATGGCGGCGGCCGTTCCACACGGCCACCGCCATCTTGACATAGCAGACACGCTGCATCTGCACATCACACCCTGGAAATGATGCCGTGAGCATGCGACTAGCACCTCACGGCATCTCTTCCAGGGCCTGAGAAGGAGCGCGATTTCCACGCTCTTTCTCTGCAGCGTCCGGGAGCCACGTGGTTTAAAGGCTGCAGCTCCCGGATGCTGCAAGTGGAGGCGGAGCCAGACTGCCGCTTTTCAGTGGTCTGTAACCCGCCATAGAATCATAAAATCATAGAGTTGGAATAGATCACAAGGGCCATCCTATCCAACTCGCTGCTATGCAGGAACACACAATCAAAGCACTCCTGACAGATGGCCATCCAGCTTCTGTATAAAACCTCCAAGGGAGTGTTTCCACTGCTGAATAGCTCTTAATGTCAGGACATTCTTCCTAATGTTGAGGTGGAATCTCTTTTCCTGATGAGGGTTATAGTGTTTGATGAAGGCTTAGGTCTTCTTAAATATCTGGCACAAGATAAATACAACGAAGACAGCTGTATCTATTGCTGTCTCCTCATCTCTTCTTTCTAACCTGGGTTTAGTTATTGTTCATAAGTCTGTCAAATTAAATAGCTTTTTTGAATTGTGTTCATGCTGTTGTGTCTCTTGTTTTTCAAGTATGGTGTACATACATTATGAAGGCCCTTTCCATATAGCCAATTATTTGTTGAACCTATCTCTAGGCAAGTAACAATATTTTTTTTCTCCAAGGCTAGATTATAATGTATATTCTAGAGAACTACTTCATGGTAGATGTGCTGGTGTTCCTTACGCTGAAAGAAGATGTCCGTATAGTAACTTAGAAACAGAGTACCATATATACTCATGTATAAGTCGACCTCATGTATAAGTCGAGGGCAGTTTTTGGATCCAAAATCATGGATTTTGATATGACCCATGGATAAGTTGAGGGTCAAACACTGGAGGATGTTACAAAAGATCTAAAGGGGGGAACAAAGCACCACTTCCCTCCCTATATCTCCCTTCAAAAAATATTGCCAGCTGAATGAGGCTTCGATCCAGGATGCATCCAGGCAGCATATCAGCTAGATAGGTTTAGTTATGACAACATCCAGGGGAGCATTCTGAATCCTAAATTCAATCCAGAAGAGGTAAACCAGATTATTTGCCTGAGCAATAATCTCCATCACTTCACTTCCTGTGGGAATTTTTGGCTGAAAAGAAGCTTTGTTCTTTGGGTAGATCTAAGAGGAAAGCTCAAGTCTTATGACTGTGATAGATTTTCATGGACTTTTATAGTGTTCAGGTGAAAAATTGTCTGAAAAACCATGCACTGATGAATACAAATTTTGAGAGGTTCTGTAGCTTTGATGGACTGCCAAAGGGCTTAGAGTGCTACAAAGGTGTGGCCACAATTTCTGCACTCTTAATTTAAAGATGCTTTTCTCTTATTAACACATTTCCTGGGATAGATAAACCACCCACTCAAAGTATCTTGAGCATTGTGCAACTACAATGTTTTTATTGTTGTTGCTCTCTGTCAATTAGGGATCAGATAGCACAGGGTCAAGAAGAATTCTCCCACATCTGTATGGATACAGCTTTTCAAAATGTGGAAACAATAACGCATTGAAGCTACAAGATGAATACTAAAAGTATCTAGAGTCATTTTTAATCTGAATTATGTCTAAATATGGGGGGGATCAGATTTGTTTAGCCATTCTCAGTGTTGCTGACTTCAATTGTTTTGAACTGTTAAAGAAACAGTGGAATATACCAGTGCCTGAGAAAGCCCCATCCCTCAGCTGAATACCTTGGCAGGCTCAACACTGAGATATCAAACAATTAACAAAACATAAATTTGCCACCAGGAAGCAAACTGCAGAACTGTAAATGATGTTTCAGTTGAGGGAGGTTTTCTATTATTTCTCTCTCCCCATAACTACTACTCCACTTGAAGCTTCATGATGTGCAGTATAAACATATTTTCAATATAATTTGTGCAGTATCTTAAGGTGCGATTTTTATGTATCACATATATGAGTCAGTTATCTGATCTCAAATGGCAGGCACAACAATATAATTCTGTGTGGAGGATCAAACTCATAATCATTTTATTTGTGGATACAATTTCATAATAGAAATGGATTCACATTTTTTCTTGTTCTGTTCACAGGAAACTTTATGAAGAGATTATCAGTGGTGAATACCATACCTCTAAAAACATTTTCAATAATAATAATAATAATAATAATAATAATAGTTATGGAGATTCAAAAAACAGTCAAAGACCTTACCCAGGCATAAATGGGAGTACTGGGATTGGACATCCAATTAATGGCACTAATTATTTACTTTTTGAGAGTATAACAAAAATTATTATCAACAGCTTTGTTCTTATAATCTGCCTTTTGGGACTTCTGGGAAATGGAATGGTCATCTGGCTTCTTGGCTTCCGCATGAAGAGGAATCCTTTCACCACCTACATCCTGAACCTTTCCATAGCTGACTTTGGAGTCCTTATCTTTCTAATTATAGTTGATGCTTTGGTGATGTTAGTAGATCAGTATCATGGAATCAATATTTTCTCTCTTTTCTTCCTAATATTTTTGGAGCTATTTTTCTTCACATATTCTACTAGCCAGTTTCTACTAGCAGCCATCAGTATTGACAGATGTTTGGCTATCCTTTTCCCACTGTGGCATCGATGCCACCGACCATCCTATTTATCCATTGTTGTTTGTACTTTAATCTGGATCGTCTCTTTTCTGCTCTCTGGAATTCACTTCACCCTCCTTAGGATCCAGAACTTTGGGAATTCTCCATTTTTGTATCCACTGATTGTCAATGTTGCACTTTGTGCTCCTATTATGGTTGCCTCCACTCTCATCCTGGTCATTCACATCTGGTGTAAAGCAGAACAACGCCATCGGGGGAAGCTTGTCACAGCCATCTTGCTAGCTCTCCTCTTCTTCCTCATTTTTGCCTTACCACTTAATGTGTTTTATATAATCCATCAATATCACACTTCTCTTTCCAGCATAATGTCCACTGGTTTTGCCTGTGCTTCTCTGAACAGCAGCATTAATCCTCTGATTTATTTCTTAGTTGGGAAGAGGCAAAAGAAAGGTCAGTCCAGGGTGTCTATGAAGGTGGCACTCCAGAGGGTTTTCAAGAATGAGCATGAACATACAGAAGAGCAAAACACCACAAGTGAAACTGACATTTGATGTCCTTTTATGGGCCTTGAGAAGTCATGGTCAGTGTTCACTATTTATCTTCTTTAAAAAAAATCTTAATATTACTTAGCAAAAAAAAGAGGGCAACATAATGAACAACATCAAGGACTGATTGGGAAAGTATAATCAATATTGCAATGTTCATCATCAGATACTTTCATGAGTTTTTTATTCATTGAATATTTCAGAAAAGCTCTAAGCTATACAAAAATGCTCACTGTGAGCCCATTCACTCCATAAATATTTAATACTGTCAATCTGCTTTAACTGTGAGGGTCTCATCCTATGGAATCATGGCATTTGCAGTTGAGGAAGGAATATTTAGATTTCTCAGAGCACTCCAGTGCTTCACTAAACTACAAGTCCCAGGATTCCATGGGATAGAACCATGGCAGTCAAACTGGAAAAATAGTACTATAATTTTACTGAAAGTATCATATTAAGAACAGGTCTACACTTAGAAGAAGAAGGAGTGAAGATAAGAGGGAGGAACATCAACAATCTAAGATATGCAGATGATACTAGTGGAAAACATAAAGGAGTTGGAACAGTTACTAAGGAAGGTCAAGGAAGTAAGCACAAAGGTAGGCTTTCTGCTGAAAATAAAGAAAACAATAACAATAACCACAGATGATTACACAAATTCAACCTTTGTTGTTACCTGCCCTCGAGTAGATCTTGAGACCATCTGTTCTCCACTGCTCTGCTTCATTCCTGCAATCCCATAAAACCCGTGATCTCCTTAATAGAGTCCATCCATCTAGTATGTGGCCTTCCTCTCTTCCTATTTCCCTCCACTTTTCCCAGCATTATTGTCTTTTCCAATGAGTCCTTCCTTCTCATGATGTGTCCAAAGTACAACAGCCTCAGTTTGGTCATCTTGGCTTCCAGGGGGGTGTCCAGCTTGATCTGCTCTCGGATCCCATTTGTTTGTCTTTTGGATGTCCATGGGATCCTGAGAACTCTTCTCCAGAACCACATCTCAAATGAATAGATTTTCTTCCTACCTTCTTTTTTAACTGTCCAGCTCTCACATCCATACATGGTAATAGGGAATTCAGTGACTTGTATGATTCTAACTTTTGTGCTCAGTTAAATATCTTTCCATTTTAGAACCTTTTCTAGTTCTTTCATAGCCATCTTCTCCATTCTTAATCTTCTTCTGATTTCCTGACTGCAGACCCTATTTCTATCAATGTTTGATCCCAAGTATGAGAATTCTTTTACTATGTCTATTTCTAGGTTGAACTTGTGAAGATCCTTGGTGGACATTATTTTCGTTTTCTTTATGTTGAACGTTAAGCCTACCTTTGCACTTCCTTCTATGATTGTCTTTAATATGTGTTCCAGATCTGTGAGGTTTTCTGCTAGTAGTATGGTGTCATCTGCATATCTTGGAGTATTGAGATTCCTTCTATTTTCACTCCTCCTCCTTCTGTATCCAAGCCAACCTAGATGATGAAGAAAAACAAATAGTCAAGATTTTTCTGTACCTGATCAAACATTGATCAGGACAGAGACTGCAGCCAAGAAATAATAATAAGAGGAGGAATGAGAAAGGCAGCTATGAAAGAACTAGACAATATCCTGAAGAGTAAACGTATACAACTGAACACTAAAGTCAGAATCATTGTATTGGATGTGAGAGCTGGACAGTGAAGGAAGCAGATAAGAAGAAAATAAACTCATTTGAGATGTGGTGCTGGAGAAATGTAATAAGAAGTTACTTCGCTGAGTATACTTAACTAAGGAGCTGGTACAGAATTCCAACCATTGTGTTTGAACTCCTTATATTATTTCTAATTAAATGTTATAAATTGTTTTTAAATATGGCTGATAGCATAATTCCTTTGTAATGTTGATATTTTTTGTCTTTAAACTATATTTTAGTTTGAAAGATACCCTGGATTGGAGATATTTTTTTAAAAAAGTTAATAATAATGCTACTAATAATAATAGATCATGTAGATCTGTGGTTCCTTATTAGTGATATCTAAATGCAAACTGGAGTAAGGCATTGTTGGAAAGCTTTGAAAAATGTCTGAAATGTTATTCTTTTCTTATTTTCCCATCTTTGGCTGTAGTCCATGAAAACCTATATCAAATAATATCTGACCATCCTCATGATATCACAAGACTCTCCATTGTTGTTGTTGTTGTTGTTGTTGTTGTTGTTTGTAAGTGCATTCTTTTCTGTAACATGTAAAGTGCAGTGGCTGCTCTTTAACGCAATTCCCTACACTTATTGGAAATATACTTTTCTGCAGATTTCATCCATTTTGTCAACCAGAGCTATGGTTTATTTTGACCTTTCCTTCAGGGAGGTGGCACATATTGGGCCCAAAGGGAGAAGACAAATCGGTGAGAAACAAAAGAGAAGGCACTCCTGCTAATAAATACGGCTCTCCTGCTAATAAATGTGTGCATAAAATAAAAAATAAAAAAGATTGACTATCTGTAAAACACATTGATGTGAGGCTTATTTCATGTGCTTCTTTATCAACCTTCAGAACCAGATAAGGTTTTCTACTTTGTGAGAATATCAACCAAGATTTCTATGAAGACAAATAACAGTTTTCTGGAATATCACTGCCACAGCCTTTTGTGTCACACATATTTGGTTTGAAGGTTCAGTATCAAACTAAAGAATGGATGACTTAAGTGAGGCTATCGTACTTTAGCGGCTAAATGCCACAATATTGGAAACTAAGCAGAATCAGCCCTGGTTAGTACTTGGATGGGAGATAGCCATGAATACCAGGTGCTCTCTATATGAGAGGAAGGAATTGACAAAACCATACCTGAATATTCCTTGTCTAAGAAAACTAAGAAATTCATGGAGTGGCCATAAGTAAAAAGGTGACTTGGAGGCACATGCAAGCATGCACATCGTATTTGGATACTTCATGAGATGGCATGACTCATTGGGAAAGATTATAAATCTTGGTAAAGTGGAAGGCAATAGGAAAAGAGAAAGAGCACACTATAGGTGGCTTGACATTGGTTTATGGAGGTATCTCATTCATAGGATCACCATTTATAAAACTGAAAACTTTTACAGAAATGTCTGTAAGAAATGTTTTGTTTTAAAGTGCGTTATTTAACTTTTTAAAATCTTTTTTTGAAAAGACTGTACTGTAAAGTACAGTAGAAAAGGAGCAAGACCACATTACAGGGGGATAGATCCAATCAAGGAAGCTATGGCCCCATACAGACAGGCCAAAATAAAGATGCTTTGGGTCACTTTGGAGGTATGTTGTTTAAATGATGCATGCGTCCTAAGACTCCAGAAGCTGTGCCAAAACCATGTTCTAGTCCTTAGGACTGGACCGTGGTTTTGGTGTGGCTTCCAGACTCTTAGGATGCATGTATCATTTTTAAACAACACACCTCCAAAATGACCCAAAGCAGCTTTATTTTGGCCTGTCTGTATGAGGCCTACAACTCTGAGGGCTGTTGATAATAGGTTGACTTGGGGGCCTCTCATTCATAGAGTTGAAATAAATCAAAGTCAACTTGATAACAATTACAAATATTTTAAATATGGTTAATAGTTTCATTTGACTGTCATATTGACTTTTTGTAATAATAAATTGGTTACTTAATATATTCACACGAATGCAACAATGACTGCCCCTTGCTGACACAGAGGATTGCTAGCCCAGCTTTCAAACTGTGATTAGATCTGGAGAAATGCGGCTTTGGCAATACGTATTGCTCCACAACACCTCTGACTCATAGGTGCTGCTCCCTCCATCCAAGATTAAAGTATCACTTTTTATTGATGGGGAAAACTATCAATGAGCTCTAAATAGTGCAAATGAAAGTCACAAAAACATTGGTGCCAGGAAAGTGGTGTTATTGGCAGCAAGGTGGTGTCAGTGTCCCTTCTTCTTTCCCTCTCCCCCTCCTCCAAGCAGCCCATTACCCTTTTTCCTTCTATTCCATCTCTTTTAAAACATCTATAGGGGAAGCTCCAGAATTGCACAAAACTGTAGAAATAAAATAAAGTAATTTTTCAAAAATCTGGAAGGCATGCTGAGCAGAGTGTGGGGCTGAGGTACGGAAGTTAAGGGGTAATCATGAGTTGAGTGTGATCACAACAGTTTCAAAGGTGTTTGCTGATTCATGAGTACAAACAGATATAATTTCATTTATACTGACAAGCACAATTACTGGGAGAATAGGGCTCACACAGTAAAGCCCTTTGCTACTTAGCACACCCACATTAATACATTTGGGAGTACTACCAAATTAATGTAATTGGTTGCATTATCTCCAGTTAAGATTTTAATTAGCATTGTGGCCTATTCCAAAGTTTTAAATCACCTTGAAAGTCAGGGTGAGGGGCTGTTGATTTTAAATTTGGTTGTTTTTCAGAAGTCTTAAAGACATTATCAGCTCTTCTCTGTAATCTGCTGTGTGCAAGACACAGAAGGGCTTTATCAGTCTGGGTTCAGAGACTAATAAGCAAGATCCCCCATTCCCCACCCTACAGACCTCAGAGGTTTCTGCTTCACAAATTCTGCTTTCTGACAAGGCCCACATCAGGAGGATCCTCATAAGCAAGCCACACTCAGCAAGGTAGACTTTTGGTGGACTGCTGAAGCACCTCACAAATCATCACCATCACCACCAGGTAGGTCTGATGCTGAGCTTGTATCTGTGCATTGGGAATACTCTAATTTCAGCAAGCCAACAAAATACCATGAGCACATTTTTTTTATTTAGGATGGACCTCAGGAAGTTCTCATGGGGGAACAGCAGTTGGTAGCAAAATGGTGCCAGTTTAGTTGTGCATGAAAACTAAGATGTTGATTGAGGCATATCAGCTATGGCAATGCAGTAGCAGAATGGAGAGAGCTGCCCTGGTTCTACTCTAGAAAATCCTGGGATTTGCAGTTTTGTGAGGCACAGCATTCTTTGGCAGAAAAAGCTGAAGATGTTGTAAAAATTACAAAGTAGTGCCAAATTGCATTATTTTCACAGTTTAGATGCACTCTAACTCTAGGCCATGACCCTGCTTAAACCAAGACCTAGAAATTAAAGAACTTCAGCTCACTGTAATGTCTTGGTAATGCCTATTCCAGTCATTTTGCTTTCCACTGAGCATTTTTCTTTTGTTTTTCAGTCTTCAGCTGCTGGTTCCTCTGCAGTACAATATTTCAAAATCTTGTTCAGAACCCACTGGAAACAGAAGAGAGTTTTTAAACAACATTTTTACAACCGAATGCATAATTACTGGGAACATTCAAATGTTCATAGGTATGAATACTATGTATTCATAGATAGTATGTCTTAGTAGATTCATAGTACTTATTTAATAGATATGCCATATCTATGGCATATCTGATTTGCTTCTACTTTCTATAATGAACATTCAAGAATTCCATTCTGCTAGAAAAGTCCATAATACAAAGGGTTGGGGGAAATTGCTATTACCTGTTGGCCTGCCAAAGAAGAGATTTCTCGATCCTCAGGAAACACAAAGGTGAGAACGTTGTGCAGTTTTTGCTTAGAATTTGTCAATCTGAGATGTTTCAAGAGATGTTTCTTCACAGAAATATATATGGGAATTCTGTACAGCAAAAGGGAGGGTCTCACAATAGATAGATAGATAGATAGATAGATAGATAGATAGATAGATAGATTTTTATACAATACATGTGTTTTATTGAAACACACTTTTGTAAATAAACCTTTTCACAAACATGCACTTTTGTGCAAAAATGATGTTTTCTGGCAAAATATAAATTTTGCTGAAGAAACATGACTGTGTAAGATTTGTGGAAAAATAGCATTTTACATAAAACCACTCCATATTATGGCAATGATTAATTCAACTCTGACAGTGGGTGGGTAAGTGATGCCATTAAAATTTTCATGGGAAATGGAAGCAAACTATCTAATCATTCCATACATCTCTGAAATTAGGGATCCCTAATCCCTTCTCTGTGCTGCTGCTCTTGATAGTAGCTCCACATAGAGAGGTGGAACAAAGTCAGGGATCTGTAACTCTGAAGGGAAGCACAGTTTTTACCTCTGTGACCCACCTGCATGCCACACTGGTGTGTCCATGTGCACAGATGAAAACTGGGACATGTGTGGCCAAGCAACATCAGCATGTGGTGAAGAGGGTAAAAGTTATGTATAAGGAAAATGCACAGTTTAGAAGAGGCTGAAGCAGTTTGCTGTGGCCTGGGCTGACTAGGGATGGCAAGATTGTGCCCCCTTCCTCCACCTGAGTTAAATGAATGCAAACTATATTTGCACTTTGAACTCACTTAGTAACAATTAAAGTAAGTTGAAGACAAAGCAGGGAATGGGAGGAGGAGGAAGAGGAGGAGAGAAAACCGGAGGAAGAGGACAAAAAAAAAAAAGGAAAACTTTTAAAAGATGCTGAAAAAGTGGAATGGCAGAGGATTAATTGGTACTGCCATTGCCAAATAAGGGAGGTTGGAGTATCTGTTTTCAACTGAATAACAGTCCCTTACCTCTGCTCATCATTGCTGATAGTCAGTAGACCCTCCCCTTGTTGCTACATCTGATACAAAAATGGGACACCTGGTTGCACCCATGTATGCAGGCACCCCTTTTCTACACTAGATGAGGTGATGAGGGTTTATGGACAAACAGCAATGATAGATGGAGGTATGGGAGAATGAGGCCATCTAATCAGCCAAGATTTGACGTGGAATTTCCATGGAACTCTGCTGCAAAAGGGAGTCAATATGGCCCACTCTTTTACCCCAGGATTGGGCTGGATCCCACAGATCCACATCCAGTCTTCCAGGATCCAGCCTGATCCTGACCATGGGGTTTTGGCCTGGATCATCCAAATAAGATGATGAAAAGCTATGGGGAACATGAGCCTTTTGGTCCATGCAGACAACCCCAGGGTCAAGGAGAATTCTTCCACATCTATATAGATGCAGTCTTCCAAAATATTGAAACAACAGCCTAGCGGAGCTAAAAGATGAACACTGGAAGTATCAACTGCCACTTTTACCCTTCATTATGTCTGAATATGTGGAATTCTGATTAGATGAGCCATTTTCATTTGTCAACTTTAGTTCCTTTTGAACTGGCAAAGAAATAATGGAATATAGCAGCACATGGGAAGGGCCCTACCTCTCCACTAAACACCTTGGCAGGCTTAAAACTGGAGCCCCAAACAATTACCAAAACACAACTAATTTCCCACATGAAAAAAGATGCAGAATTGTACATGATGATTCAGTTGAGCCCTTTGTGATTTGTGTCACCTGCTACGTTAAATCATAATGTCACTCACAACTTATTGACCTCCTACCATATCAGACTGCATAGTATCTTTTTGTTGTTGTTAGTTGCCTTTGAATTGATCTTGACTCATGGCACAGCTGACTAAGTTATTCATTTTTTAAAAAAAATAAATGGCAGTTTGTTAAAGCACAAACCACAACTACAGGTGAAATTTTGCATAACTTTTTATACACACATTTAATAAAAAATGTACATAACACATAGGGCTTTGTACATTTAAAAATGTTGTTTTCTTTTCTTTTATTCTTTTGTTTGTTGTTTGAGTGTCAAGAAGGCTTACAAGAAGAATCCGGGCTGACAATAATTTTTGCAGTTCAGGATTTGTTATGTGCAAAATTCACATGGGGTTGTTTTGCATGGACAACAGCATTTTCTGTGTCAGAAAAGTGGGTTAACCTAAAACGTGGAGCATACCTCAGCTTTGGAATATGTCTGTTATGGAATTAAGTGAAATCTGAATTCTGATCAAAAAGAAATTGATACAAATTTTTCATCCATCCCTATCTTTAGCACCAACAACAGTAGACAAACTGAATCAATTCTGGAATGGTGGGATAGTGCAAAAGTATATCCCTTTGATTCTGATTGAAAATAACAGTAGTATTCAGATATTTGTCTCAGAAAGAAAAATGATTTGGGTGTAGTCTATGAAGCCCCGTAATGAAGGCAGGGAAATTTCCCAGACAAAACTAATAGAAAGGAAGCAGACATGTGGCTAGTAAGTACTTCCCAACCATCACTGCAAATGGGCTAATTCACAACATGAAGCATGGATCATATTTAGGATATGTCTGCATTATTATTCTGAAACCCTATGAATGAACTATCATAGATTTTAGATACCCATAACTGTATTCAGATACATAGTCCTAGAGAAAATCAGATATGAGACATGTGTTCTATGCAGTTAATGGCAGGAAGCCATTTTATGTCATTGTAAGAATCTGATCCAGATATCTGCTAGTAGCCTAGGGGAATAACACAAAAAGAAGCACACAAAATAAATATGGTTCTGCAGATATCTAAAAGCCTTTTTAAAAAAAAATAGCCAATGTAATAAACAGAAAATTAGCTGGAAACAAAATCTAAATTGATGTGACATCACTTCCAATTATGCCAGATCTTCTGGTCTAGTTCCTGAGGGAGGTGAAATGAAATATCGCCCATAAACCTCCCTAATCTGCAATTGCTCTCCATCTATTCTATCTCAAAGACCATCTCTCCTTATTGAGACTGCCTAAAGTTTCAGATAACCAAGGGGACCTTCTTTCAGTACTGCCACTGTTATCACCACGTTTGGTGAGGACACATGAGATGGGCTTCCAAGAAAAGATGGGAAATTTTTTTCTAAAGCATTCAAAAAATAGTTGAAAAACAAGTTTCTGAAGTGCTAAGATGGAAAAAAAATCATGAACTGATAAGACTCTTCACAGTTTAGGACTTCTTATTTTCTTGGTTAAAAACATCAGATATGATTGCTTTGCAAAGAAAACAGCATTTTCCCTGCTGTGTACCCGACTGCACAGCGGGGGATGTCATGACACTCATTTGGTGCAGCATTTAAATGCGCTGAGCCAAAGGGGTACCAAAAAGGCTTGTGGCAGGACTTCACTGGATTTCCATTGGCTACTTGGAGTCTCTTATTACCTGAAACCTCATGATAGCACAGTTGATGTGAGACTATGGGCAGGATCTGGCCAAATCTCATGCCAGATCCCAGAAGAAGTCTCACAGGACCAGAAAACTCATGAGACTTTGAATGTGATTTTACAGCCATATAAGGGCCAGGCATGGGTGCATGCAGCCGTAGGAAGGAAGGGAAGGAGCAGGAGGACCCCCCCTTTGCTTCCTCCCCGCGAGTGTGTGCAGCCACAGGAAGGAAGGGAAGGAGCAGGAGGACCCCCCTTTTCCTTCCTCTCCATGGGTGCGTGCAGCCGCAGGAAGGAAGGAAAGGAACAGGAGGACCCCCCCTTTGCTTCCTCCCGTGGGTGCATGCAGCTGTGGGAAGGAAGGGAAGGAGCAGGAGGCAGCCCTGCCCCCATCGCCTTCTCCTTGCAAGTGCAGGGAGAAGGGAAAGAGGAGGGAGCCCCGCCCCCTCCCCTTTTCCCTGTGTGGTGCCTGTGCTAGCACCGGCACCCGCAGAGAAAAGGGGAGGGGGAAGCAGGGGGAATCTCCAACCTGGCAACCCCCACCAAAGGGTTGCGCTACCCCCAAAGGGGTCGCGATCCCCAGGTTGGAAACCCCTGCTCAAAAGTATTGTCTTAGAGACACAACTAGCAGTGTTATCTTCTCCTCCTCTTTTCCATTGCAGTCAGTGTAAGGAGCTTCATAAGCACTGAAGTTAGTGCAGTAGTTCAGAAGGACTTAGACATCCTATCTCTGGTTCAGCATCCTCAAAAGATTTGTGAGACATTTGTGAGAAGGACTGGGTGTACATTGGAAAAAGTTGTTCCTTGACACCTCCCATCCATACAATAGTTCTTCTTTTAAAATTGCTGTACAACTGCTTTTTACACTTATCCCACTTTCTGATGAAAAAGGATTAAGCAAGTTCCCTTTTTAGGGATGAACTGTAAAATCATCAGTTTCTGCTTAATAAATTCTAGTGGCACACCAGCATTATTCAAACAAGGAAACTGTTGGGAGACATTTAATTTTCTTGGGTCTTTTCGGTTGTAAAAGAGACTGGGAGTCCACACCAAGGACTGTTACCAGGTATGTCTGAGGCTTTCATTAGTATAGCAGAGTTGCATTAAATACAGGTGGCATTTTGTCATGAATTAAAAGCTAGCAAAGAAATATTAAGAGACCATATTCAGTTCAGGAGTGATCTCAAGAAATCCTTAAAGGTGAAGAGTGGCTAATATGTAGCACACCTATGATCTGTAAAGATATAGGAAAGAGAACTAACACTGTACTTTAGTGGTTGGCAGGTCATAATACTCTGAAAGGAGAGCTTAACCTTGACCTAACATAGTATTTTGTTGCTGCCATGACATGACAAGCAAGAAAAAGACAAATGTGAAAGAAAATTGGGTTGTTTGTGTAGCATGCCTCTGATCTGTAAAGATATGGGAGGAAAAAAAACTGTGTTTTAGCAGCTGACAGGTAGTGATTCTATAAAAGTATAACTTGTCCTGCTCTTGGTGCTGAACTAACACAATGTCCTGCCTCTGCTTTCCTTCTTCAAGGAAGATAACAGTGCCATGCCATCCTACCTTGCCATACTTGTACAGAAGTAGCATAAAGACTATGGGATTGTTTTGGATTGCCAATGTGATTCTAAGGGTGTTCACCTGTTATGCTGTAAATGTGTTCACATTTTGAGTAGTAGGAATGTAAAGAATACAGACAGGCTTTCTTATCCTTGATGAGAAAGTGTAAATTAACTCACTGAGAAATGAGACTTTTTTGTGAAACTAGTTTAAACAATTTTTTTCTGTACCGTTTTTGCAAGAAAATGAGATTTTGTGCAGAAGAAAATACCTATATGCAAACTTTTCCTTAAAAATTCCAAGTTTAAAAATATCTTCCAAATAGCCCACCCTCTCATAGAATCATAGAATCATAGAATTGTAGAGTTGGAAGAGACCACAAGGGCCATCCAGTCCAACCCCATGCCATGCAGGAACTCTCAATCAAAGTATAGAAAGTCGAGAGAAAACATTTGCAGTTATTCATTCCTGCATGTAAGAATACAATAAGCAAGAATTAACAACCCTTCCTTGTACCCATGTTCCTGTGTTTGTTTGTTTGTTTGTTTGTTTGTTTAGAATATCTATACCTGCCTTCATTCCAAATTTATCCCAAGTACAAGAATCCTTTTAAATCTGGGTTATAAACCAGGTATGTTGCTATATTACAATATACTGAACAAGTATGATTTGATGGATGTGTGTTCTCTTTATGAAAGCAAGTAATGTTTAGCCCTTACAGTTTGCACGGAGCACAACATCTTACACAACCATTATTAATTTATTTTTTACTTTAAGGACTTACTACTGGAAAATCTGAGAAGGATGTTTTGGGTATGTGACAGACAATTCTCATAGGTATTTATTTATTTATTTATTTAGGTATTTATATCCCACCCTTCAGCCTTAATGGCTCTCAGAGCGGCTTACAATTATTATTTTTAATCAGACAGTTCCCTGCCCTCAGGCTTACAATCTAAAAGACACGAAACAAAAGGAGAAGGGAATGGTGGAGGGAAAGGGGATGAGGTCCAGTGGTTCTTCTCTCCCTCTAAGGCCTGGACCAAGGCAGATGGATTGGAGGGAGGGCTCTTCCTTCTTCCAGGCTAGTCCTGATGGAATTCCAGGCTAGTCCTGATGGAATCATAGCATAGATTAGTACAACTAGGTACAATAGTACATGTTCTGGTCTATTTGCTTTTGCCTCATTTTTTCCCCTCTTTGAATTCTGTATCCTCAACAGCGCTCTCCATCCTGAGTTCTTCTGACAGTCAAATGTCCTTATCAGAACAGCATTGAAATACAGACTAGCATTTTTCTACTAGCAACTAGACCCAGAATGGCAGAGCACATTCTGAACCTCACAGGTAAGAAACACAGTAACAGAACTGACCAGGAGAATTTGTACAAGAAAGATTAGGATGTTCCAATAAGCTGATCTTCCTGGTCTGTTCTCCCAAAGGTCTCTAAAGTTTTAGCTAATGCCTTGGCTTTTTCTTGTATCTATCACTGCAACACACTATGATCTTGGAAGCAGGGAATAGCTGTCTGAGCAAGGTCTCTGCCTGTAATAAGGTTTGTTTGCTGTAAACCAAGATTTAGCACATACCTAGCAATGCCAGTGCACAACAGCACTCCCCACCTTTTATATAAATAGAATTTAAAAACAAACAAGATGTGATATTTTGATTATGTACCACCTTAATTTAGAGATTAATATCAATTTTACTTCCAGCATCAACCTCTCAAATCTTTGCTTTGAGCATGTGATGAGAATTACTGGGTGCTGTTTATCACCTCAATTGCACTGGATTTCACAGAAAAAAGTGGAAGCTGAAACATTTGGCCCTTTGTATGAACACTCATTTTCAGTCCATTTATTAAAAACTACCTCCTGGGATCCAGGCTCTATCTCAAAGCAGTGCTGTTCAGTCACTTTTTTCATTGTGGGTTGTGTGTGTGTATGTTATATTCACCATATTTCCTTGACATACCACATATATTCAACTATAACGTGGGGTTGCCATAACTGTCCACTAAAACCCAGGACAAAATGTAGGACAAAATCTAAACCAAACTGTAGGACAACTGCAGGACAAAACTCAGCCCAAAATATAGAACATTTAAGAAAAATAGAGGACCTTAAATGTCCTACATTTTGGGCTGAGTTTTGTCCTGTAGTTGTCCTATAGTTTGGTCTAGATTTTGTCCTATATTTTGTCCCAGGTTTTAGTGAACAAGAGACGAGGGCAGTTTTTGGGGCCAAAATGATGGGTTTTGATATGACCTATGTATAAGCTGAGCGTAAAACTTAGGGGCATGTAACAAAGGATCTAAAGAATAAAGCAAAGGGAAACAATGCCAAAGTGCTTGCAAAATTCCAGCAGGAATAAGTGTTTTTGCTCACCCAAAAGGCTGATGCTTACTCTTGTTTTTCATCAGTGGATGGTTCCGTGTGTGTGTGTGTATTACTTACATTGACTGTGGATAAGTCAACTCACGTTTTTCTAGTCCATTTTTAACTAAAATTTCTAGACTTACACATGAGAATATACAGTAATATGAATGCATGCTTCACTGTTATTGTTCAACCACATCTGGCATGATTACTGTATCATATAAAATCATTTTCTTCTTTTTCTGCTCTGTCTGTCTGTCATCTATCTAATCTGGCTACCAAGAACATTTATCTTGCATGAGTCTGTATCTAGGGGTTTGCTATCAGAGTACAGATAAGCTTTGCTGAAGATCATTTCTTGTAGTTTGCTAACTGCCAAGTGCTTTAAATAAAATGAACAAGTCATTCAAATACGATCACAGCTCCCTCAGTATCAGTCCTTTATTATAACCTAGTTTTATATGTAGTGTCTTGTAGAAGTATCCCAATGTTACAGTGTTACAACAAAGGCCTAGAATTGAAATTGATTTATTTGATAGGCATCATTACTACTTGATGTACATAAGATATTCAACAACATGAACGTGTAAAATTATGCATTTGTGTTTGTATATGTGTTTGTGTGGTTGTCTCCTTGAAGAGGGCCAAGTTTCTTTTGCTAATTATTTTGTGTACATTTCATAACAAAACACAGGAGCAAAGTTGCAGTCTGAGTACTGTATTGTGCTTTGGGTGTCTCATAGAACCATAGGGTTGGAAAGAGCCTCATGGGTCATCAAGTCCAACCCACCTATTCAATATATTGGTATACATGCTAATATCTCAATTTACCTAGGAATGGGCAAATCTATGGTGGTTTTCCACCAGCTAATGGTATCCTTGCTTCAGCAGAGTGGCAATTCGATAGGAAAAATCTTCATGCTCTCACAATGTTTACATATACTTGGCACTTTCCACACTGTCAGAAGATTTGAAGCAACTGGGGACGTTTCCTATTCTCTTATCAGGCTGTCAGTGAAAAAGGCTTTTTGACAAGCATTTTCTTATAGTTGATTCCCCATATGCACGTATTCTGTATCCACAGATTCAACCATCTGCAAGTGGATGATTTTAAGCCAGTCACAGTCTCTCTATCATGTAACTCACACTGTGCAACTCCACTGTGTAACTCACAGATAAAATGAAGAAACAGAGTCCTGTGTAGATCACCTTGAACTACTTGGAGAAGAGGGAGGATATAAACATAAATGGGTTTTTAAAAAATATGACTAATTTTTAGGACAGTCTCTGTGCCAGAGGATAAATGGACATACATCAGACAATAGGAATGGGGATACCAGTTGCAGAACACTCCAGTCCTCCTCAACATGCCATCACAGACCTCAGAATAGCAATCCTTGTACGGGAAAAAAAAAACCTTCAAAAGGAAATTAGAAAGAGAAACAAGAGAACTGGGATATAGCCACAAACACCAGCCCATCAACAATGAATTGAACAGAGACAGTGGCTTCCTGACACACTACACATATTATAACATCAGTTAACACCTCGGTCTCATGAGGGCTCTCATTCCCATTTTATCACAACTCCCTTCTGGTTCCCAGCCACCATCATACTGTACTACATTCCAACAACTCCTTCCACCATTCATTTGGTTATCTACCCACCTTGGTGTCAGGCAATGTCCTTCCTCCCATTCCCCAATGAGGGTAAACTGAAACTTGTCACCGCATCACCATACCCCAAGGTTTTTCATTTCGCTTACTATTCTCACACACAATCTGCCCATTAATGGATATAAATGTCTATCCACAGTCACTTTACTCCATCCATCTGATGAGGCAGACTCAGTCTACAACAGCTTTTGCCACAAATTACTTTCTCTCAGTTAGTCTCAAAGGTGCTGCAAGATCCCTTTGCAATACAACAATTTGTTGATTGGTTTAATCCAGGTCCATGGCTTAGATTGGCTTTTTGGGACAGTTCCTTTTTGAGCTATAAAATGCTAAAATATGTATAATTTCCACGTATATAAGGTTGTACAACAGGTGACACCTAGCCTGCTAAGTAATAATGGTTACAATAAGTGACCTATTTACCCTGTGATTTTTATTTTGTTTAGATACTACAATAAATTTTCAAAGACCATACAATTATTCAGAGAGTACACCATTTTTTGTTGTGGCAGAAGTTTGGTAAGTATGTTTTCAAACATTTCCATTAGAGATGGGGGCACAGGTCAGGGCTGGCAATTTTATTCAGTGAAGGTTTGCCATTGCCTTCTTTTAGGGCTGAGTGATTACTTGCTCAAGATTATACAGTAGGAAAGAATGTTTGATTTGAAAGATCAAGAAAGGTTGTCATATGTGTATTGTATTGTGTGGTAAAGTTGCAATGTCCTGTTTTTAAAGAAACTTGTAATAAAATATTAATAAAGATTATACGGTAGGTTACCATGACTGAGTAAAAATCCAAACACTACTCTTTCAGGTTCCTGGTTTTACACTCAAAGCACCACACAATGTGTGGTCTAGCTTGCTTATTGTTGGTATTGTTATGCACCTTCAAACTGAATATAAAATTGACTCTAGCAACCCTATCATAGAGTTTTCTTGGCAAGATTTATTCAGAAATTGTTTGCCATTGCCTTATGCTAAGGGCTGAGACACTGTGACATGCGTAAGGGCACCCTTGGTTTTCGATGGTAGAGCAGGGATTTCAACCCTTTTCTCTGAGAGTCTTAATGCAGCCTTCAGACCCCTAGATACCACTGGATCATGTTTGTCATTTACTGGCACTATATGGTGAATCAATGCACCTACCATTATCATTTGTGTGACTCCATAATAGAATTTGATTTATCTTTTCTGTTTCTTAACAGGGCTCTCTATGATGAGATTAGCAAAAATGGATCTGCTGGTCTGGAACATTCTGGAGATTCAAAAACCACCCTCTCCACTTATCCAAATATGAATGGGAGCACAGGACATCCAACCAAGAACAAAGTTTATCCAGACTTCAACAATTTGCTGCATAATATGATCAACAGTTTCATTGTCTTAATCTGCCTTTTGGGGTTTGTGGGGAATGGAATGGTCATCTGGTTTCTTGGCTTCCGCATGAAAAGGAATCCTTTCACCACGTATATCCTGAACCTCTCCATAGCTGACTTTGGTGTCCTCCTCTGTATTATCTGCACATCCACATTTGTGATTATAGTCCATTTGTATAACAGAATTAATGCTTTTGCTGAAATGTTTTTAATATTTCTGGAGTTGTTTTTCTTCACGTATTCCACTGGCCAATTTCTACTGGTGGCCATCAGCATCGACCGGTGTGTGGCTGTCCTCTTCCCACTTTGGCATCGATGCCACCGACCGCCACATTTATCCACCATTGTTTGTGCCCTAATATGGATCCTCTCTTTCCTGCTTTCTGGAATTCACTTCACTCTCCATAGGGCTGTAAGCTCTGAAAAGTCCCCACTATTATATCAGCTTGTTGTGAATGTTTTGCTTTGCACCCCACTCATGGTTATTTCCACTCTGGTTCTGTTCATCCAGGTCTGCTGTAAACCAGAACAGCAACAGCGGAGAAAGCTGGTCACCGCCATCTTACTTTCACTCCTCTTCTTTCTCATCTTTGCTTTGCCTCTTAATGTAATTTATATAATCAAATATTTTTATTCTTTTCTGCCCAGTCTAATGGTAATAGGCTTTGGTTGTGCTTCTCTAAACAGTAGCATCAATCCACTTATCTATTTCTTAGTTGGGAGGAGACAAAAGAAGGGTCGGTCAAGGATGTCCATGAAAGTGGCACTCCAAAGGGTTTTCAAGGATGAGCATGACACTAAAGAAGAACAGAACACCACAAGTGATACCCTTGTGTGATAACCCTTTATGAATAAAAGAGATGGGGAGGCCACTATACATATTTTTAATAAGAAAATCATACCTTTAGCTTGGAAAATAAAAAGCTTTGCCATGTGCACTTTCCAAAAACTGATGTAAATTATAAAATCAAAAGTAAAATAAAATGCATACAGTTTTCGCAAGAAAACAAAATATTTCTATACAACGTTAAGCATGTCTCACCTAACCTTTTAAAACAGTTTTTGAGTACAACCAACAGAGATCCAATCGTCTAATAATAAAGATTGTGTTTCACTGTAAATATTTCTCATGTATAAGCATTATTATTACTGCTAATTGCCATGTACTTTTGAATTAAAGATTTGCTCTTGATTTTCCTTCTGATTTTGCCAACATAATGAACAAAGTAATTATGTTAACGTATTTAATGCAGTGTTCTTTTCTTTTACAGTTCTCAGTATCTTAATAATAGGAACATAAATTCCAACAGCAAATCTGTCCATGTAAATCAAACAATAGCAAACTTTTCCATGTAATTTCCTTGACAATTTTAACAATGCTTTCCAAAAATTTAATTGCAGGATACCAAGAAGATGGATGTATTTGAAATGATATTTTATGACAAAGAAGCTACATGAGTTTGCAAAACCATTTTATTTTCAGTGTCTGATGCCACCACATACACATCATTATTAAATAAATGTTTTCTGTATAGAATTCAAAGACATAGCTGTGTTAATCTGGGATATCAGTATTGAAAGGGATCTTCTAGTACTGTTTAGACCAGGGGTAGGCAACCTGCGGCCCACGGGCCGGATCCGGCCCGGTGAGGCCTTGGGACCAGCCCCAGCCCCCTGCCGCCATTGCCGCCGGGGCCTTTGGGGGGCATTGTCTATAGAAGCCTCAGAAACAGGTATTTATATAACATTTTGAAAAAATCAGCATTTTTTTTCACACGTCCTCCATTTTTAAACAAAGTGTCCTCCATTTGAAAATTTGTCCTACATTTGTCCCGGATTATATATATATATATATTTTATATATATATTTATTATTTATTTTTTGACTCCCCCCCCCCCCCCAGTTGTCTAAGGGACAGCAACCTGGCCCCTGCTCAAAAGGTTGCCTACCCCTGGTTTAGACTAACGAACAGAAGTTAGCTTAACTGAACATTAAGCCATAGTGTAACATACATAAGGGCTAGCTGAACAGAGGCTCCTCTCCCTGTTCATCGTTGCCTTGAGGGAGAGAAAGGCTGGCCCAGTTACCATCAGGGGACTGGGCCTGGGAGCGGCTCCTCCCTCACTACTTCATCTTTCCTCTGGTAGGCTCCCCCCTCTCCTCCTGAGCCTCCTCCCTTTCTTTCTCTCGGCCTCTGGGGTGGGCTATGGCCCGTCCTCGCCGCCCCAGAGCTCCTCCCTCCTGTCTCTTCGGCCTCTGAGGGAGGAGAAGCTGCCCCAGTACCATCAGGGGCTAGCCTGACACAAGGCTCCTCCCTCCCTAACTGTCATCTTTCGGCCTTGGGGACGAGGAAGGCTGACCCCCAGTACAACTCAGGGGCTAGCCCTGAAGAGAAAGCCCTCCCTCCGGTCCATCTCCTTGGTTCCAGGCCTCAGCGGGAGAGCAAGAATGCTGGACCTGATTCCTCCCCCCCCCTCACCATTCCCTTCTCCTTTGTGTGTCGTTCTGTCTTTTCGATTGTTAAGCTGTGGCCGGGAACTGTCTGTTATCCCCTCTATTGTACACCCGCTCGGCTTCCCAGGATTGGGCGGTATAAATAAAACCTATTATTATTATTATTATTATTATATATTATTAGTATATTATTATTCTTTTGTAGACATAGAGTCTGTACACACCAGCCATGTGGGGTGGGGTGGAGCTTGGTGTCCACATGACTCATGCCCCAACTCTGCCTCCAGGGCAGCATGACACTGCACGCTGCTCCACACAGCGCACAGCATCATGGTGCTCCTCTTGTGCTGTGTCCACATGACGCAGTTCCAAAGGAGTGCCTTAAAGCCATGGTGTTGTGGCTATTGTGCGCTTTCCAGGGTGCAAAAAGGAGCCACTTTTTGCAGCTCCATTTTGCGCCTTGGAAAGGCCAGATCAGGGCCACGACATGCAGTTCCTGCAGCCCTGATCTGGCACAGCTGGAGGTAGCTGCAGGCCACCCCTTAGAGGTGGTCTGCAAAGCCTCTTAGTCTACTTCCTCAGATGTATTTGAGTTGCATCAGGGTAAATGGACCAAGACTATGGAAGACTATGTTACACTGTCTTTTGCTCACTTAGTCTCAATGGTGTTACAAAATCTATATAACATACAGATCAAATATGTCAGTAGCATCCTGTTCAGTATGGGATCATAAAGTAGACTTACATTCTTGTTACTGGTGGAGATTCATATTCTTGAATAACAATTGTTTTTGTTATATTGTTCTATTCATTGAATTATAGAACCATAGAGCTGCAAGAGACCTCAAGGGCCATCATGGTTAACCCTCTGTCACACAGGAATACACAATCAAAGCACCCTTGACAGATGGCCATCCAGCCTCTGTTTAAGAACTTTCCAAAGAAGCTAACACTCCAGAGGACAGGATCAAAATCCAAAATGAAATTGTTAGATTAGAAAACTGGGCCAAAATTAATAAAATGAATGTCAACACAGAAAAATGTAAGCTACTGAGTTTAAGCAAAAAAAAGGTGGGGGTGGTGGTGGTGGATGAAATGCATAGATATAGGATGGGGGCCATCTGGCTTAACAACAGTACATGTGAAAAGGATCTAGGAATCTTAGTAGTCCATAAATTAAAGATGATTCAATAGAGTAATACAGCATCTAAAAACAGCCAATGCAATTCTAGGCTGCTTCAATAGAAGTATAGTGTCTAATCAAGGGAAATAATAGTGACACTGCATTGGTCAGGCCTCACCTGGAATGATGGAGCTTATTTCACAGGCCCTGGGGGATGGGACCAGAGTGGAATGGAAGGGGGTGGGAAGAGAACGGAATGGGGAAATCGCGCATATTACTGCACGGGAGAATGCCACCAATGCCACTGGAAGTTCCTGATCCATTCCCCATCCGTCCCACAGCAGTCGATTTTCAAGAATGATTCTGAATAGTTTTTGAAAATTGGCTGCTGTGGGATGGAACGGGAACAGGTTGGGAACTTCTGGCAACATCGGTGGCATTCTCCCGTGCAATAATATGTGTGTTCCATTCTATTCCCACCCCCTTCCATTCTGCCCTGATCTCATCCCCCAGGGCCTGTGCGATAAGCTCCACTGTGTCCAGTTCTGGACACTACAATTCAAAAAGGATATTGAGAAGCTGGAGTGGGCCCAAAGGAGGGCAACTAAAATGGTGAAGGGTTTGGAAACCATGACCTGTGATGAGTGACTTAGGGAGCTGGGTATGTTTATCCTGAAGTAGAGAAGGTTAAGAGGTGATATAATAGCTCTATTTAAATAAGACATGTCATATTAATGATGGAACAAGCTTGTTTTCTGCAACTTCAGAGTATAGGACCTGTAGCAATGGATTAAAACTACAGGAAAAGAGATTCCACCTCAACATTAGGAGGAAATTCCTGACAGGGACTTCCTGTTCGACAGTGGAACACACTCCCTCAGAGAGTGGTGGTGTTGCCTTCTCTGGAGGTCTTTAAACAGAGGCTGGATGGCCATCTGTCTGGAGTGCTTTGATTGAGAGTTCCTGCATAATAATAAATAATAAATAAATGCTTTATTTGTATACCGCCCTTCTTCCAATCAGGGTGGTGCACAGCATAGTAACAAATACAATGTACAATATATAAAAACAATCAAACAATTTAAAATATACCTTAAAAACAGATACTAGCCAGCATGGAAGGGGTTTGACTGGATGGCCCTTGTGATTTGTTCCAACTCTATGGTTTATGATTCTAAGGAGACTCCACCACACTCCAAACGAGTGTGTTCCACTGTCAACCAGATCTACTGTCAGGAATTTGTTCCTTATGTGTGTTTTCAAGTTGTTTCTGACTTATGCTGACCCTAACAGGAACCTATCATGGAGTTTTCTTAGCAAGTTTCTTTAGAGAGGGTTTGTCATTGCCATCCTCTGAGGCTGAGAGATTTGTGACTTTCCCAGTGGGTTTACATGACTGAGCTGAGATTTGAACCCTAGTCTCTTGAGTTATAGTCCGGTGCTCAAACCACTACACCACACTTACTTTTCAGTTGGTTGTACTTTCACCTAATATATCAGCTGAGTAGTTGGTTTACTTCACTGTCCTTACAACATCCTTAGACTTTGTGTAGACCCTACATCTAGATTACTTTTGAACAATTCTAGTGACTTAATAACTTTCATAATTACCTTATTTCATCATCCTAAGAATTTCTATATGTTTGCATCACGTCATCATAAAACTGCTAGTGCAAAACCTCAGTTTCCTTTTAAAACCACTGCTTCTGACAATGTCCCATTTCCTGAGAAAGCTACTTTTATGACAGTCACACTTTGCTGGAAAGACAGAAAGAGAAAATTGTGTCAGTGGAGGAATGCAAGACACAATTTATGTTTTACATACTTTATATTTGTTCCTCTGCTTCCAAATGAACAACAAAGATACCTCTGGGAAAGTGCAGGATTGGGGGGGGGGGGGGGTACAGTTCTCTTTGGAAGTGTCAGGTATTTCCAATTTTTCCACCTGTACTCACTTATTCATGAGCTTCATCCAACTGCATTTCTTGAAATATGCTGTGTTCTGACCTCCCTTAGGTTCTTCTCTTTCTACTTCCTAGTAATCATGTTTCACATCCAGTCTCATGCAACACTTTAGAAATTAATTTTTATCAATTTCCACTTAGCTTTTATTATTATTGTGGGTCTTGGTATCCACCGGGTTTAGTTCTAGGGCCTGCTGTGGATACCAAAATTCACTGATGCTCGTCCCACTATATACAATAGTAAAAAGCTGTTTTCTACGCAAATCAACCAACTATTTTCTGCACAGGAATTAATATTTATTTGTTTAAATTTTATTTTCCATGCAGAAAATGCTATTTTCTATGCAAATCAGTCATGTGAAAATTTTACACAGAATAAATCCCCAATTACAGTTTTTTCCTTTCTTTCTCAGAAATTAATATTTCTATGTTGAAATATTATTTTTCTGAATAGAAAATGCTGTTTTCTGCTCAAAACAACCGCGTGGAGATTTTCCACATAGCAAGTTCCAAACTGCAAGGATTCTTGTCAGTCCAGGATTCTTTGCATTGGGGTTTCTTGATTAAAAATATGTTTTTCCACTATTATTTTGAATAATTTCAAATATAGTTTTGCTAGTTCCTTTCCACGAAATATAGCCTACAACATCTGGTATTCATTGGTGGTCTCCCATTCAGGTACTAACCGGGGCTGATCCTGCTGTATTTCCAAGATCAGACATGATCTGATTCCTTTAGGGTATTTCAGTTGTTATAGGGGAATGTATGCAAGCATAAAACACCAACAGGACTCAGGCCAGACACCGATACTTTTGGATCCTTAACCTATAATATGCATGGTGAAAGAATGGTTGAATAGCAGCCATAATGTTCTCTATATAAAGAGTCAATGCCAACCACAGTGCTGACTCCAAAGTACCCAAAGTGGGATGTAATTCTATTTCCTCTTGCATCACTGGGTTTTTGACAGTTTTTTGGTTCCCATTCATTTTCCCCACAATGCCACTCTGAAGAATGCTGCCTAATAACGTAAAAGTATATCTTGGGTTGTTTGATGGAAAATAAATAACAGACATAAAGAACAAGGAGTTCACAAGAAGACACTGCTTAGTGTTACTTCCTGAATGTCTAAATTTGCCCATTGAAAGGCAAAACTTGTTCCACAAAAGACAGAAAAAGGGAAGTGGTCTGACCCAGCTTTCTCTTTTTCCAAAGCCTTGGCTTTAAGGTGCAAAGCAAGCTGAATTTCAGAAGCTCAGAACTTTTATTTGGCCATGAAACAGCTACAGCTTTGACAACTGAGAACACCATTCATACTTTAGATGGTTGGGCTTCTGAAACACAAAGTTTTGTGCCACAATCACCTCTGTTAATAAGGTGTCAAACAGGATTCTTGGGCTGTTTTATTGCAACACACCATTACGCTTCCTATGCAGAACTGGCTAGCACTTTTATGACCACAGAATATCCCATCTTCTGTTCGATGGTGGTGGTGATGAGGAGGAGGAAGAGGAGGAGGAGGAGAATGACTATCCCACTTTTTTCCCAGATTGGGACTCACAGAAGCTTACAACAATTAAAAAAACACTGTTAGAAATCCACAAAATACAAAAATTAAAAAATAGTAAAACCATCAGAATTTTAACACACACACACACACACACACACACACACACACACACACACACACTGATTGACTGACACAGCAATTAGTATATGTACAGTTTATTCATGACAACCAAATTCAGGTTATAGCCATCAGATTACAAAAATAATTAAAACCCTTTAAAACTTCCACAGTCAATTAGCTCTATAACATATAGCAATATACAGCTCATTTTAAAAGATGGACCTTATTTCATTTCTCATTAAACACCTGTTGGAATAGAAAACTCTTTCCTTGTTTATGAAAAGAAAGTAGGGAAAGTGTCAGGCTCACTTCTCTGAGAAGGGAATTCCAGACTCTGGGGGCAGTTACTCAGAAGGGTCTCCCTATGTTCCTACTAGATATACCTGTTAAGGTGATAGGACAGAGGAAAGGGCCTCCCAAATAGATCTCAGAACATAGGCTGGTTTGAAAGGGAAAATACATTACGTTGTGCTTCAATCCATTTCTTACATTCCCACAAGGGCATTTACACAGGTTGCCTACCCTCTCTACAATCAACATTGTCACTGAAAACTCTTTGGAGGACCAGTTTGAAAGATTCTCTTGATCGCTGCATCTTTTTCCTCCCAATTAGGAAGTAAATCAATGGATTGACACTGCTATTGATTGAGGCACACATTACAGATATAGTCCACAGATATTCAGAATGCAGTTCATCTAAAGCACTAAAGAATACAAAAATTAGTGTTATGCTGAATGGGGCACCAAAGAGGATAAAGACAAGAAGGATAAGCAAGAGGGCAGCATAGAACTTGCCTTGCCGACGCCCATGTAAACTACAGTATATTCTAATAAAAAGAAGAACAGTACAGATGATCACAGTGGGGGTACAAAGTATGAAGTTAGTAATACTGATGATTTCCATTGCCAAAAAACGATTTATAGGTAAAAAGAGGATTCCAATAATCAAACAGGATATGTTCCATAGCAATGTACAAATAAGAGCAGATAGATATTTGGGCCGATGACATCGATACCAGATTGGGAAAACAACAGACAGACATTTCTCAGTGCTGATGGCTGTCAAAAGATATTGGCTACTGGTGTAAGTGATAAGAAAACAGAGCAAAAACCAGAAATCATTTGTAAGTGCTAAGACTACTATGGTAAGGAGCACCCCAGAGTCAGCTGCAGCCAAGTGCAAGACATAGGTGGTGATAGGATTCCTCTTAATAAGGAAACAGAGATACCAAAGAACAATGCCATTCCCCACCAGCCCAAATATGCATATGAATAGAAAAAGACTGAAAAGCAGATATAATATGATTTCAGTAGAGTTTTCAATTTCATTGTCAGGAAATCTTGTAGTGTTGCTTTGTCCTTGAGATCCAGCTGCACTGTAAGTAGAAGGAAGCAATGGTGTTGTACTCAGCTGAATCATGATTAAATCTCTTGTTCCTGGATTCTGCCGCTTTCTTTTCCTACACATCACAGGTAGGGAAAACAACAGCCGTGGCTTATTTTAATTTCAAGACATTCTCTGTCCCCATTCATCTTTGACAAGGAAGAATCACATCCACCATGGAATCCACCAAACAGGCAGGTGCCCCCTGATGCCCTAACATGTGATAAACATGACAGTCCTTGAGCTAAGTTCTGTCTTCTACCCAGTGGTGGTTGGCGGTCTTTATGTCAATGGAGTGATGAATCCATTTCATGTTCCAATCTAATGTGTAGAGATGCTATTTTCTATTGTGTTTACTACCTTAAATATTTCTTTGAAAGTTTGAACTAAATCTTGGTATGGATTCACTGCGCCATTGACATGGAGGCCATGGCACTCTGTTTGTAGCACCCCACCCTAAACTATGAGTATGCCCATTTTTCAGAGCAGATTCTCAATTATTCTCTTTCTCCTTCTTGCAAAATGAATCTGCCTTAGTGCCTCCAATACCTTCACCAGGATGTTTTGACACCATTAATAGCATATATGAATGTGTACAAGTGCAATGTAGCGCCTTTGAGACTATCTAAAGAAAGAAGTTGACAGCATGAGCTTAAGTCCAAATGCATCTGAGAAAGTAGACTTAAGTCTATGAAAGCAAATGCTGCCAACTTCTGTCTTTCTGTTAATATCAAAGTTGTTAGAAGAGATCTCTACATCAGGGGTTCCCAACCTTTTTGACTCACAGAGCCCTTATTTCTATGGTGGAGCCACTAAGAAGCCTACCCTATGTCTTACAAGTTAATGATGTTTAGGCGTATATACAAGAATATATACTTATTCTTTAATTTCATTCAAATTTTACTTGTTTCATTTTCCTGGAGTGACCACGAAGCACCTGGGAAGGGCTCCTTGGAACTCAGGTTGGGAACCCCTGATCTACATCAGGATGGCTACTTAGTCACTATTGTGACACTGTTGCCACAATTGTAACTCCTCCTTAACTGGCTTTACCAAGCATCAGCTGCGTGGGGAGAAGGAAATCTATTATGCCAGTGATGTGAGCTTGACATTACTGAATAATTCTGGTTTTTCTGTCTGCCCATCTCACTCTTTGGATATGGGAGGTAGTAGCACCCTTCCTGTCAATTTACTGTCAAACTTGCTTCCCTCAGTATTCAAAGATATAGCCATGTTAATCTGTAGAATCAGTATGTAGAGAGATCTTGCAACACATTTAAGACTAACTGAAAGAAAAAAGTTGGCAGCATTAGCTTTTATAGATGCATCTGAGGAAGTCGACTGAAGTCTACAAAAGCTCATGCCGCCAACTTTTTTCTTTCACTTATTCTTAAAGATGCTACAAGATCTCTCTACATACTGATTCCACTAGTGTGATATCCTCCAGATATTTTTGACTACAACCCCCCATAATCTCTGAAAAGTACCCAATATATTAACCCTCATGGGAATTGTCTAAAGCATCAGATTAGAAAAGGATCCTAGAAGAAGAGTGGAAAATCCATCCTCTTACCTCAAACTCTGCTTACTAGTGTAGCAGAAGCAGCCAGTGGGTCATGTGAAAAGCATGCACCAGGAAGCCTCTGAAACAACAGGAACCAATTGATCGACACACTCTGGAATACAAGCTACAAATTGGAAGTGGAGTTCATTGTACATGACAGAAAAGAACAGCATTGGAAAAATGATGGAAAGAAGGACAAGAAAGAAGAGTTTATGGGGCCTCAATATAAACTAGGGAAGTTTACTTTATCCTGATGCGGGTCACTGGTACATCAAGCTGGATGCTCTCCCTCTGGCTTATGGCTGTCTGATTTGGCTTGTGGCAGCTCCTTGAAATCAGAGGATAAAGGGGAACTTTTCCAATCCTATTATCACAAATCCTTTGTCTGTAAATGTCAAGGATTAAACCTGAGATCTTTGCAGAGTTTGGAAGTAACAGTTACAAATAACAGGCCACTTGTTTCCAGTAGCCAAGATATATCTCAGTTAGATTACAATATTGTTATTACATTATGACTGTAATGTAATCAAGTGCAATATCACTCTTTTTATGTTGTATCTATAACATTGAAGGTTATTTTTAAAAGCGGGTAAGTTCATTAAATCTTAAAGGATCTATGCCTTCTTTCAAGTCCCCATTAATCTTATGGATCATTCTATTATTTTCAAATGTGTGTCTCTGTGTTTATGTGCTTTAGTGAAATGGAAAAATGAAGAGCCGCTTTTAAAAAACCTAATTGTAATATTTACTAAGTTGTCATGAGGAGGTTGGAACTAAAGCAATGGATAATTACTTCTATAAACTAAGTTTACCAGAGAAACCCCACAATTCAACTGTGGATTCCATCACTCAGACACATAGAAGTAAAAGCACAGCAGACGTGGGGTTCAAAATTACTTTTGCTTTTGAAAGAAGAGAAAGAGAAAACGATAAAAACAGACAGCAAAAGACATATATCAAAACCACACAGTAAGAAGAACTCTACCAGAGCAGACCAAAGATGTACTGGGAGGAAGGTTGGATATAAATAAATATAATAATAATAATAATAATAATAATAATAATAATAATAACCACCACCAATGCAACCCCCTCCCACAAAAGCCCCCTCAGAAATCCATGAAGAGGACATGAAATCAATAGTCATCTCCCCTTGATGCTTGGCAGCAGCAGGTACCGAAACTTATAATTCATGCTTCCTCTAGCAACACAGATTTCATATAGCCACCATGACTACTTTGTTTTAGACACTGTCTCAAGAAGTACGATTGATTTTAAAACTGTTTGCAAAATGCCTTCCAAACACCTATAGTAGTTTCACACACTGCAGTTTACCTACTCAGTTGTAAGTTGCAGTCACTATGGAGCTCACTTTGCACCGTATACATGTTTAAAATGCCAGCCTTATAACGCAATCCTAGTCATGTCTCCTCTGAAGCAAGCTCTACTGAGTAAAAAAGCTGTGCTTAATGATTGCATTTTATGTGGTCATCATTTATTTGTACATTTAATCCTATGGCAACACTCACCTTTTGAAGCTTCAAGGCAAGAAAGTATTAGAAGAAGAAACAGGCAAGTGTTTCAGAAGGAACAAGGCTTCAAATAAATGATTTTCTGATTTAGCTACACTCACTACTTCTCCCTCCACCAGACAATATCTATGTAATCTGTGCTGACCGTTATCAAATTAGAACATAGAGGATGGATACTGAAGAGAAAACATGATGCTGACAGATAAGATAGCCTTCTACTAACTGGTGCCTTAAGTGTGAACTAAGATCTATTCATTAAAAAAAATACATGGAGGAAGATGAATAATTTTTATGTTTGGGGAAAATATTCACATTTTGATCTGAACTAAAGTTGGAAATAACTTGGTACAGTATGACCCTCATATCTGTGAGACTGGTAACCATGGTTCTACTCATGTTCTAAAAAACAAATTCCCCTGTGCATTTTCTAGGTGCTCCATTGCAGTTGTATAGTATGTTTCCAGCAGAGGTTGACCATTGAATCACACTGGAGGAGCTAGAAATGCCTAGAGAGTTTTCCTTCTAGGTGTATTTAGGGCCTCCGGTGTGACTCTATGGTCAACGTCCACTGGAAGTCATTCATTTTAATAGGGTTCGCTATTATGTATCAGCAGTTTCATGTTTCCATGGTAAGTCTGGGAACATATCCCCCATGAATATAGGGGTCATACTGTGGTTTTAAAAAGAGGACCTTGATAAGATCAGGCTGGACAATCATAGTTTGGAATCCCATTCCAAAAGTATTCAACAATTGTTCAAAGTGAGCCAACATGTAATGAAATCCAACTGATTCAAAGGTTCTACTCTAATGGAGGCTAATATGATTTGGGCCCCAGAGTTATATAGTGCCTAACTTAGGAGTTTATCACAGCCAAAATAAAAGCAGTTTACCTCTTCCAGGTTAGATTCTCTTTTGGGATGCAGCTGGGTATTATTACACAGGAAAATGCTGGCACTGCCACCACTGCCCAACTACATCCCAGCTAAATCCCGGCTCCCAGCCATCCTCAGCCGGCTGATTTGTACACATGGGAAGCTCCCAACTTGGCAAATCAGACAGCTGACAGTGGCTGGGAGCTGGGATGCAGTCAGGCAGCGGCAGAGGTAACATTTTCCTGTGCAATAGTTCCCGGCTGCATCCCAAAAGAAAATCTAACCTGGGAAAGGTATGTCAGGTTTTTTTAGAATGTGATAAGGTGTTTGGTGTCTTTCTTGATGTAAGAAATCTAGCTGTAGAGCTAGTGCAGGCTGGTGGCTTTAATGTCAGTGAGGCAGTGAATCTACTTGGGGTTGCATTCGAAGGCGCAATCCAAGGTGCTGAATGCATTTCAAGAGGATAAGGTTCAGCACTTTGAATATCTCCTTCTAAATGTGGTTTAAGAGCAGAAGCACCACCCCACTCACATGGAATACAAAGGCACTACAGACTCTTGTTCTGAGTGGCTTCATATTTGGAATATCATTCCTCTGGGTTTTTATTTACTAATTCTAGAATGAATGAATTATTTATTTATTTATTTATTTATTTATTTATTTTAAAAAGAAAAACCCAGTAACCCCCAATATCACTGCATTACAGTGAGCTAGATTCCATCGTTCAGCTTTTATTTTTTTGGTAGTGTATTGTATTGTCGTTATTTCATTTTATTGCCTGAACACAGAGTCATAGAGCACAGGAGCAATCCAAAATGAATTAGGTAAACCACCACCAGAAAAAAAGCACCTTGTAAGGAAAGAGCAGCAATTTTATTATTTCATTTGTGTTAGTTTTCTCGTAATATTCATCTGTTGAGCTTGTATTGTACAATATGTACAATAAAAGAAAAATAAAATGCACTAGTTGTACAAGCAGAATGAATAATAAACTCCAGCAACAGCACAGCAGATGCAAGAGGTGCCAACTATTGAGGCTGAAGCAAGCTTGTTTTCAGCTGCTCCAGAGACTAGAACATGGAGCAATGGGTTCAAACTACAGGAAAAGAGATTCCACCTCAACCTTAGGAGGAACTTCCTGACAGTAAGAGTTGTTTGACAGTGGAATACACTCCATCAGTGTGTGATGGAGTCTCCTTCTAGGGAGGTTTTGAAACAGAGGCTGAATGGCCATCTGTTGTGGGTGCTTTGATTGTGTGTTCCTTCATAGTAGAGGGTTGAACTAGATGGCCCTTGAGTTTTCTTCCAGCTCTATGATTCTATATCCAATTTATACCATCAAAGCACTTTAACTGCCATGGTTCTATCATTCAAAATCCTAGGATTTATAGTTTTATGAGATACTTGTCAGTTCCAGGAACACACACTGGAGAATGCCAGGTGTTGTTGTTGCTCTTGTTGTTGTTGTATGCTTTCAAGTAATTTCCAGTTTATGGAGACACTAAGGCAACCCTATCACAGGGTTTTCATGGAAAAAATTGTTCATGAAAGGTTGCTCCTGATTTTCTCTGAGGCCGAGAGAGTGTGACTTGCCCAAGATCTCTCAGTGGATTTCCATCGCCAAGCAGTCAGTCAGACCCTGGTCTCCAGCATCATAGTCCACCACTGAAACCATTACACATCTCTGGTCCTTAATATTTTGCAAAAGAAAACTAGGGTAATTAAAACAACTGTAATTGTGCAGTATGGTTAAATTCATTTGGTGTAAGTGTGGAGTGGACGGAGCAAGCTCCTATTCCATCTATACTATCTGAAAAAAGGTGAAGAAAAGAGACAAGGGGTCAATGGAACTTATGAGTCATGTGAATTGGCTCAAGAGGGTTGCTGAATTAATCTTGATTGGTAGCATGGCATTTGGAAAAATGTGAGTCATTCTTAAGGAAGTACAGTCCACCCTAGCCTTATGTGGGAGGTACATTCCGGACCCCCACGTAAGGCAAACTGAGCGCATGTTCAAGCCCCATTTGTTTGAATGTGGCACACACCAGCAGTGCATGGTGCGGCATGCACCATGGGAGTGCACCCCATTCACCATTTAGGGCTTCCCATCTGTGTGATCTCAGGTCTGCGTATGGCAAGCCCACCACGGCACAGACGCACTGTATCAATTCCAAAAGCCATTTTTGTGACAGCATCTTTGATGAAACCATGCTGGAGTGGAATTGAGTTACTGAACAACAGTGGATCTTGTGATATCAAAGGGCTTTTGTATCACACATAACATACCTCATCCTTCATATGCAGAACTTTAATGTACTAATGCACTGGAAAGCCATCTGTCATTCCATAGGATGGAGCTACAACATTTAAAGTGGTGTCAAACTACATTATTTCTACATTCTGGATGCCCCTGAATGACAACAATAATGTTCCCCCATAGTTTCTTTGCAGCAATTAGTACTCAGAAGCTTATTTCAACCTCTGCTAATCCTGTAGATTCCATACACACATCGTGTTATAACTCCTTTGTTTTATAAACTGCCTTCAAAAATAATTTTAAGAATTTGTCTTTAAGAAGAAAACCATAATTTTAAAATTAAGATACAATTCTAAGAAAACTGTCCAAGTGCAGAATGCCTGCCAAATGCCCACAGTAGTTTCACACATAGTGGGAACCCCAAGCATCCTTACTCAGATGTAAGCCTCTCTCAGTTGTGCAGATTGTAGAATAAATACACTTAGAATATCAGCCTTATAGTGCAATCCTATTTATGTCTCCTCAGAAATAAGCCCTACTGAGTCCAATACAACTTATAACTCGCCTGTTGTATGTTGAATTTTATGGAAACACTCACCTTTTGAAGCTTCAAGGGGACAAAATATTGAGAGATAACAGATATGGGTGAACTTCGCTACACTCTCGGTTCCTCTGCTCCTCCAAAGAGTATTTTGCAATGTGCATTGACCATTATTAGATTAGAACTCAGACAAAGGATGCAGATAAAAAGAAACAATGTGCAAATTACAAGAGAGGATGGATTTCAACTCAAAGCAACCCATGGTCTGTGGGGCACCTTTCCCCACGCTTTCCATTCTTGCATGTCACATTCATCCATGAGCCATGGATGAATAAATATGGGTGAAGCATCACTTTCAAATGCATTCATTCAAATTCATTCTATAACACATCTAAATTAATCTATGATTTTTATTTTTAAAAATCTGCACTACTGACAAGTAGATTTTGATTTGCAAATATACATTATATTCATGTACAACCTATATTAGCTTTTCCCCGGTGGCCTTTGTATTTCTAATTCATTGTGAGTAACATATGACTGGAGGAAGGTCTACATTCTCACCAAAACTCAAAAAAGCTGTTCTTTTTCAAGCAAAACAAAACAAAACACAAAAAAACCCTGAGAAATACTGAGATAAACCTAGTACAAGTTAAGAATATCTCTGTCTGGAGTCTTACTGCCATGACTCAAGGCTATAAAATCCTGGGATTTGTAGTTTTGTGAAATATTTAGCCTTCTCTCTTAGAGCCATGACAGTTAAAGGGTTGCCAAACTGCATTATTTCTCCACTATGAATGCAGCCTGTGATCCGAACCTAAGGCGTTTTGGGAGATGCTTGGTCCAGTAGAAGCTGGCAGCGTTGAAATTAGTGTGGTGGTGAATTTGCTTTGTGTTTTACTCTGAATCTTAAAAGAGCAAACCAACTTGCTGACTTCTCTCCTCAAAATATGATCAACATCTTAGCTCTTTTAAAATTTGGACTAAAATAAAGAGTGGATTAGCTACCTCACTGGCATCACTTTTTGTTTTGCTTCTCTTGTTTCTTATCTGTCATCCATTGTTTCTTCTCTTTCTTTTTGACCACTATAACTGTCTGTCTACATTCTTCCCTTATTGCATCCCTAGTTTCTGACCATAGATCTTCTGGTTCACAGTTGATTATGCTTAATAGTACAAATCTGTTTCTTATATTGTCAGTGAATTCTCTTGAGATGTTGTTCAGATGATATTTTGGTATGATGACTGATCCTGATTTCTTCTTCATTTTTACTCTTATTGTTGATGCAAGTAGTTTGTGGTCTGTGCCACAATCAGCACCTGGTCTAGTCTTGGCCACCAGTATCAAACTTCTCAATATTTTACTCCTGATTATGTAATCTATTTGGTTTTTGTGTAGGCCATCTGGCGATGTCTATGTGTACAGTTTTCTTTCTGGTTGTGAGGTGTTTGCAATGAATATGTTATTGACCCCAAACAAAATCTATCAGATCTTCACCTGCTTTATTTCTTAGCTATGTTTAAATATTTGAAGGGATGCCAAGAACTCCTGACAGTAAGGGCTATTCGACAGTGGAACACACTCCCTCGAAGTGTAGTGGAGTCTCCTTCCTTGGAGGTCTTTAAGCAGAGGCTAGATGGCCATCTGCTGGGGATGCTTTGATTTGGATTTCCTGCATGGCAGAATGGGGTTGGACTGGATGGCCTGTGCGGTCTCTTCCAACTCTATGATTCTATGATTCTATGATTCATATTGAAGGGGGAGCAAGCTTGGACACAGAGCAATGGGTTCAAACTACAGGAAAATGATTCCATGTCAACATTAGGAAGAATTCTTTATGGTAAGAGGTGTTTGGCAGTGGAACATGCTCCTGCAGAGTGTGGTGGAGTCTCCTTCTTTGGAGGTTTTTAAACTGAGGCTTGATGGCCATCCGCTGGGAGTGCTTTGATTGTGCATCTTTTCATGGCAGGGGACTGGGCTGAATGGCCTTTGTGGTATCTTCCATATCTATGACTCTATGATGAAATCGACTGCAAAGGAAAGTTGAAGGCATTTGGACTTGCTGTGGGGGTAGATGTTCCTCTGCCCCCCATGTAGTTCCCACTCTTAATGTAGACTGTGGAGCTAATGTAGCTGTACAACTCATTCATAAGTTGAATGACAAAGACTAGAGATGGACTACAAATTGAATTGGTAAGCTCCCCCCATCTCCAATATTTACCACACCCAAAGGCCAACACATATTTATTTTTTCTTTTAAAAAATTAAGAATAAAATGAGAGGAGGGTATTTTGAGGTGGTAATTGCAGCATTCTCTCTTTGCTTCTCATTATCACACTTCCACAGTATCACAATTCACATTTTGGAGCCAGATATTTGACTATACACAAGTTGCCTACTTTAAGAATTGCCTTCACTGAGCTACGACGTCAAGTAATGCCTACTCCAGTTCTAGACGGATGCTACAACAAAGTGCCTTTTGAGAACAGACTATGTATCTGCAGTCAGTCTCAGGTGGAGGATATTGTTCACTACTTGTTAATGTGTCCATTGTACAGCAACCCTAGAAAGAAATTTTTAACATCCTTGCTGACAAACAAAAGTGGGAGCTCTATTGTTGATTCAGTCCAATTCCTTTTGAGTGATATCAATGACTTTGTAACTATCTAACAAGATTAGAAAGAGGGAGTTAAATTATATTGCCATAAATTGCCATGGAGACGCCAAGTATTAATTAGATTTTATGATTATATTGTATATGTTTACTAATATCCAGGAAAGATGTCTCTTTTTCCTTTTGTCCTTTTTAACAGTTAACTATTTTAAGTGCACACTAAATGTTGGGATATTTTTCGTCCTTTGTATTCTGCGCCTTTTGTTTTAAATGTTTTATGCATTTTGATAAGCTCATTTTGTCATGGCCTTTGGCTAGTACAATAAACGTTAACTATTAATTGTTGCAATTTAACTCCACTCTTTCCTCGACTCTTGACAGATTTACCCCTGGTTCTGTACGCACTTCTTCCTCTAAGACTAGGCCTCAGCCCTGGCTTACCCCCATCATTAAGTTTCTCTAGTCCTGCTCTAGAGCGGCCAAACGTCTTTGGAAAAAGTCCAATCAGTGGGCTGACTATATTCATTACAAATTTGTTATTTTGTCCTTCTCACGCGCCCTCTCTATGGCAAAACAAAATTATTACAAATCATTGATCTCCGCCAATGAGAAGCGCCCACAGCGTTTGTTCTCCACCTTCAACACTTTGCTTAAACCTCCCTCTCCTCCTGTCTCTTCATTATTCTCCTAATGACTGTGCTAATTATTTCATCTCAAAGATTACCACTATCCGCTCTGAGATAGTCCCTCCCAATTCTTCTTCTGCTCTTAATCTTCTATCGCCCTCACCTAAAAAATTTTCTATGTTTCCTCCTGCTTCTTTGGATGAACTCTCTTCACTTCTGAACTCTTGCAAACCTGCAACCTGTTCTCTTGTTTCAATTCCTACTCGTCTTCTAATTTCTATAGCTCCCTCTTTTCTGCCCTCGCTTCTCCATATCTTCAATATCTCTCTCTCTACAGGCTCCTTCCCTTCAGACTTTAAACATGCTCTCATTACCCCAATTCTGAAAAAATCTTCTCTTGACACCTCCTCTCTGTCTAGCTATCGTCCGATTTCTCTTCTTCCCTTTCTTTCTAAGGTTTTGGAACGGGTTTATTCTTGCTGTCTTGAGTTTCTTGAAGCCAACTCCATCCTCGATCCCTTTCAGTCTGGCTTCCACCCAAGGCATTCTACAGAGACAGCCCTCACCAAGATCTCAAACGATCTTTTACTGGCCAAAGCTAATGGCCTTTACTCTGTTCTCATCCTTCTTGATTTGTCTGCAGCCTTTGACACCATTGATCACTGTCTTCTAGTGGATATACTTTCTGACCTTGGGTTCTCAGACTCTGTTCTCGACTGGTTTAGATCTTATTTGTCAGGCCGATCTTTTGCAGTGGTCACAGGTGGTCAGACTTCGTCCTCTGTTCCCTTATCTGTAGGAGTTCCCCAGGGCTCTGTTCTGGGCCCCCTTCTGTTTTCTCTCTACACACTGTCCTTAGGAAAACTCATGAGCACTTTTGGCTTTTCCTACCATCTGTATGCCGATGACACCCAGTTATATCTTTCCACCGCTGACCTTTCTCCAAGGCTTGAACAGCAAGTTTCATCTTGCCTCACAGCTGTCTCGCAGTGGATGCGCCATCGGCATTTGAAGCTCAACATGTCCAAGACAGAGCTTCTTGTCTTTCCTCCTAAGTCCACCCTTCAACACTCCTTTTCTGTCTCTGTGGACAACATTTCTATTCAACCAGTCCAGCAAGCCCGCAGTCTTGGTTTTATCTTTGATTCTTCTCTGTCATGTATCCCTCAGATCCAGACCACAGCCAAGGCTTGTAGATTCTTTTTATACAATATTGCCAAAATCCGACCATATCTCTCCGCCTCTACTGCCAAGATCCTGGTCCATGCCCTAGTGGTCTCACGACTTGATTACTGTAACATCCTCCTGGCTGGGCTTCCCCTTTCTCACCTCTGCCCTTTAATTTCTGTCCAGCATTCAGCTGCACGCATTATCACATCTGCTCACCGCTCTGACCATATCTTCCTTCACTGGCTCCCCCTCCCTTTCCGCATTCAGTATAAGCTCCTGCTGTCGACGTTGAAAGCCCTCCATGGACTGGCCCCTCTTTACTTATCAGACCTTATTTCTCCTCACCTTCCCACTTGGGCCCTCCGTTCTGGTAGTCAAGGTCTGCTGTCCCAGCCCAGGATTTCCTCTGCCCCATCTAGGATTCGCCCCTTTTCACTTGCTGCCCCTCACTCCTGGAACCTTCTCCCCCCGCAAACAAGAGCCATCACTTCCTTAACCAGCTTCAAAATGGAGTTGAAGGCCATCCTGTTCAGAGAAGCGTTCCCAGGCATTGCATGACTATCATTTGTTATGTGATGTTCTTTTGTTCCCTGTTGTATTGAACCATTTCCTGTAGCGCTATGTATTTTATATTTATTATCCTATTATCTCTTAGATTGTATGCCATAGGCAGGCTTTCTCTTATATACTTATTGTTTTATGTACAGCGCTGTGCAAATCTACAGCGCTATATAAAGAAAGAAAGAAAGAAAGAAAGAAAGAAAGAAAGAAAGAAAAATGCTTCCTGGTTGTGCTGCTCTCGAAGCAAAAGCCTGATAGACATTTAACTGAATTAATATGGTTAAGTAACCACATGTACATGTTTAACAATGAGATCATGAAAAAAAAAATATCTTCCAAATCTAGTAAAAGCCTTGGTTAAGTAATACTGGAATGAATCATGTTCCTTTGAGAAAACAGAGACAAACAGGAGCATTAGGGGATAGTTCACCAATAAGGAATTTTCAGAGGGAGAGTTTTGATCGTTTATGAGGATCAAAACAAACAAACAAAATGATAAATTCTTTTTATTATATAATATTTACAAGAAAAGAAATTGCATTTCTTTATAAAAAATAATAATGACCATGGAAGATCTCCAAGAATTCACCCTAGACAATGAGAAAATTGAAATAGTCAAAAAGTTCCCATATCTTGGTTCAAATATAGATCAGACTGGAGATTGCAGTCAAGAAATTAGAAGAAGATAGGATTCGGGAAGGCTGCTATAAAAGAACTAGACAAGATCATAAAATGTTTGTTTAGGTCATGGATTGTAATTCATTTTATTTGCAAAGAAAGACTTAAAATTTCTTGCAGTTTTCTCCCTGGCATTTGTTATTTTTTAATGTCTTTGCATTACTCGTTTACAGCAGTTTCATGCCATTTTAACAGCCATGAGATCATCTTACAAAATACTCAGATATGTACAGTACAGAATTTCACTCCTCTGAAATACATCATTAGAGCACTCTAACAGAAAATTCTAAGCACCTCACTAAACTACAGTTCAAGGAGTCCATAGAATGATGGCATGACAGTTATAGTGGCCTTAGACTGCTATAACAGTGCAGTGCAGATATCCTGTTGTCCACATTTGTTTGGCATGACTTTCCTCTGCCTTCTTCCCCACCCAACACACCCTCCATACATGTCTAAACCGTGTATCTAAAATAGGAGGCTTAAGATACTGAATTCTTAAAAACTTGAGGCTTAAAAGAAAATGGAGAAACAGATGTTTGGAAATGAGAAAACTGAGAGCTAAAGAATCCTGCCTCTGCCACTCAAAGAAGAAGGGTGCTGATGAAAGGAGAAGATAATTTGGAAGAGGGCAGTGTCTTCAATATTTTAAGGACAAGAAAAGTTAATGAAAGCTAACCCAGCCACTCCTTTTTTTTTTCCCTTGAAGGGAAGGGAAGATGATCTCAGCTACTTAGCAACATGCTTCTCGTCTCTTTCCTTCTTGCTGCCTCCAGATGCAGCTTGGCATAAAATGTGTGAGTGAAAGACTGCAGAATCTGATTATTAACCCATAAAATCATGTGAATATTGGAAGTTCAGTGTCCAGAAACCGCACAGCGGATGGCCAGATTTGCTTCAGATTGCCAGAAGATCACTAAAAGGTTAGTGCTGATTTCAGACTCATTCTTGTGAGGAAGTAGGAAACCTTCAGAGCACCCGAAAATCAAGGCTCTTTAAGATAAGTTACTATGATTACTACAGTCTCCTCCTGGTTGGGGTTGCTGGCTGACCAGATAAAAGTAAAGAAACATATACAACCACATGTGAAGTTGTTCTGATATCAGTCTCCTGAAAGCGGCTGGTGAGAGTTCTCATGGGTTGCAGATAATGTTTATTTGACGATACAAATATTTGTACTGCATCTCATCAAGCAGCTGGTAAAGGCAATCTTGTAATGGTCAGTTGAAAAGCTGATTTGTTTTATTTTATTTTTTAGGCTTGTGGTTCTTTGACTTTGGTTCCTAGTTTCTCTATCTTTTTCATCAGTGTTTGAGAATATTGTGCTACCTTTGTGGGATTATTATTATTATCATCATCATCATCATCATCATAATCATCATCATTTCAATGAGTTTGAGAATCACAGATAGGTTGATCGAGTAGGATTTCACCTCAACATTAGGAGGAACTTCCTAACAGTAAGGGTTGTTCAACAGTGGAACAAACTCCCTCGGAGTGTATTGGAGTCTCCCTCCTTGGAAGTCTTTAAGCAGAAGCTGAATGGCCATCTGTCGGGGATGCTTTGATTGTGATTTCCTGCATAGCAGGGGGTTGGACTGGATGGCCCTTGCGGTCTCTTCCAACTCTACGATTCTATGATTTGTTCTGATCGGAGAGATTTCACCATAAGTTCAATTCTACCAATGATGTATACCTAAGTCCCTTTGCTGAAAACAATGGAATTTGAAAACAATTAACTGTAACTGTATTATACCAATAATTTGTAAATTCCCTAAAAGCTTCACATATTACATATGCATTATTCTGTCTTTGTGTGTGTGTGTATGTGCACAGTATGTGACTTTAAGTTGCCTGTCAATTTATGACAACCACATAGATATCATAGAGTTTTCTTAGGCAAGGAATTCTCAGAGATAGTTTGTCACTGCCTTTCACTGAAATATAGCCTGAAGCCCCTGGTATTCCTTCACGGTCCCCCATCCAAATTCTAACTAGAGCTGACTCTGCTTAGCTTCCAATATCAGATGGGATTGGTATCCAACTATTGCTGGTGTTTACTGGCCATGCTAGACAGTGTGGCCAACTCCTATGGCATGTCTACTAAAAACCAAGACAAGTATGACAAAGCCATCCATTCTTATCTGTATTGTAAAGATACATTGCTAGTATACCTTGGTATGAGATTGTATCTGCTCTACTGAAGTGGAGACCACATGGCAGTACAAGGGATGTGAAAGAAACAGGCCTAAGGGCCTGACTATGTATCATGACCAGACCATTGTTGTTGTTTTCATGGTTTTTGGCTTACTAATGTCAGCACCATTAGTTAATTAGTCATGATATGGTCTTATTATACACGCCAAGGGACACTTTTCTTTGATATAATACTGATGGCATATTGCACTTTGTGATTGTAATGTTCATTGTTAATGGATTTTGGCTTTGAGACATAATAATGAAAACATAATAATGTGCATTTTAGCTGCTTTCTGCCATTGGAATTTTTTGTACATTTTAACGCTACAATTAGTTCAATTGCTTTTATTGCTGTGTGATCATTATTGTATTTTAACCCTTTCTGATAGGATATCAGAGAACATTATAATTGTGTAGAATATAAATGTTGGAGGTAAACAACCTTAACAAAAAAGGTGATAGGGTAATTTTCTACAAATCTAATCAAAAATAAGTCCTACTGAGTTAAACAAGACTTATTCCCTGGGTATAAGATCATAGCCTAAACCAATACATACTAGATATATGAAGTTTCATTGCTGCGATCATAGAGTCATAAAATCACAGAGCTGAGACAGGCCACAAGGGCCATCCAGTCCAACCCCATTTTGCTATGCAGGAAGACTCCTGACAGATGGGTATCTAGTCTGTTTAAAAACCTCCAAAGAAGGAGACTCTTTTCCTGTAGATTAAATCCATTGCTAGTCCTAGTCTCTGGAGCTGCAGGAAACAAGTTTGCTCCATCTTCAGTATGAAATTTGTTTAAATATTTAAACATGGCTATCATATTTAACCTTCTCTTTAACCTCTTGACCTTCTCTTCTCCAGGCTAAATATACCCACCACCAAGGCCTCTCCTCATAAGTCATGGTTTCCAGACATTTTGGTTGCTCTCCTCTATAAACATTCTAGCTTGTCAATATCCTTCTTGAAAGGTGGTCCCCAGAACTGGACACAGTATTCCAGGTGAGGCTTGACCAAAGTACAATAGAATACTATAATTACTTCCCTCAATCTATTGAGGCAGCCTAGAATCACATTGGCTTTTCAGCTGCTGCATGACATGGCTGACTCATGTTCAGCCCGTGGTCCACTAAGACTCCAAAATCCCTTTTAAATGTACTGTTGTCTAGCCAGGTGTCCCCCATTCTATATCTGTGCTTTTCACTTTTTTCTGCCTAAATGGGCTAGATGATGCTACATTCAAGTGGATTTGTAATTGTTTGACTGATTAAACCCAAAGGATGCTCAGAAATGGCTCTTCTTCATCCTGGTGAGAAGTGACCAGTGGGGTGCCATGGGATTCTGTCATGGGCCCAGCGTTATTAGCAACTTTATCGGTAACTTGGATGATGGAATAGGGAGCATGGTTATCAAACTTGCAGATGACACTAAATTAGGAGAGGTTGTTAACAGGGTCCCTTATATGTCTCCCTGTTGAAATCAATTTTGTTAGTTTTGGCCCAATTCTCTAATCTGTTAAAGCCATTTTGAATTCTGATCCTGTCCTCTGGGGTATTAATAACCTCTCCTAATTTGGTGTTTTGTATAAACAAAGACAACCACTGAATTTTGTACTGAATAAGTCTCAAAGTATGAGGATTCTCATCAGTCCAGGATTCCTCTCAACAGGGTTTCTCAATAGTCCTATAACATGTTTTTGATCCAATTTTGAATATTTTAAAATGTTCTTTCTGTCCATAGCAGAACATGTTTCATCGTGACATCATGACCATGTCACAGTTACTGAACTGGAAGGATGCAAGTACATTCTTCAGGCAAATCCTAGTGTTCACTTTTGGATGGACAGATTCTCTAAATCCAGAAAGAATCAGGATACCAATGTTCCAATCCTATTTGGACAAAGTTCTGAATTTTTGAATTGGAAGAAGGCAAGTCATTCTATTCACAGATTCTTCCTTTTGGATCTCTTCTCCTTAGTGCTGCTTCTCTCTCTCTCTCTCTCTCTCTCTCTCTCTCTCTCTCTCTCTCAATTTTGTTTATCTTCTTCAAAGGTAAGCTCTCATGTAGATCCTATACTTTAAATCCTGAGTTTCTAGCCTGACAAAAAATGATGACTAACCATTTCTAAAAGCATTTGTTCAATTTCATTCTTTGCAATGTTAATTTCCATTTGTTTATTATCTTTCTTTTCTTTTTCTATTCCCCCTGTTGTAGTTCTAAGTTTTGAAACTTAAGAGTTTAGATATACACTTAAGTTATGTGCAACATACAAGCTTGAGATTATAATAAAAGGTTCTTTTCATTCACATAACTCTGTGGGGAAAGTAAAGGGGCAGACGAGTCATAATCCCCAGATTTCTAGATTTGGTTTAAGATGGGAGTGATCTCTGTCCATGACTAAGGAAAACTTACAAATGATGGTCTTGCTCCAGCCTTAGGGAACCAAGAAAGAAATGTTCTCTCTTGTTTTCAATCTGACACCTGGTAGATGAACCCATGCTTTTGAACACAGAGGAAAAGAAATGAGCTAGATCTGAAACTTCTAAATTAATTTTTTTTTCAAGCCAGATCTAATGTATTTGTGAGCATTTGAACTGGAAACAAGGTTGGATATTCTATACATATTTTCCTTGACTATTGTTTCTTCTCCATAGACTCTTACTTTCTCTCACTCACTTATTGTCTTCAGTCTCTTCAGTACTAGCAACTACCTTTATTCCTTGTCCTAAGAAAATAATAATAATAATAATAATAATAATAATAATAATAATAATAATAATAATA